>NC_043000.1:46371414-46561414 GCF_006345805.1 Octopus sinensis
TATTCAATGACAACGATGACGACGATGATGATGATGGTGATGATGGTGATGATGGTGATGATTGATCCAAAATGAGATCTTGTTAATGTTCTCACTACCTTGCCTAACAATTTTATCTTTTTACTGTCGATAAATATTTGTTTAAAATAAACAAATTCTTATGTTTTCTGTTGGATAATTTGTTTCACCTTTGCCCTACTGATAGAATGACAAAAAGAAAAAAAAATAATTACAAAGGATAGCATGTGATATATTAGTCATTCAGTCTCATAAGGTTGTTTTTCTTGGGGATAACACTTTTATCCAAATTTGATATGAATGAGCTGCAGTTTAATGACTGAGGATAGAGAAGATCTCAACAGCAGTTGGGGAAGAAAGGTGTGCCTATAAATGATGCTTATCTAGTAGTCTTCTACTTCTCTGTATATCAGACGACAACACCCAGAATTATAGTCCAAGTGAAAAGATTATTCAAGCTCCAGTTATGAAGAGGAAACTGGCAGTACTGGTATTATCAAGCCATTTTTTAATTTACCTGGCTACTTAAGTCCTTTGCCCCCTTTGGAGCATAAGCTATCGATGACTTTTTCTCCAGAGTTTGCTTTTAAATTGTCATCATTACTTCTGTGACTTAGCTTTTTTTCAAGACTGGGATAAATATCTTACACCAGTGGTCCCTAAACTTTTTCAGGCTGCAACCCCCATGATACCCAGGCCACATTCCTAGTATCTCTTACCCCCACTCACCACCACAAACGGTGACCACATTTTGCAGTAAATTCAAAACAACTGCATTTCGCAGATAAAATTTACCCTAGTTAAACAATTGTTTGGAGTTATTTTTACATCCATTGACCCCTTTTGGCCTCACCCCCATTACCACCCCACTTATCTTTAATGCACTCTCGGATTTTTCCACTATCCCCAGAAGAGCATTATCACTCACTGTGGGAACTACTGACCTACACAAACCCATTTTTGTCTTTCTGAGAAGAGGTAGTTCATATTAGTTTGGCCTTTATTCTTTGACCTGTTCAGGATGGGAAGCCCTGTTAGGAGGCTGCACTCCACTGGCATAGCTCTCAGGGTCAGTGAGGTACACCAATCATCACATCACTAAAAGGACTGGACCTCATTTTAATAACGCATCACCATCTTTAGAATTTAACTTGTTCATATATTATTGATTTCAAGAAAGGTAAAAGGCAGTTAACTCTCAACAGAAAATAAAGGGATATATCTAAATACTGTTACATATTTTGTCTAATTTTAAATAGTTACAAACAAAATTATTTGATACTAAATAGAACAAAAAGAGAACAAAATAACATAATTTTAATTAATGTTGTTGATGTTTAGCACCAACAGAGACCTGAGTGAGCAGATCCTTGTGTTTAGAGATTTTCATCATTTATTCAGATATAACACTACATCAGCCAATGTGTTCTCTGTTTGCTTATGAATGCATGGTGTCGTTTGAAGGAGATTTGACCGTTATTTCTAGCAGGTCAAAAGATAATGTAGTAGATCCCTCTTTGTCTTGTATAAGTGCATATAATTGATGCAGATGAAATTATCCCAATTAGAACAATATCATTATTTCACATTCGTTGATGATTAGCCTAAAGCAAAACATTAATGAACCTTCGTAAAATTATTCATAGGAATTAGAAATCATACATTCAGGAGCAACTGTGTCATGTATAACTTTTGGTAGTTCTGACCAAAGTGGAAGAAGCATGAAGAAGAGAAGGAAGACCAAAGATTTTGGAAGAAGTGGTGAAGGCAAATTTCAGAATGTTGAATCTCACAAAGGTGACAGCAAAGGGCTTGAAGAAGTGAGGAGTAGCTATATTGAAGTAAACTTATACAATCTTTAACAAGAGCATCACATGAAGATGACAAGGAGGAAGAGGACGACGATGACATTGAGGATAAGGATAATTGCATGAGATGGTGTTAGTGATGATAAGAATAAGGAGAAGAAATGATATTAGCAATGATGATGATGATGACAACAAAGTGGATTATTATCAGTATTGTAACATAAACTTACACAACCCACTTTTCCAGAAATTAATCCTTGGAGAAATATTTCCTGACCAATTTAAGTGGTGATAAAGGTGTCACAGACAATTAAAGCACAGTCATATATTACACAGTTCCTATCAAAGATTCATTGTCTTGTATCTATCCTTTACCATCAATGTAAAAGGAAGGGGAAGACAGTATAATAATTGAAGAGTTCCTTGTTGGCTTGCAAAATTAAGCAGAAGCCATCTTTTATATCTTGGAGCAGGTAAGGCAAAAACCACACCAATGTTTTGTCTCTTCTCTGAGCTTTTTAAACTCAAAAGAACCATCAAAGTGCAGTTTTACTGATATATCTTTAAGAATATAAGTGCTAGAAACCTCAACAAGTAGAAACTGCAAAATTATGAACAAGCAAGTTTGTTAAAGGTTTTCAGTTAGCCAATCACTAGGTCACTGTATTCACTATGGATGAAAGAGATACAGGATTGATTGGGCCTACTTTGTAGAGTAAATACCACAATATATTTTCATTCACAGCACCAAATTGTGGGTGATTTTATTGATATACATACATACATACATACATACATACATACATACATACATACATTCATACATACATACATACATACATACATACATACATACATACATACATACATACATATTGGCCATGTGCAGGAGCATGTGTGACAGTGTGATAAGAAGCTTGGTTCCTAACTACATGGTTCCATGTTTAGTCCCACTGTGTGGCACCTTATGCAAGTGCCTTCTGCTATAGCCTCAGGCTGACTATAGTCTTGTGAGTGGATTTGATAGAAAAACTGAAAGAAGCCTGTCATATATATATATAAATATGTATGTATGTATGCATGTATGTATTTATGTATTTATGTATGTATGTATGTGTAATGGATAAATAAAGAAATGGAGTTAAACGCAGGTGTTATTCAAATCTTTATACTTCCAACATTCATTGAAAAAATACACATACATTGATATATATATATATATATATATATATATATATATATATATATATATATACATATATATATATATATAACAAAGTTGAGTTGTGGGGTATCGCACAAGTGGAATTATATACGAAAGAAGGTTTGAAAATGCAATTTAAAAGATGTTTATTTACTTAACCGGTTTCACTCTTTGGAAAAAGATTGTCAAAAGTAACATATGGAAGTTTGGTTGCGTTAATTATTGGTTGTTGCAAATTGCCACATTACATGTATATATACAGTCTTTGGTAACAGGGACATGTTAAGGACATAAAAAAGTACAACAGTATGATGAGAATATTTGAAAAAATGGGCAGAAAAGATTAAAACAAATATATTATACATCTCAGGGTAATTTCCAGGAGGAAATATCAAAAAGAGTTCAGTACAGAATATTATGAATTCAAAAAAATTTTACATTAAGATTTATATTAATGTAGTGGCGAGATTGTTTACTGACCTGTCCATTTTAGCAGAAACGTGGAATTGAAAAAGACGTACCCGTTTTTTTCTTTTTTGGGGTCTCCTTCAAGCATCAATGATTTTGGGGTTAGGATGAGGTGAATATGTGTGTCTCTGCGTGTATGTGTGCGTGCATACATATACATGTGGTGTGAATAGATGTGTCTGTGTGTCAGTAGTATCTGGTCAGATGGCGTCTGTTTGTCAAGTGTGTGTGGTTGTCATAGTGTTGTGTGTGCGTGTGTGTGCGCGCGCGTGTGTATGTGCATGCGTGTTTACGCATGCATGAGTGTGGATGGCATTTGGCATGGTGCTGCGTGTGTATATATGTGCCTGCATGGAGGTGAGATTGGTGTGAGTGTGTGTGTCCCTGTGTGCGTGCACATACGCGTATACAAGCATCTGCGTGTGTGTGGGGGCTGTTTTTGATTGGTTCCAGGGTGGCGAAAATAGATGTGTGTTGTTTAAAGAATTTTTTGGAGTAGGATGGTGTGTGTATATATGCATGCACGTGCACGCCCACGCGTGTGTGCGGGCCATACACACACACTACATATACATATACACACACACACACACACATCACACACACACACACCACACACACATATCCCCCCCCACACACACATAATATGCACACACACAACACACACACACACACAAGCACACATACATACAGAACACACACACACACAATGCACATACATATAATACACACACACAACACACAAATATAACATATATTTATATTTAATATACATACATATAACACACACACACAACACACACACAACACACACACACACACACACACACAACACACGCACACATACATACATAATATAAATACAACACAAATACACCTAACACATATATAATAGACATACACAATATATACATATAACATACATACACAATACATACATATAATATATATATATAGACAATGCATATACATATATACATATATATATATATATATAATATATATATATATATATATATATATATGTATAGTTAATCCAAACATGAACAAAGAGAAAACACAACAATGCAAGGATGTGGAACAAGTATAGTGCTATTGGATGCTCAGGAAAGGAAAGAAAGAAGTAGGATTGTAACGTTTCGAGCAGAGCTCTTCATCAGAAACATAGAAAAAGGAAAGATCCAAGGAAGGGAAGACGGAGAAAGAAAATCGCCAACGATACAGGAGTAGCTGTGTGGTAAGTAGCTTGCTTACCAACCACATGGTTCCGGGTTCATCCCCACAATGTGGCACCTTGGGCAAGTGTCTTCTACTATAGCCTCGGGCCGACCAAAGCCTTGTGAGTGGATTTGGTAGATGGAAACTGAAAGAAGCCTGTCGTATATATGTATATATATGCGTGTGTGTGTTTGTGTGTCTGTGTTTGTCCCCCTAGCATTGCTTGACAACCAATGCTGGTGTGTTTATGTCCCCGTTACTTTGCGGTTCGGCAAAAGAGACCGATAGAAAAAGTACTGGGCTTACAAAAGAATAAGTCCTGGGGTTGAGTTGCTCGATTAAAGGTGGTGCTCCAGCATGGCCGCAGTCAAATGACTGAAACAAATAAAAGAGTAAAAGAGTAAAAGAGTAAATGAGCAATAATAAATCTCTGAATGAGGTATAAACAGTAGCTCCACGACAATGTGAAGTATATCTGCCACTTAAATGTGGCTAACCACTAAGGGTGGATGCTACTGTAGCTTGTAGCCCCAAGAAGTGTGTCAATAGCCAGCTGGAAAAGATGTTCTCCTAGGACTACAAGCTACAGTAGCATCCACCCTTAGTGGTTAACTACATTTAAGTGGCAAATATACTTCACATTTAAATAAATGTTATTCTTTAAATTGGCATATTCCATTATTCCAAATTGTCTTTTCTACTTTCTTTAGATATTATTCCAAGTTGTGTTGTATTTAAAAAATGAAGGATGATTATCCATTTATTGTAAAGTATTTGGAAATTACTGGTGGAAGTTATGATGCAATCAAAATTATTAAATAATCAGTTTCTATTTAAGGATATTCATTGTAGAAATATTGACAATCTTGATAATAAAATATTGGTCTCACTCATCATAGTTTCTATAATTAATTGTCACATATCACAACGGATCAATTAAACTATAATTTGATCTCCAGTATCCATCAGAGAATTTTGTTTCACAGTTTTAAAAATGTCAGTTGTCAGGAGAAAGGTCGGGGTGGCACATTTTAGTCTACTGTATAAGCCTGTATAGGGCCTAGTGGGTATGGTGGAGAATTGTAGCAAGCTCAAAGCCTGCCCCAGACAGCCAACACTGAAGATTATAATCAGGTTTCTCAGAAAATTATATTGAGCTTTTTATGTAACTACCTTCATATCCATCTTACTGTTTAAAGCAGACATTAAGAAGAAGAAGAAGAATTGTTTCCTGCTGTCAATGAAATAAATTGCAGTGACTACATTAATATCAGTCTCTTTTATTTTTTTACTTGTTTTAGTCATTAGACTGTGGCCATGCTGGGGCACCACCTTGACGAACTTTTAGTTGAATGAATTGACCCTAGTACTTCTTTTTTTTTTGTCTGGTACTTGTTCTATCAATCTCTTTTGCCAAAACACTAAGTTACAGGAACATAAACACATCTCACCAGTTGTCAAGCAGTGGTAGGGCAACAAACACATATACAAAGACACACACACACATAGATACATATGTTTGTGTGTGTGTGTGTGTGTATATATATATATATATATATATATATAAGGCGAGCTGGCAGAATCGTCAGCACGCCGGGCGAAATGCGTAGCCGTATTTCATCTGCCATTACGCTCTGAGTTCAAATTCCGCCGAGGTCGACTTTGCCTTTCATCCTCTCGGGGTCGATAAATAAAGTACCAGCTTCGCACTGGGGTCGATGTAATCGACTTAATCCCTTTGTCTGCCCTTGTTTGTCCCCTCTATGTTTAGCCCCTTGAGGGCAGTAAAGAAATATATATATATATATATATATATATATATGTATATATATGTATTAGGTTGTTTCACATAAAAGGCCATATTTCAAAGGTAACAATAAAATGTTTCAGAAGTGTTAGAGAACTGATTTATTTAATCAAAGTATGATCCATGTTCATTTATGACGTTTACCCAACGTTCCTCTATGTCATATATTCCATCTTTAAAAAAATATTCATCTTTTGCTCTGATAAACTGTCCGAATACTTCAGTTACTTCTTCTCTATCTTAAGAATGTTGTATTGCTTATGAAAAGCTCAAAATGCTTAATTAAGTGACGATCAATAGGAGAGATATCAGGGAGGATGTTGCAAAATCTCATAATTCAGGCTTTGCAACTTTTGGACTGTAGCTTGAGGAGTGTGAGGATGTGCATTGTCATGAAGCAAAATTGGGCCATCTTTATTGACTAGTCTGGGTTGCTTTTTTTTCAAATTCTCATGCATACAATCAATTTCCTGGCAATATGATGTTGCTGTTACCGTTTTCCCTTGTTGCAAAAATGAATAATGAATAACTCCCGTCGCAGTCCACCATACAGTGACCACTAACTTTTTAAGGTGCAATGGTGGGTTTGGGTTGCATTTAGGTGACTCTCCTGCTTCTAATCACTGTCCTGTTCTCTTGCTATTGTCAAAGAGTATCCATTTCTCATCACAAGTAATGATTTGATGCAACAATGTTCCTTTTCCAATCAAGGAAGCAATAAGGAGCACACTTCGAGGTGTCTGTTTTTTTTTAATCTCGTTCAGTTAATGTGGAATAAACCTAGCTGTTTTCTTGACTTTTCCAAAAACAGTTGTGCAAGGTGTTTGGAGTTCTGATGAAAGTTTTCAAACATTTGTTCTCGGATTTTGTTCAACCAAAGTATTTAATCCATCATGCTGAATAACTGATTTTGGCCTACCCCTTGGTTCATTTTCAAGGCTATCATCTCCTGGACGAGAGCTTTGGAACCATCTCTGAACAGTTCTGATGTCAACAAAACCATTACCAAAGGCTCACAAGATATTCATAGAGCTTCTGCAGCAGAGTAACACAGTTTGTATTCATACAAAAAATCACTCAAACATAGTTTGGTTGTTATCATCTTTATAAGGTCTGAGGGTACGAATTTTGTATACCCATATTGTTAGGAAAGAAAAAGAGTCAAGATTAAATGCAAGGTGCACATAATTGAGATATTTAATTACTGAAATAGCAAGTAATTAAAAATGCAACATTTCAGGTGAAACAACCTAATACATATATTTGCCATGCAGTGGAACTGAACCCAGAGCTATGAGGTTGGGAAGCAAGCTTCTTACCACACAGCCACACCTCTGCCTATATGTTAAATAAGTTGAAATTTATTTATTAAAAAACAAGGTACAAACAATTCCTCCCCACTTCCCATCATCATCTTTGTCACTGTCCTCATTGCCCTTATATCTCCGCCACTCTCACCAACAACACCACTACAACCAGCACTACAACATCATCATCATTGTTGTTATCATCATTACCATTGGCATCATCATCATCATCATCATGATCGTCGTCGTCGTCGTCGTCACCATTATCACTATTGTTTTTTCAAGCTAGTATAATAGGGTGAGGAGAATTTATGTAACAGTGTGAACTGCATTCTCATGTTGTCATATCATTTATGCATTATTTCTTTTAGTAAGTGTTGTTGAGATGTGTTAAGCACAACATTTCAAATCATAATACGTACGAGCAATTAATGCAAATGAAATTATCACGTTTGAACATTTGAACGGTGAAACCAAAAGTGTTTCTGTGATTAGCAAATTTCTTAAAAAGAATTAGAAATTCCACACTATGAGAAACCTTTGTCACATAAAAACAACCTTGGATTGCTCTTATATTGTTATATGAAGTAATCTCTCTTTTCTCTCTTTTACTCTCTTTTACTTGTTTCAGTCATTTGACTGCGGCCATGCTGGAGCACCGCCTTTAGTCGAGCAACTCGACCCCGAGACTTATTCTTTGTAAGCCCAGTACTTATTCTATCGGTCTCTTTGCAGAACCGCTAAGTGACGGGGATATAAATACACCAGCATCGGTTGTCAAGCAATGCTAGGGGGACAAACACAGACACACAAACACACACACACATATATATATATACATACATATATACGACAGGCTTCTTTCAGTTTCCGCCTACCAAATCCACTCACAAGGCATTGGTCGGCCTGGGGCTATAGCAGAAGACACTTGCCCAAGATGCCACGCAGTGGGACTGAACCCAGAACCATGTGGTTGGTTAGCAAGCTACTTACCACACAGCCACTCCTGCGCCTATCTGTTCAATTATTTCATGAATTATGTCCTAAATAAATACTGGGAAGGATTCAGCACAGCGAATCCACTCCAGTAATTGAATGGCACCTACTTTTGTGACCCCAAGGGACATAGTTCATCCCACCAAAAAAACAATATTAAAATTAAAAGAGGCAATGAAGATACAACAAAATAATGTGGCATGTTTTTTTTTTCTACAGACTACTGTCCTAAATAATTTAGTTAAAAAGCCAAATTAAGCTTGCAGTGCAGATTTAATCTCTGGTGCAGATATTTCTAATTCCTTTCAATGCAATTTCCTGCTAAAAGTTTACTAAAAAAAAGTATGTCCTGTTATGGTTGTTTGCTCTTTAGTCCAGTAGACAGTTTGCAATGGTGAAGCCTTTGGCTACAGCCCAATGACTAATTTCTCTTTATCTTTATGAATGTTTTCATTTTATTTCATTAACTTGTTTGGTTGATGAGGACTGAAAGAAACTTGTCACACACAGACACACACACAGATTCCCAGATATGTATATATATATATGTATGTGTGTGTGTGTGTGTGTGTGCGTGTGGAGGTGTAATGGCCCAGTGGTTAGGGCAGTGGACTCGCGGTCGTAGGATCGCAGTTTCGATTCCCAGACCGGGCGTTGTGAGTGTTTATTGAGCAAAAACACCTAAAGTTTCACGAGGCTTCTGCAGGGGGTGGTGGCGATCCCTGCTGTACTCTTTCGCCACAACTTTATCTCACTCTTTCTTCTGTTGGCCTGCTCGCTTAGCCAGTGGGGTGGCATCATTTGAAGGCTAAAACAATGTGAAACGCATTGTGACCAGCGATGTGTAGCAACATCTGATAACCTGGTCGGTCATGGCGATCATGGTGATATATATATATATATATATATATATATAGCATGTGATGGGTAAATTATCACCATTTGATAATTCAATTTCGTGCATGCACATTGTTTATTTTTGACTTTTTTTTACTACTACACAGTATTGTAGGATCAGCTGGGCACCATATGGGGAAAAAAAAAAAACCATGATACAATTCACTCTGCCAGAAATTTGGAAATGACATGCTGTACTGCTTAGTATTCATACCAGAAGCTCCAATACAAACATTTAAAAATGTTTGGATGTCAATCTGAGGACAGTGCAGAGGATTCAGATACATAAAAATCAAACATCCAGTCAATATCATGGTATTTGGAGTGATCGCTAGTTATGTCAACGTTATGCCTCCATTCAACACAAAGGCCTACATGAAGTGCCTGGAGAAGGTAGTGCTGCCCTGGGGGAAGAGGGTAGCTGCTAGAAGACCTTCTGTCTGGCAACAGGACTGTGCACCATGCCACACAAGCAAGAGAAACCAGTCATGGCTGTCAGACAGTTTCTGCGACCTCATCACCCCTAATATCTGGCCACCTAACTCCCCAGACTGCAACCCCTTTGATTATTATGTGTGGGGCACAGTTGAACGAGAGACCAATAAAACTCATTGCAAAACCAAAGATGAACTGAAGACAAGAATCATGGCAACATTGCCCAACATAAACAAGGAAACTGTCCAGAAGAGTTGTAGGAGATTTCAAAGTCGTTTGGAGTCCATGGTTGAAGCCACTGGTGATTTTATTGAATAAGTTTCCTATTTAGTATTTCGAGATATTTTAATGTAATTTTGTTAAATATATCTGTTAAAATGAGATGTCAGTATTATTTTCATTTTTGTGTAATTTAGACAACAGTTTATTCACCACACTGTATATATATATATATATATATATGTATGTACATACACAAGCACTTGTACATATATATACATAAAATCATATATATTTATATGTATATATGTATGCATGTGTTTGTTTCCAAATGTATGTGTGTTTGTGTGACTGTGTGCATGTCTGTATTTGTATACATTTGCACTCATCTGAAAGTCAGTGACCTTCCAGTAACAATGTTATCATTTACCATTTACAAATTGTCTATTTTCTTTGTACCTTTTTAAAACAAATGATTACATACCTGAAAAACAGGTAAAGGATAATGATAGGAACAGCACCAAGCTATAGAACAATATTTCAATAATAAATTGGGGAAACCCATGCTTGCATTGAAACACAAGTAAAAACAAACAAATGAATGTTTATTGTAATTTAAATAACCTGTTATCAATTTACTGCAAATTATTGTAAGCACTTGTATTTTTACACACTTCAACATTCAATGAAAACCTTATATTTTTATTTACAGTTAACTGGA
The DNA here is from genome assembly GCF_006345805.1 of Octopus sinensis. Classification (NCBI taxonomy): domain Eukaryota; kingdom Metazoa; phylum Mollusca; class Cephalopoda; order Octopoda; family Octopodidae; genus Octopus; species Octopus sinensis. The sequence goes on from NC_043000.1 coordinate 46,382,513, forward strand.
GTTGAACTGTAGCATCACCGTCTAACATGATGTTTAGATTTACCTTATTGATATTCAGCATGCTCTAAAATTCACTCTGCTTCACTGAAAAGGATCGTACAGAAATTACAGGATATTAGAAATTGTATACAAAGCTTTTTGATTAGTTAACTGTTGTCAGTGTTCCTTATCCTGCCTTGCCCCCACACCATATAAATGGGAATTCTATTGACTGAAATTGTCAAGGAATCACCAATCTCTTTACAGAGAAACCTATTTCACCTCTGACAGATGCATTTCTGCAAAATTGAAATCCTAACACTCCTAGTAATATACAAGACCAATAAATCAAATTGCTGACACACAGTAGAAACGAATTCATTTCTTAAAGCATAGCTAGCAAGTAAATGACAGGCCATTCAAAGCTTCTTTCCTCAGCCATACTTTTTAACTAAAATTCAAAACTACCACCATTTCCGACCAATCAGTCAATTTCCAAAATGCTTCATGACACCAATGTAAAACTCAGCAGAAGAATTAATGAAATATATTAATTCTATCTCTATATAAATTTCGTTTATAGCATCTTTTATCTTTTACTAGTTTCAGTCAATAGACTGGAGCCATGCTGGGACATTGCCTTGAAGAATTTTAGTCAGATTTATTTCTTTTATTAAGCTTCGGGCACATTCTATCAGTCTCTTTTGCTGAACTGCTAAGTTACAGAAACATAAAGTCATGAACACCAGTTGTCAGTGGTTGGGGGATGCAAAAACACATACACATAGATATTAGATATATGCTTGCTTATATGTCATCATCATCATTGTTTAATGCCCGCTTTCCATGCTAGCATGGGTTGGACGATTTGACTGAGGACTGGTGAACCAGATGGCTGCACCAGACTCCAATCTGATCTGGCAGAGTTTCTACAGATCAGATTGAGGTCTGGTGCAGCCATCTGGTTTGCCAGACCTCAGTCAAATTGCTCAACCCATGCTACCATGGAAAGCGGATGTTAAACGATGATGATGATGACATGTAAGCAAGCATATATCTAATTTCTATGTGTATGTGTATATATATATATGTACCAGAGTAAGCACATAAATGTGAAACAAGGTGGAAAAAAGAGTACTCAAATACCAGAGGTAGAGTAATATGCTTTATTTAAAAGCAGCAGAAATATAACAAAAGAGTTTCACTTCCCGTTCGTCAGACACCGACGAACGGGAACATGAAACTCTGAGTAACAGCTTATGTTATATTTCTGCTGCTTTTAAATAAAGTATATATATATATATATCTATACAATAATATGTTACATTACTCGGTAGTCAAGATAAAACTCTGAGTTTCAGATGCCGAAGTGGAAATCCACAACACCATCTCTTCGGTTATCTGGCTATTTGAAGAGATGGTGTTGTGGATTTCCACTTCGGCATCTGAAACTCAGAGTTTTATCTTGACTACCGAGTAATGTAACATATTATTGGATAGATAAATTTCCTCTATTTACATAATATTGAGGTCTCTTTCTTTCTTTTGTTATCTTACCATTTTATCAATAGGTATATATATAGATATAGATGTTATATATAGATATATATAATGGGCTTCTTTTAGCTTCCACCAACCAAATCCACTCACAAGACTTTGGTCAGCCTGAAAGCTATAGTAGATGACACTTGTCCATTGTAGCACATTGTGTGAAGCAAACTTCTTAACACACAGCCATGCCTATGCTTATGGCACAAAAGGTATTAAACTCGCAAAAAACTTTGAAGGATTTAGAAAATAATGTATGTTTTACTAAATTAATTTTCAAGTATTTACTACAAAAATCTCAAACCTACATGAAATATTCTATTAAGAGACATCTTATTACTATCACATCTAATGCATACTTGCATTTTTAAAGCAGTAAGGCGTGTGATTTGATGAAGATTTGGCTGCTATTTTTAGCCATTACAGCAACAACATCGTGGCTAGCTGCATATAAATATAAACGGCAAAGCAAGAAAGCTCCTAATGTATTCAAACATTTTCCTATAAAGTTAAGACATATAATCTTATATCAGTAAGTATATTTACTTGGTAAAGGAAAACGGTTGAAACCTCTTACATACAATATGTTCTTCATATTTTGGCATGTTTAAGATATCACTGACTTTTAAATAAATGTCTAGAGCAGAATTATAAAATATCATTGGTAGTAATTTGACAGAAGCCAAACTTTTCCAGTGGGACATCTGTATGAATAATAGCTGAAGTCAATATTACTCATATGCAAGACCGCAATCTGGCAGAATTATTAGCATGCCAAGTAAAATGTGTAGCTACATTCATTCATCTTTAGGTTCTGAGTTCAAATTCTACCAAGGTCAACTTTTCCTTTCAGCCTTTCAGGGTTGATAAAATAAGTGCCAATTGAAAAGTAGGGTTGATATTATTGACCACACCCTCCTCCATAACTGCTGGTCTTGTGCCAAAATTTGAAACCAATATTACTTATTTGCAGCAAAATACTGTTATGGGTTGGCAGAATCATTAGGGGTATTTTACAAAATATCTTGCAGTATTTAGTTATGACGCATTAGGCCAAATCAGGCCAAGGTTCACTTTATCTTTCAGCTCACAAGTGTTGAAAACTATCAAATGAAAGCAACCATATTGTAGTCTTCTACCACCATTGAATCTGAGTTCATTACCACCATCTTCAGCACTTTCTTTACTTGCATAAATTAGATGGGTTACCAAGTTTTGAGTCAAACTGGCCACTCACCTAGATGATTTGATGGAGCACAGCTCGTTCATATATTTCAAAATTATAGAGATATCTGTGTAATATCTGAAGGTATATCTGAGGAAAAATTTCTGTGGGAATGCTTTAAACAAAGAATATATACAGATCATACAACTTTTGGATATTTTTATAAATTAGAACAACATGCAAAAAAAAGTATGTAACAGTTTATATTTTTAAAACTGTGAAACTGATTTTGGTTGTCATGCTGCATGGTTGATTCTTGATTGTCTTTTCTCAAGTTCAATGTATTCCAAGCATCCATACTAGACCCATAGCTCTCTCCTTCACCTACATTTAGTTGCATACATTAGCATTCAAATGTATTAATCAATCTGAGAGGAAAGAAGTACAAGGATCATGAGTACTGCCCTTCTCACCTAATTAGCGTTTTTTTTAAACAGGAGCAAAACAGTAACATAGTATGAGAAGTAAAATCATAAAATTGTATGAAAATCTATGCAAATTAGAAAAATGAGTGAAGATTTATTTTGAAAATCATTGTTGATGCTAGCATATTGACCAAGCTGGTTAAATTGCTTTGACTCATTTCAAATAAAGCTAAGACTGAAACAGCATGAATGAACTGTTCATCTATGTTTAGTTCTAGCTTTCTTATTGTTAACAATATCTGAACATATCATAACTATTAAAAATCTAAGGCTGTTTTTTATTTCCTAATTACTATTTTTCATGGTTATATAGTTTATAAAGAACACAAGCTTGAAATGATACATGAATTTTAGCAGTCCATTCTTGAACCAGCACTTGCCAGTAACCCAAATTGATTTTGTGTTAATAAAACACAAGTTGATTTACTTGAGACATTTTCTATTTTTCTTCTAGAAAAAGTGCATCTTAAAATATTTCTCAAAAAAATTTCAATAAATTGATATTAACTCTATTTGATCCATTAATTTCATTCTTCAGTTCTCTTCTTTTGTCATACACTGGCTTCAATCGAATTTTTTGTTATTTTGATTATATAATTTATATTACAGAGCCCTGCGTCATTGTCATTTAGCACACAGGTCAGCCATCCCTAATGATGAAATCCTATTACCAAAGTCTTGTCAACCATCACCATTCTATCTTTAGGTATTATTTAAGATGAAATTAGCCATTTTTTTTTAAAGATAACAGTCTTAATCAGTCTTCTCTTATAATTCAATTTCAATCAAGGATATTTCATTTTACTATTAAATCAACGTCTGTACTTGACTGGTACTTCACTTTATTGAGCCTTGAAAAAGTGAGGCAAAGTTCACCAAAGCAAGATTTGAACAGATAGTCTAAAAGCTTGTAACTAAATATTACAGGTAATTTGTTTGATGCTCTCATGATTCTGCCAATTCACAGTAGAGTGTAATCTTAAAATGTTATTTTGAGATCAAACAAGTGCAGTCATTCCATGATTGACTCAATTAGAGCCTTATGTTCATAAAATGGTACTTAAATGAATGTTTAACTTCAGTCACTTAGAATATGCAATTAATGACATGTAACACTGCAATAACATTATATTAGTTGCAAAGGCTTTCCTGTCAAGCTTCCAAGGTGTAATCTGATTTCCTTTTGCAGCAATTTTTAGCATTTAATTTAAAAATTACATTAGCTGTTGACAAATAAATATGATAAAAGCAAGTGTTAATTTTATAGTAATTCACACCATTCAAAATTACAAGTAATAAATGTCTTAAGTTTCATATTAATTATGTGTATTTTAGATAGGAGGTTGTACACTTATCAGGAATTGTTGTGATGAAATAATTAAATAGGAAGTTTTAAACTTAAGAAGAGAAGAAAGTGAGAGAGATAGAAAGACAGACAGACAGGCAGACAGAGTTCAATCCATCAGATACACAAAGCAGTACCTGACTATGTCATTAATCACAATCTGTGATAAGTGAAATTTGATTTTCTCAAATGAATTGAATATCCTCAAAAGGTTAGTCCTTTCTTTCTTTGGCAGATATTTATGAAACCTGATTAAATGTAGCAGAAGAGATAAAGCACAAAACTACTAAGATCTAAAGTCAATAGGATTATCTGAAAGGCCTGTCACCTAATCAAGATTTTACATCTGTTTAAAGTTTTCAAGAACTCCCAAGAAAATATAACTGATGGAAATAATGAGATTTTAATGTAAATATTACCCAAACACATCTGTGACAGTTAAGAATGTTATATAAAGGTGACATGCTTGATCAGAATGAAGATTGAGTATCAAGTACAGAGGGAAGCCTTGGTGCCTTTTTCTCATACAATTTTAAAGCATTATACCTTCAGTCCTTTAGGATCAGAAGACAAGCTATGTAAATCTACTATACTTTAACTCTAGTTAATAGTTGGTCATAAAAACAAAAGAAACCTGGAAAAGTAAAGCATAAATACTGCAATGCTACTAATAAATAGCCATACATGCAAACATGGATGCAAAAGGAGATACCTGTACAGGAAGTATAAAAGCAACATGTGAAACAAAATGTTAGCTTGCTTACCAGCCACATGGTTCCGGGTTCAGTCCCACTGCATGGCACTTTGGGCAAGTGTCTTCTACTATAGCCTTGGGCTGACCAAAGCCTTGTGAATGGATTTGGTAGACGAAAACTGAAAGAAGCCCATTGTATATATGTATATATGTGTGTGTGTGTTTGTGTGTCTGTTTTTGTTCCCCCAACATCGCTTGACAACTGATGGTGGTGTGTTTACGTCCCCGTAACTTAGTGGTTCGGCAAAAGAGACTGATACAATAAGTACTAGGCTTACAAATAATAAGTCCTGGGGTCGATTTGCTCGACTAAAGGCAGTGTTCCAGCATGGCCACTATCAAATGTCTGAAACAAGTTAAAGAGAGTAATCAAAATACTAATTCACTACAAAGTGATGAAGCTTCACAGTCAAGATGCAAGCAAACATTCTCAGTGAAAGAACATTAATTTCAAGAAATGTTATTTCTGTGAAGCCATATGTCACTGACTCTCATAGTTATTAAATATAACACAGGCAATGCATTCATAAAACATCAAGAATATATACAACAGAAATTAGAGAAGTAGTTTTGAGAAACACAAAAGTAGAAACCTTAAAATTAACTTTTGTCATCAGAAACATGAAATAACAACCACAGCTGTAAAACTAAATTATAAATCTGCAAATTATGAAAACAAATAGCCTATATCAGGATACTAAATTGAAAGCTGCTGAAAGTCTACTAAAGTAAAAAAAAAAAATGTTATGTTCAACAAGCAAATTTCATCTATTGTAGAATGAAATCAGGGTTCGTGGAAGCATGCTGAATAAAAACTATATGAAATTAGTGACATCAGACTTGAAAACATGCTTTGAAGTAAATGTGAAAAAAAGGTGAATTAGTTAACCACTGTGGTAAATTAAGAGTCCATGAAAAATTTTTGATTTAGATGTATTTATTGGAAGAAACAACTTCACTATTTTCACTAACGTTTTAAATAGTTTAATCTACACAAGTTAATGTGAGTAAAACAAAATAAGAATTTTGAAAGAAGCAATAGCCCAGTGGTTAGGGCAGTGGACTCGTGGTCGGAGAAGCACGGTTTCAATTCCCAGATTGGACGTTGTGTGTGTTTATTAAGCAAAAACATCTAAAGCTCCATGAGGCTCTGGCAGTGGGGGGGGGGGGCGACTCCTGTTGTACTCTTTTGCCCCAACTTTCTCTCATTTTTTCTTCCTGTTTCTTGAGTAATGCTGCGATGGACTGGCGTCCTGTCCAGCTGGGGGGAACACATATGCCACAGAAACTGGGAAACCGGTCCCATGAGCCTGTCTAGGCTTGAAAAGGGCGCATATATAAAAAGAAAATCTATAAAACTAGTTTTAAAACATTGAATGGCTATTGGGGACCCACCAGAATAAAATAGTAATCAAAGGAATCCATAGATAAAAATAAAATGGCTGTGAACCCCTCAATTTATATCTTACAACAGGACTTTGCTTCAAGAATCTCACCTATTAGTGCTGAGATTTCATCACACAGCATTGAAAGAGCATGAAGGGTATGTTAAAATACACAAAATGACTATAAACAGCCCTTAGCTTTTGCATATAATCTTCCCACAAAACAAAAATAATCAAGTTAAAAATCCCTGCTTTGTCTGAACATCGTGTATGTGATACATACACTGGGTATTTTAATTTTCCATTCTTAGAGGACCATTGTGCCATTTACAGTATGTGAAAACGAAGAATGTGCGACTCTGTCGAGAGTAGTTACTAATTAACAACATAATACTGGATAAAAACTGTAAAGAATCATAGAAAATTAACTGCAGTGTGACTAGAGTATGTGAAAGCCTTTGAAATTAATCCATAAGGTGTGATTATCAAAGTTTTACAGTAAATTAGCCAAGTTTCCACAACCATTATTCCACAATTAGCCCAAATTTGGTACATACCTTACTTCTCAGAGTCAGAATGAAACCAGTTGCATTTGGTGTTACACATTTATCTGAAAGTAAATCCTGCAAGCTGATATCTTATCAGTACTGCAATTTTTCCTTCCATTAAACTCATTGTTGTATTGCATTTCTGTTGTGAATTTTATACAGCTGTGAATTCAAATTTAAATATTATCACTTTTATCTCATAACCAGCGGGCATCATTCACAATGACAAACTAAATGTCATAATATTTTCAAGTATCGGCACATAATCTTTTACTCAAAACTGAAAGGAAACAGGATTCCGTGACATTTGTACCTTTCACAAGCTCATCTGTTCTTGTGAAACAGTGAAACAAAGCTCATCATTTAAACAAAAATAATTATCATTCCCTTTGAGGTGAATGTTATAAATACTGGCTTGTTTTGAGTATGGCCCAAGATAATTGATATAAGGATAGAATATGGTTCATAAGTCTCTGATCCTTGAAAGAATTATGATATGAAACACACCACAAAATTGAATACTGTAAAAACATTCAACTGAATCCTCTAGCATCATTCTAATAAAAATGGTTATATATTTGTCTAATAATAATAATAACATTCTTTAATATAAAATTTGTTAAGCTTAGGCATTTTTGCTAAACTTAAACATGTTTGTTAACCTTGTACATCTTCATCAATCATGATCATTTCATTAAGATCGAGTAAATTTGCTAACCTTTTAGGCATGTTTCCCAAGATGTACATAATTCTTGTTTTAAGAAAGAATAACACATCATGTACTTCTCAAAGGATGAATTATAAATAATAATAATAATGATAATAATGATAATAATATAATAATAATAATAATAATGATAATAAACTTTTCAACAATAAGATATGAAACAGAGATAACTAGAATGCAGAAAATGAAAATATAGGCCTTGTGAATGAGCGAAAAAAAAGAACCAGACAAATACTAAAACACCAAGATTTACACATACTGACAGCACATACACCAGGCACTCAGAGTTATCCTCTCTTGTGTAGTGAAAGTAGGCGGCAAAAATAATTATTTCTGTATTGCCCACAGAGGGCTAAACATAGAGGGACAAACAAAGGGTTTCAGTCAATTACATCGATCTCAGTGCATAACTGGTACTTATTTAATCAACTCCAAAAGGATGAAAGGAAAAGTCGACCTCAGCAGAGTTTGAACTCAGAACGTAACGATAGACGAAATACCACTAAATATTTCGCCCTGTGTGCTAACGATTCTGCCAGCTCACTACCCTTATGCAGTAAAAATAATACAAAGACAATGTTGTTGATGATGATGATGATGATTGTTTCTGATAGCACACAGCTTGAGATTTTGGTGGAAGGAGAACAGTTAATTAAAATGAGCTGAGTATTTGACTGGTACTTCATTTGGGAGAAGGGGGTATTTAATTAAATGGACCCCACTACCAAGCTGATATTTAGTTATATTACTGCTGAATGAATAAATACAAAAATTTAATGCAAGTAGTTCCCCTGTCTAACCACTATCATCATCAGCATCATCATCATCAGCAGAATTTGAACTCAAAACTTAAAACCAGAAGAAACAGAGCTAAGCATTTTGTTTGATGTGCTCATTCACTGCCTTAATAATAACAACAACCACAACAACAGTAACAGTAGTAGCAATAATAATAATAATAATAATAATAATAATATAATAATAATAATAATAATAAATGCCCTGATGCAGTACCAGGCAGTGGCTCTCATGGCTTCTGATCTTAACTGGTTGGAAGTGCTATCATGTACATTGTTTTGTCTTGGTATAAAAGATGAGTTACAGCAAATATTCTGTTCAATACCACAAACTTGCTTGTCAGTTGTTTGACCTTAACCATTTGAGCATGTCCCTTAGTGGCTGATGATATGTGCATCTCTGATCACGAGCAGAAGTAGTTGGGGAGCATCATAGCCATGTGTCGAGAGGGATTCTTTGGGGTTTGAATAATTCACCTCTGAAAACATGGGTGTTTCATTCAACACCCTTAAACATCCCCTATTCAGGGACCTTTTGAGTGGGATGGGTTACTTGACCAGAAGAAAATTCTAACTGGGCCCCACCTGCAAGGTCATGTGCTGTTTATCTTGATATGAGATCACCATGTCACGCACATATGGCTGTGATGCATATGCCTAGTGTACCCTTATCAGACAGGTAGTCATGATGGGTATACTGGGCTTCGTATATTTTACCCCAGTGTCACTTTGATGGCATGCCCTACTTTCTCACTCAATAATAATAATAATAATAATAATAATAATAATAATAATAATAATAATAATAATATTTAAGCAACAACAACACTAAGAATAAATAGGGTTTTATTTTCATGTCACTATAGAATCAGTTGAGACAGTTAACATTTAACTTAAGCCAGAGATTTTGTTTTAAAGCAGCTAGTATTTACATAGCTCGGTAAATGTTTGAAATTTTAGCAGTATACAATACTATGTGGTAGAACATTGACATGGTAAGTAAATTTACTTGCAATATCAAAATCACTTTAGTGTAGAACTTTATCACACTTGTAACATGGATACAATGATGAATAGCTATTACATAGATGCTCTATACAGCAGTGTGTTCTGCTAAAGCATTACAACTAACAATAAACATTTTTACACAAACCATCAACTTAAAAAAGAACATGATGCCAGTTACAGAATTATGATGACTAAATAAATAAATGAAAGCTTTTAGCTTTTATTTTATTTACTTAACGAACTTCTGATGTCATTGCTCCTTATTACAGCTTTTCCAGTTATTAAACAAGTGTACTGCATTATCATAACGAAAAATAACTATCATTGAATATATTTCAAAAATCCAGTCTAAAAAGCAAAATATAAAATGCTAATCAATATACATTCCATTTTATTTGTAATAATTTCCAGTAGTTAAGCAAAATCAATTTTATTTCACATCCTTACAACAGACAACTCATTTTTCCAAGAAGGGCCAAGCCAAAAAGTCAGACACCATGTCTTTTCAATGAACAGAAATTCTCTTAACTGTTTGTATTTTTGATGACTCAGACTCACACTAGTTTCCATGGATACAGGCTTACTATTCCCTTTATAATTAGCCAAAGATAGCAAAGAAATGATGCGAGATATCTGAGTATTCAACCAAGAATTATCATGTTTCTTCTTAAAACCTCAGCAAACCTGCAACTGAGCAGATCTGTGTTTAGAGGTATTCAGCTACAGCCATCAGATCTTTTTAGATGTATCTGATGAAGCCTTTTCTTATTCAAATTAATAGAGTGTGATTCAAGAGTTTGGCTGCTATATGTAGTATGTCAACCAACCATGTATGAGCTCTTCATTTGGCTCAATTATATGCTGTTTCAGTCAAAGTTCAGATATGATCAAATACATTGCTACAACAACGAAATTCAGTGCAGGCATGGAAAGCCTAACATTGTTTTCAGATATATTGTATCTTAGACTAATTCATTCAATATGCCTATATATACATTATAAGATGGTGGGATGTGATCTTATGAAGATCTAATTCTCAAGCAATCATATAGAATCTCTCTGATTGGCACAGATGTTTATAAATTTTGTGTCTAAGTAGAATGGATAATTAAAACTACTAAGGGAAACATTCTTCAAACTTTTATAAAATGTTATCTTCTTTAATTATAATAAATCATCATCATCATTTAACGTCCGCTTTTCATGCTAGCATGGGTTGAACAATTTGACTGAGGACTGGTGAACCAGATAGCTGTACCAGGCTCCAATCTGATCTGGCAGAGTTTCTACAGCTGAATGCCCTTCCTAATGCCCACCACTCCGAGAGTGTAGTGGGTTCTTGTATGTATCACTGGCACGAGGGCCAGTCTGGTGGTACTGACAACGGCCATGCTTGAAATGGTGTTTTTTACGTGCCACCTACACAGGAGTCAGTCCAGCGGCACTGGCAATGACCACACTTGAAAGTTTTGTTCACATGCCAGTAAAGCGATGCTGGTAATGATCCTGCTCAGATGGAACTGTTAGTGCTCCACTGGCACGGGTGCCAGTCATCGAATTTGGTTCAATTTCGATTTCACTTACCCCAACAGGTCTTCACAAGCAGAGTTAAGTGTCCAATGAAGGGAGGTTGGCATGGGTGCCAGTTGTCGAATTTGGTTCGATTTCGAATTCAATTTCGATTTTACTTGCCTCAACAGGTCTTCGCAAGCAGAGTTTTGTGTCCAAAGAAGGAAAGATGTGCATAAGTGGGCTGGCCACATCCCTGGTAAAGGCCACGGGTTATGGTCTCACTTGTCCTGCTGGGTCTTCTCATGCACAGCATATTTCCAAAGGTCTTGGTCAATAGTCATTGCCTCAGTGAGGCCTAATGTAGTTTTTAAATATATGGAGCATCTGAAAGATTTAAGCCTACAAAATATATTGGAAGGAAATGTACAATGTCATCTGGTGACTAATTATTTAAAAATTTCTATGTATGCTATTATTTATATATGGATGTTGAACAATCTTGTTTCTTATATTTCACATTTTCATTCACGTAATGCAGAAGATCTCATCGCCTTCTGTAATGTTATCTTATTTATAATGCTACAATGACAGACATCTGCAATGTGTATTCCAATAAAAAACCTCCATATTGACAGTTCTGATATACCAACGATACCCAACAGGCTTGCATGAATACAATTTATTCAGATAAATTTTCAAATATAGATGTAATACAATAGGTTTCTGTTCCTGGTTAAATAGAACTTACTCTGATTTTTCTATGCTATCATAACATTGATAAAATCAAGGAAAACTAGAAGACCAATGTTAAGTTATATATGGTGTGACCTGCTGTAAATAAATAAATACTATAGACCCTGCTGTGTTGCTTTGTATAGGCATCTGTGATACTGTTAAAACAGCCCTGCAGTAGAATATAAAACCAGATGATCTCACTCCCAGAGAAACATTCAAATCATATAAAAAAAGGTTTATCTAGAATTTGTCAAAGCTGCAAAACTGAATGATGACCAACTCTTCAAACTGCATAAGCTTAATATTTTCTTTTTCTTTCTTTTTTTTGTTGAGAAGAGGTGTGAACATCACAGTGTATGAATACTTTAATAGCTAATACAGCCCTACCGTAACTTAACATCTATTAAAGTTAAACAAGAAAGAAAATAAGAACATATGTCCTGGATATTTGATAGGAAACAATTTCCAAAGCATATAGCCAAGCATATAATTTTAAATTATACTGGCTTGTTGAGTGTTCTAACTCATTAAGCTAGAACATTCTTTGGAAATCCCAAGAAATTCTCTCTGTGACAATTAATTACAAAATAAGAGAGAAGAGGTTGTCTTCATATCATTTCCAAAGACCCCCCCCTAGATAGTTTATAGGATTGACAGGAGTAAGTTAATGCAGCAAATCCATAGTTAAATTGTTGCTTGTTAACAGAAGTATGAGACAGATTACCAGAGGTATGTAACTGGCTCGAGGCTGAACTCCAGAATGATTTATATTTGATTCTCAAATATTATTCTGCATTCATCACTAACATCAGCAGATTTAAACAGATATTCCAGCTATTCTATAGACAAGGAATTTTATCATAATGCATCAACCTTGTTATATTTCTTTTCATAAGATTTTTGAATAATCTCAATTCAATTTTTGCTTATACTAAAGAGGCAAAATATGTATCAGTATCATTACTTATAAACAACATATAGATTTTTAAAATAATAAGTTTTTTTATGCAAGTACAATGACTGATAGATCAATAAGGCAGATCACTCTTTACAGGGTCATAGGTTCAAATTTTACTAATCAATTATTTAGTTCTAAAGGAGCAGTGACCAAATGTTTAAGTCATAAAATGGTGGATATGATTACTTCCAAAGGTTTTTAATTCAATAATAACAGTGATTATTTCAAATTTTACAACTTTCACTGTGTAGTTCCCTTCAGCATTGATCATCTCTTCGCCTGAATAAGTTTCCTTGACTAAATGAAGTAAAAAAAGAAATGTAAAAAGTAAATTTTGCTCCTACATTACACTTGAGTGATTAGGGCTAAGAAGGGCATCCATCCATCATCATCTTTGAACAAGTATGGAAAAATGGTGTAAAACTGCAAAGAAAGATGAACACCATAAAATGATGCATTACATGTGTCACCTTTTTCTAGAGCTAATATTTATGTATATTTCACTCATATACCATAAAACACCATGTGTAATAAATACGTTTTCATAAAAAGCAAGAGTTAAATTAGGTGTACCTATATTAAATGGTGTTAGACTGCAAATGATTTGTTCCCGATCCACTTTTATGGAGAAACAGTAACACTGTAATGTAAGGAAGCTTTATTAGTTTTAAAGAATTTTAAAAATTTTATATCAAGATTATTATCATTATCATCATCAGTTTAACATACACTTTTGCATACTTGCATGGGTTAGATGCAATTTATCAAGGCAGATTTTCTATGACTGCATGCACTTTCTATTGCCAATTCTCCAAGCAAGATAATATTTCTTCTAGGTCAGACATGATTTTTATGGAAGATTACAAATGAACCAAGCTGGTTGCATTGCATGATGGTGATACTAATTTACCTTTATCATGTGATATCAAGACAAGATGTGAATACACCCTAGCACACATAAATACATAGAAATGTTACCAATATCTCTTGTTTAAACATCATCAGCTCAAAAGATAACTGACAAACAGTCTTGTTTTCAGCTTGATAAATAGTGGAATAAATTATTATTTTGACCAAGAAACCTTAGGTAGCTGTATTTATAAGATTTGTGGGGTTTTTTTCGGTAAGGATAAATACAGAGAGAGAGAGAGAGAGAGATAAACATATAAAACAGCCTTCTTTCATTTTCTATCTTCTTTGGTTGGTTCAGAACTTGAGTGCAAAACACTTATCCAAGGTACCACACAGTTGAACTGAACTCAAAGCCATGTGGCTGGAAAACTAATTTCTTAACCACACAGCTATACCTCCATGATTTTATATATAAATGAATATTAAAACCTAATATTTTGGATTATTGCAGATTACCTACTTTATAGCAGTTCTGTATTCAGAGACTTGTTACACATAATATAATAGGTTTTTCAAAAGAAATGAATCCTAAAATTCGAGATGTATATTACACATAGCAGAGTATTATACATGAAACATTTATTGTACTTCTCCCATATCTGCTACAAAATTCATTTTTTATAATAATGAAATGAAAAACATCATCATCATTATTATTTAAATTCTGTTTTCCATGCTGGCATGGGTCGAACGGTTTGGCGGCAATTGTCCAGCTGAAGAGCTGCCTAGGTGCTATGTGTGTTTTGGTATGGTTTCTATAGCTGGGTACCCTTCCTAATGCTAGCTACTTTACAGAGCATTTACATTTACTTTACTTAAAGCTTTTACACAACACAAGCACAGGTGCTTTTATTTGGCACTAGCATGGGTAGGTTTTATGTGACACCAGCACCCATGAGCCTGCAAGATTAGGATCATTCAGCTGAAGAGGGATATAGGGCAGGAGTGGCTGTATGGTAAGTAGCTTGCTTACCAACCACATGGTTCCGGGTTCAGTCCCACTGCATGGCATCTTGGGCAAGTGTCTTCATCTATAGCCCCGGGCCGACCAATGCCTTGTGAGTGGATTTGGTAGACGGAAACTGAAAGAAGCCTGTCGTATATATGTATATATATATATATGTATGTGTGTGTATATGTTTGTGTGTCTGTGTTTGTCCCCCTAGTATTGCTTGACAACCGATGCTGGTGTGTTTACGTCCCTGTCACTTAGCGGTTCGGCAAAAGAGACTGATAGAACAAGTACTGGGCTTACAAAGAATAAGTCCAGGGGTTGATTTGCACGACTAAAGGCGGTGCTCCAGCATGGCTGCAGTCAAATGACTGAAACAAGTAAAAGAGTAAAGAGAGTAAAAGAGTAGGGGACATGCTTGTATGCAAGGACAACCACGATTTCCTTTAGTTTGGCATGTCTTCTCAAGCACAGGAAACCACCAGAAGTTTCAAATCCCTTGTCATCCCCATCTGTTAGGCCCAACGTCTGAAGATCATTTCTCACCAATTTAACCCACAACTTCCTGGGTCTACTTCTTCTGCACGTTCCCTCTACAATGAGAAATCGATATATAAGCAAATTTTCACTTACATGCTAGCAACACATTTCTATGCCTCTATGTGCTCACTAAACCTGAGAGGAATTGCAGCAACTCTTTCTTAAAACATATATTTACTGTCTTAAAAAAGAAAGAATATATCGTTTAATATTGTTCTATGCATACACTGTATGAAAAAAATGAATAAATAAATAAACTGAGAGTATTTTGGTTGGAAAAGTTCTAATCATAAGTTTACTCATTCAAGAATAACCAGGGACTAAACAATGAGCAGTTCCCAGTATTAACGGTTTGTATATTTTGTCCACGTATTTTGCAGTGACATTCACTGTGATATTTACTATTGGAATAATGATTATTTTCCTTCAAACCTTGTCCATTCCAAAAATATTAAACTAAACCAATTATGAATGCTTGATCTTTTTCGTTTTTCTTTTCACTGAGTGCCCATTAAATATGATGCTGTTGTTTCTTTCCTGTGGATGTGATTAACATTGTGAGAACTATTACATAGCGTTAATGTCACATCCATGCATTATATTCGGATAAAAGATTACACTGATGAGGGAATTTATTCTAAAAATCTCGTCTCTAAAGCATACCCAATCATCTTAAAAAAGACGGGTCTTTTGGAATCATTTACTCTCATTCAATGCAGCAGCTGTGGGTTGGAAGAGGTCTCATGACAGGCCCCACACCAAATGGCTGGATGTGATCGGAGAAGATCTCGAGAGGCTCAACATCACCTTGGAGGATGCAGAGAGGCTGGCATGGGACTGCTAGTGATGGAAAGCACTAGTGAACCTGGTCAGCTCAACACATGACGATGTCTCTGTAACCACTCACCTGGAATGACCCCAGCCCCACCAAGCCAGAGCATGAAGCAAGCATGTTACAAATTCTAAAAACGATTGGATAGTCATAGCTTTTCTTTTTTTTTTTTTCTTTTGGGGATATATATCATCTAGCTCAAGCATAACCTGGAGCTAAACAACAAACAAAAATCACTGACTTCCAGTTTTCTATACTCTTATTAATTCTGACTAATGCCACAAGCATTGCAGTAACATTACAGTCTGAGAATAAGCTAAAGAGCTAAATAGTATAAACTGACTTTTGAATAATGCCATATCTATATAGAAACAACACAATCAACATTTACAGAATGTATTTTCTTAAAAAACCATTTATATCTATTTATGTTATATTTTTGGATATATTACCTGTAAAAGTAATAATAACAGAAGTCATTAATATCAATCATATTATCTATTAATTCCATTGTCTTCAAAACCAAAATATATCACATTAAAGACTAATACTTTTTCATCGTGGTTGATATGAATGGTGGAACATATATCATAATTCATGATTCATCAAGAATTATTTGATTTTGTATTCATCTAAAAAAAATATATAAATACACACATATTATTCATATGCATAATTCACTATCTATATGTCTTTATCATACTAAAAATTCAAAGTCAGTTTGTCAATTTGTGTGTTCCTATATTTTATTTAAAAAAAACAATAGATTATGGCAATAAAAAAATTTCACCTAATATGCTTGTAATCATAATATATTTTGCTTAAAATAACTTCCAGTACATTAACAGTTCCTGGAAACCTTGAAAATGGAACGTTTTTTATCAACGTTGCTATCAACATAGAAAAGAAATTTTCAGCAGTACATGAAATGGTGACAATTTCTGATGTTTGCATAAACCCACTCACCTACTGGTAAGTATGTGGATTAAGAAAGAAAGAAACAAACAAACAAACAAAGAAGGAAGAAACATATGAAAAAATGAAGAAAGACAGACACATAGACAGACAGACACAAACACACACACACACACAGAAAAAAGAAAGACAAAAAAGAAAGGATGTGGGAAACAAATGCGTGCACAAATGAACAAAACAGACACAAAGAAAGAAAGAAAGAAAGAAAGAAAGAAAGAAAGAAGAAAGAAAGAAAGAAAGAAAGAAAGAAAGAAAGAAAGAAAGAAAGAAAGAAAGAAAGAAAAAAAGAAAGAAATCATGTCATTTAAATTAAGACTCTGTGTTTGAAATAGAATATACAGACAAATGTACACATATACCTGCATGTTTGTTAATGTTCATT
Source organism: Octopus sinensis (assembly GCF_006345805.1). Lineage (NCBI taxonomy): Eukaryota > Metazoa > Mollusca > Cephalopoda > Octopoda > Octopodidae > Octopus > Octopus sinensis. Next base: position 46,400,052 of record NC_043000.1, read on the forward strand.
TTTCCAGGTTGTCTAAAATTAGAGGAATATATTGCTGAGGCATTGCTTTACAACTGGATTCCTTTCCTGTTGCTAACATTTATCGGTTTATTAAGTAAGATTTCTCTCATCACACATCTTCAAAACCCCAGTGACTTTATAATGTGTTGACTAGAGAAGTAGCAATAACAACAGAGCTTGCAGCAACTCTTGTAGAGCACTAACGTAAACCAAGACAAATACACAGGCACATATATACATAAACATACACAGACACACACACACACAGACTCACATGGATAGTTAAGAAATAAAAGAAAGAAGCACTCAATTGGAGTATAAATAACAGTTTATGGCCGTGAGCTCGCAGAATTGTTAGCACATCAGGTGAAATGTTTATCGATATTTCGCCCATCTTTATATTCTGGCTTCAAATTTCCCCAGGGTTGACTTTGCCTTTCATCCTTTCTGGGTCGATAAAATAAGTAACAGTTGAGCAGTGGGGCCGATGTAATTGACTAGTCCCCTCCACTGAAATTTCAGGCCTTGGGCCTATAGTAGAAAGGATCAATAACAGTTTGACCCTGGTTCACGTAACCTACTTGTAAGTGTAGGAGTCCGTCCCACTGGATGTCCAGAAACAGAGGAGAACGAGATTAAAAGACAATCAAAATTGTTTCTAGTGTTTTATGACAGCATGGGTCAGTTAAACCTAAGGTGGTATATCTGGGTTATCAGTCACTAGAGCAATAACAAGACAGTGCATTTTTCCTATTGATGGATGCTGCAAACTTTTGGAAGATGTACAATTTCTCGCAATGGAAGAATTAGCAATTGTGTGTAAGGAAAGCTCTGAAAAGAATATTCCATTTGAAGCTTGGAAAGTTATTTCAAAGGTCCCAGAGTCCCTACATAAAGTGACACAAGGAGGTGGACATTTCCTTGGCTCTGCGCTTGGAGAGTTTGTGTTGCGTATATCTTCTCTTAAAGTCATTGGCTGTCATGTCCCTTGAATTTCTTGTGATGCTATCAGATGTAAGGATGGTTCTTTAGACTACAGCCTTTGAGATGCAGTATCTGCCAAATGGACAGTTGAAATAATTTTGATAGCTACAGGTTTGAATATGAGGTGGGGTTTTTGTGGCTGTGTGTTTGCCTTTATTGTTGTGTGTAATATTTGAAGCATTCTTGTTTAAGTAGCTAACCTTGATGTTATGGGAATTAAACAGTTTATGATATTTAAAGCTTCTTGGAAAATGCTTTTTAACTTATAATGGGAGACAGTTAGCTACATTAATGGAAACTCTTTCGCTGAATGGTGGATTAAAATAGATTCCTCTTCTTTTTCTAATTCTCTTTAGATTTTGAGGATGAATGGGGTTCTTCATATACATTCACTTATCAAGCAACATCCCACAATAGTGAGATATGCACACATTCATACACACACACATATACACATATAGAAATCCTAGCTTTTACCTTATTTACATTTGATGGATATTTGTCCTAATCTTGTTTGTTGTTAACACATTTCAGCTGATAAACCCTCCAGTGATATGAAATTCTTGAGAAGATCAACCCACGTCAATGAAACTGAGTACTAGAAGATTTGTGTGTTCCACCCACACTTAAGAGAACTTCTCATACACTCTACCCCAACAAACCAAACTAGATCACTATATCTCTTCTCTTCCTAACATTTCTGCTTCATGCACTATGCTTACCTTCCACTCCCCAATCCTATCTTCTTGGCCCTGTGCAATTGTATCATTGCTCTCCAGTTGCCTCCAGTCTGTATGTTCTACCCACATGTCCTGTCTCTATTATTGCTAGCCCCCGACCTCACCCTACTCCAACAAACAAATCTACATCTCCACATTGCTTCCCTTTCTCACATTTCCTCCTTCATACACTATGCTCAACTCTCACTCTACCTAATCCTGTCCTTACAGACCTCTTCCCCTGTATCACTGATATCTGGTATCTTGACTGACTCTATATATACCCAGGTATTTTGCCACTTACTCACACTTTTTAATTACACTTCCTTTGCAATATCCTTCCACTTATGTCGTTTGAACCTCAAGGGTATTACCTGGCACTTGTCACCGTCTATATCTCTTTCTTTCTTTATTCAACCATCCCATTTATATTCTGATCCCTGTTCCTTGTGAGTATGCCTGGCATTTTGCCACCATCTCTATCCCGCTGTCTTTCACTCTCTCTCTCCTTCTCCTGCACTTCACTCAGGTTGGGTAACCATATATTTCTTTCGTGGTAGAACACCTATTTCTGTCTACATTCCTGATCTTTCTCTCTCTGGCCAGGTAACCTTGTGCCTCCTCTACAGCAAGAAAGCTGTTTCTGTCTCACTATAAGCTTTCTTCATCCTACACACGATCATCTCCGTTTTTGAAAGGGTTATTTTGGGTCTTGCAAACACTTGGTAACCCCATCAGCACTGGTTCTTCTTGAAAGCACCCAGTCCACATTGTAAAGTGGTTGGTGTTTGGAAGGGCATCTAGCTGTGAAAACCTTGCCAAAATTGACCTCGCCCGTGCTTGTACCACATAAAAAGCACTAAGTACACTCTACTGAGTGGTTGATATAAAGGAAGGGTATCCAGCTGTAAAAATCCTGTCAAAACCCCCCACATGTTTAAACTCAATATATATGTGTGTACGTGTATGTATGTGTATATTTTCCTTGTATCATCTGTCTGGATGTTTTGCGTTCTTGTCACCTTTTTATATTTTTTATAAATAAAATATAATGGCGTACGTACAGTTTGGTTTCTTATTTGTTAGTATATACATCTAAATTTTGTATGACTCTGTTGTTCTTTATATTCTTTCTTTCAGCCCTTTCTCACTTCGTTCATGCCACTCTTCGTTCTTTCGTTCCCCCTCTCTCACATTTCATGGCCTTCTCTTCATGCTTACTTTCCCTCTTTCACTTCACTGTCTCTTTCATTTTTCTCTTGCCCCTCCTTAAGTTTTCTATCACTCTGCCTCTACCTCTCTCTCTCTTCTCTCCCCATGTGACTGGGTTGGACTACTGTCCGTGCAACATCTATATTCCTTCCTGTGCTTGTTAAATCCTATGTTCCTGCCATAAGGCTTTACTTCCACACACGCCAGCTTAATTTAATTTGTCCTTAGTTGAAAGACACCTGTTGTTATGTCCTCTTTTTGTATTTGTGTAGTTTTTGTGTGTGTGCATATATGTATATCTGACACACACACATATATACTCATATATGCAACAGGCTTCTTTCAGTTTCCATCTACCAAATCCACTCATGAGGCTTTGTTTGGCCCAGAGCTGTAGCAGAAGATATGCCCAAGGTGCCATGCAATAGGACTGAATCAAGAACCCATGAAGCTAGATGTAAGCTTCTTACCAAAGAGCTACACCAACATGCACGCACACACTTACAGACAGACACACACACATACAAATATATGTAGATACATATACATAAATATATACACACACACACATATATATATAAGTATGTGTATATTCATATCACATCTAAGTCATGAAAAGTATTTTGTTAATAGAACACCTAATTTCTCTTCAGTTGATCAACTGATAGAAGCCAATTTCAGATTAATTAGCTTCCATTTACAGTGTGTCAAAACAAATATAATTGATATATTGAAATGAAGAGAAAATGAGCTGGTACTTAAATATGTAGTTGTAAATGTAAAGGAACCTTAATTGAATCTGTTTTCACAAACACACATACATATGTGCATATATATCTATATATCTCTCTATATATATATCTATCTATCTATATATATATATATATATATACACACATATATATGTATATACATATATATATGTATATATATATATATATATATATATATATATATATATATATATATATATATATATATATATATATACACACACACAAATATATATACATTTAAATATTATTGGTGTGTGATGAGTGTATATACATATATGTATTTATCAATATATAAGAAATAGATAATGTAACGAAATGGAAACAGTTGAAGTTAGAATAGAAATTAATGTGCCACAGAAATAAAATGTTTTCATTAACATTACTGATTCATTTAGAACTGTTAATTATAATCTGTTACGTGTATTCTCATTCACAATATTATTCATAACAGAGAAAATATTATGTACGTGTAAGTTTCCTTGCTTTGAGATAAACTTAGTCCCTTAGTTATCATGGCTATGTCCATGTTAGTGTTCATATATATATATGTGTGTGTATATCTAAGGTCCTGGAGTGGGTATAAGAGTAGGGTTTTTCTAGAAAAGAACTCAATCTGAATTCTGGACTATCAACACTGTCAGGTTGGGTGAAGAGCAAATTATAATCCAAATAATACAACAAAAAAATTCTTTAATACATCTTTAATGATTTTTTACAATTGTTTCTGTATCATTGCAAGTAGAGTTGGTACAGAAAACAATTGTAATGAATCATTAAATATGTGTTAAAGAATTTCTTTATCTTTTCATTTATTTAGATTATATATATACATGAGGGGTGTGGCAAGGTTCCTGGTTTTAATGGTATTGTGAAAAGCCTGGTTGGAGGTCTGACCTTCTTAGTTCTTTTACAAGGCTTAGAAAAACTGAAAGACCACTGCAATAAGTGAGTGAATCTGAGAGGGGAATATGTTGAATAAAAACATTATTAATTGATCCTTAATTAAGTAATTATGTCTTAATTACTTCTTAAATGAAACCCAGAGTTAAGGGTGATTACAGGTGATCAACAATAATAACAATATGTACATAATATTTATAAACATGAAGGCACAAAGTTGGCAGAATCATTAGCATTTCATCCATCTTTACATTCTGAGTTCAAATTCTGCAGAAGTCCGGTTTGCCTTTTATCCTTTTGAGGTCAGTCAGATAGGTACGAGTTGAACTTGGGGTGAGTGTAACTGACTTAATTTCTCCCTCGAACATGCTGGCCTTGGGCCAAAATTTGAAACTAATATTTGTAAACAGGTTTATTTGTATGTTGTGGTAGAAACTTGAGTTCTATAACTGGAGTATAGACCTTCTTCAGTGTGAAAATATACTTCTGTAAATAATTTTTTCCTGTTGATATGTTAGAATTAATTCTCTTGACTCTAAGACATTAACAACGAATTCTTCCTCAATCACACCTCATTGTTGAAAAACGAAAAGTGTACGTTAGATAACATAATCCTTTGTGAACACTTTCTGAATAAAATCAAGTTTATGGCTTGAACATCTTTGATCATTTCTGCTCTTTGAGAGTTGACCTGGGGCTAAACAACAACAACATATTGAATAGTGTTATATGTGAATTAAATTTGTTTTTTGGAATATCATATTGGAAGGATAATGCCTTTAGCCTTATCTAGGATCTCCAATATCAAGTAAAAGTGTCCAGAGAATAAGAAATAAGAGATACTATTCAAAATAGTAAACAGCAATTCCAATATCCCTGGGAATAAAGACAATTGTGAAAGCAATATGTTAGATATGTTAGTTTGCCTTGAAGACAAAATTTCCTCTCTTCATAGTAATGTAATATATCTTATTATTTTGTTTTTACTATATTGCCTTTCTCTAAACCATAATCAGGAAGGAAATCTCCAGCCTAAATTGTTGGACCTACACCAATCACATTGCAAATATTTTACAAGATAAAATGAACCAACTTACTACTGATTATATCTTAAATTTTTTTACTTGTTTCAGTCATGCAGCCATGCTGGGGCATCACCTTACTCTTTTTACTTGTTTCAGTCATTTGACTGTGGCCATGCTGGAGCACCGCCTTCAGTTGAGCAAACTGACCCCAGGACTTATTCTTTGTAAGCCCAGTACTTATTCTATCAGTCTCTTTTGCCAAACTGCTAAGTTACAGGGATGTAAACACACCAGCATTGGTGGTCAAGCGATGTGGGGGGGACAAACACAGACACACAAATATATACACACATACATACATATATACATATATACAACAGGCGTCTTTCAGTTTCCGTCTACAAAATCCACTCACAAGGCATTGGTCGGCCAGAGACTATAGTAGAATACACTTGCCCAAGGTGCCATGCAGTGGGACTGAATCCAGAACCATGTGGTTGGCAAGCAAGCTACTTACCACAGAGCCACTCCTACACCTGGAGAATTTTAGTTAAACTTTTCAACTCCAGTACTTCATTTTCTTTTTTTTTTTTGTAAAGCCTGGTAGCTGTTCTATTTGCCTCTTTTGCCAAACTGCCAAGTTATGGAGACATAAATACACCAACACCGGTTGTCAATCGGTGGTATTGGGCAAACACAGACACACACACACACACACATGACAAGCTTCTTTCAGTTTCCGTTTACCAAATCCCCTCACAACATTTTGGTCAGCTCAAGATTATAATAGAAGAAGATACTTGCCCAAGGTGCCAGGTAATGAGACAGAATCCATTTAGTTGGGAAGCAAACTTCTTACCACACAGCCAATGTAGCATTATATAAATAAGTCAGATCTCTTAAGAATTTTACTGTTCTACACGCAGTGGCTGTGTGGTAAGTAGCTTGCTAACCAACCACATGTTTCCGGGTTCAGTCCCACTGCATGGCATCTTGAGCAAGTGTCTTCTGCTATAGCCTCGGGCCGACCAATGCCTTGTGAGTGAATTTGGTAGACGGAAACTGAAAGAAGCCTGTCGTATATATGTATATATATGCATATGTATGTGTGTGTATATGTTTGTGTGTCTGTGTTTGTCCCTCAAGCATTGCTTGACAACCGATGCTGGTGTGTTTACACCCCCGTCACTTAGCGGTTCAGCAAAAGAGACCGATAGAATAAGTACTGGGCTTACAAAGAAAAAGTCCCGGGGTCGATTTGCTCGACTAAAGGTGGTGCTCCAGCATGGCCACAGTCAAATGACTGAAACAAGTAAAAGAGTAGAGAAAGAGTACCCATTACAAAGAACAATCCCCTAGCTCATAGTTCTACTCCCACTGGAAGTGATACAAACTATTCACATTCAAAAGAAAAATTTTTATCCACCAAAGAGTTGATAAAACTTAACCAATCCTATTAAAACTTTATAATATTTTCTCCTTGTTTACACCATAACAAACTAGTAAGCAAAAAAAGAAAAATCAATTATATACATTATCTTTGTTCTTTCAATAACATATTATATCTTGTAATTTTAAAGTTTTGGCTTATCATTTGATCAGTCCCCAAAAGTGTTGCTGAATCTTACCAATGCCAACTTAAGACAGTGATGTACCTGGAAAGTTAGAATACAGCTGCAGCTGTACCGATAAGCTATTTTTCAAAATAGTTTTGTTTACAAGATTAATCAGAAAAATCACTGAGATGGTCAGAACTACCATAATATGGTGTCTTGTGAAACATGCCCCCACCTTACATACACACATGCGTGTGTGTGTGTGTGTGTGTGTGCGTGTGCGTGTGTGCGTGTGTGCGTGTGTGTGTGTGTGTGTGTGTGTGTGTGTGTGTGGATTTTCCTATTAAAAGTTAGGTACGAGGACTTAGCAACAAAGGGTCATCTCTGTGCAAACTCCAGACTAATCATTTCCTGAAACAGCCACTAAACCATTCATCATCATCACAGAGCTCTGAGCATACAAAACCAAATGTGTTATTAATGAGCAACTTACACAAAAATTGCTACAAGTGGCTTAAGTTTGGGGAGAGCCAACTTCACTCACACTTCTTAAGTTTGTAACCCAAACTAAATCACGGGACTTAGTACTCTTCATGCACAAAAGAATGCATTCTTGGGAAGCTAGTTATACAAAACTTTAAAATGATCACGGCAGATTTTTCTTACAATAGCAGTCCATATTATATGTGAAGTTCCTTTGCTTAAGTTTGTCTAATAACATCAAACATATACATACACAAATCACAGACACAAATACAAATTGGAGTACACATGAAACTACAAGTGATATATCATACCAACTACAACCATTATTGAGAGTATTATGATACCTATTTCTTTACTACCCACAAGGGGCTAAACAGAGGAGACAAACAAGGACAGACAAACGGATTAAGTCGATTACATCGACCCCAGTGCGTAACTGGTACTTAATTTATCGACCCCGAAAGGATGAAAGGCAAAGTCAACCTTGGCGGATTTGAACTCAGAACGTAACGGCAGACGAAATACGGCTACGCATTTCGCCCGGGGTGCTAACGGTTCTGCCAGCTCGCCGTATTATGATACCACAATTGAGAATTTTAGTCCTAAAGGGATCTGAAAGAATATTCATTCACCATCTCACATGCAATTGTTAAATAGGCATTGACTGTATACTGGTTTCATCCAATGTTTTAGCAGCACATGTTTCTGTTCTGCTGGATTCCTGGTAACATTTCTTATCAGGCAAACCTGCTGGTGTTACCAATTTAGTCATCTGTAATGTGATGACATAACGGGTTACATTGTGTTATATGTCACCAGTAGCACTCAGAGAGAGGTCATACACACATGTATACAGCACAATTTTAGAGATTAAGGTTTGGTTAAAGTCACAAGTAGTTTACACCAATCAGTATTAGAGACGGTAGAACTGATAAGAGAGCCTTTATATTTGCCCTACTAGAAATGTAGATATGGTTGATAAAACTCCCTCAAATCAAACCCCTTCTATCCGATAAAGCACATGTAAGATATATACTCTCAACTTGAAAATTATTATGTGTCCCCAGTTGGAACATCTTTCAAGCCTGACCTAGGGTTAAACAAGAAGGGACGATAGAGTATAAATCCTAGTTTCTTAATATCATGGTAAAAAATAAGATAACAAAGCTTCAAATGCTATTTTTTAATGGAAGTTGATAGAAATAAAGTAAAATTGTTTATGGAAAGAAATAAGAATAAACCTTTGATTTTTGAGTCTGTAGTGAAACTTCTGAATGACTAGAATAAATCTGGATGAGTAAACACTCCAAAGTCAAAAAAGATGTTGGATCATATGCCTGTATAAATTCTAAAAAGTGAAAAGATGCAAGATGTGAAAGGAGGAAAATAAACAGTGCTATTTCTGTCAATAAATCATTTTCAAGTGCAGCAATGAATAACTAAAAGAGAAAATTGGACAGGATACATAAAGCAACATAGCCTTTAGCACCAGTCAATTTCCTGTAGTGATAGTTTACTTAGCTTGTATGGACATGTAAGTAATAATGCAAATGGAGAGTTGCACACATGAAATGAAAATGGATTCTGAACTGGGGATAGAAAATATTTAAATATTTAAAACAAAAAATACAATTATGAAGAAAGTAAGATGACACCAATTATCTATAAACACTGATTAGGTTCCACACAATGTATCAAAAAGCTATCTGTGCACTGATTAGAATTTGAAATCTGTGACATACAGAATATCAAATAATAGTTCCATAAAAATGAGCAATACATGGAAAAACAAATCTTTTTTCAGTTTTTATGATTTGAAATAAGCAAAACTTTGTTTATGAAGATTTTTTGATAATTATCTACATAAACATGAACATTTTTATGTTTAATGCATATGTAAATTTTAACAAACAGCAAAAGAAACTTGAAAAATAATATTTCATGGAATCATTTATATGTTAAAGAATCTATTGAAATATGCAGCTCTGAAGACTAATTTGACTTATGTCAAAACACTCAAAAAGCATCCAATCCCCATTGTAAAATGGTTAACGTTTATAAGGGGATCCAGTTGTAAAAACCATGCAAAAAATGACCTTGCCTGCACTGGTGCCACTTAAAAAGCACTAAGTTCACCCTGCTGAGTGGTTGCTGCTAAGCATGGCATCCAGCTATAAAAACCATGCCAAAACAGACACTGAAGCTTGATAGTCTTCTGCCTTGCCAACTGCTGTCAAACAGCCCAACTCATGCCAACATGGAAAGGAGATGTTAAATGATGATGATGATGATGACAAAGATGATTATGTTGTGTGTTGGAGATAATATTGTTTAGAGAAGAGTAAAATCTGAATTTCTGCTAAGCCATTATAAGATTTAATGATCCAATTGGATTCGTATAAATCTACTTGGGAAGTGCAATAGATAACGTGAAACTATTTGAAACTGAATTCTTTGTCAATTATTAAAATGCTACAGGAATTGACTATCATTATTTCAATGTTATCTTCCTATTTATATAAAAAATAACTTCAACATCTTTTCCAACACTCTTTTACTGGCTTCAATCAGTCACTAAGAATTTGCTAAATCCCCTTCAATGAAACAGGGCTTTATCAAGAGTGGAATTGAAACTTATACTTTAAGTCTGACATCTTATACAACTCACCAACCCTGGTATATAGGTTAGAATATCTTCCTAATACCATTTATAACCATATTTCATTTACTCATATAATAAAATTATGAATTTTATATCTGGAGAAAAGTGCACATGACTTAGAAGAGAAATGCATATGTACAACTATCTAGTAATATTATTTGATGTTCTCTTCTCTGTTCTGATAAAGAATTTATATATTTTCGATAATAATTATTTTCTTTATGCAGCAAAACATCAGAAGCAGTAGTTTACGGTGAATAATATATTACTATTCATGCTATCAGACAAAATGATATTACAGCAGTGTTTAAAAAGAGATGACACATATTATATGTTATGTGGGATGAAGAAATTTTCTAATACATCTTATTTTCTCAATAGAAAATTTAAATAAGCAAAAATTGTTTTTAAATGGGTTTATAAAAGTGCATTGTGTGTCATCTTTACAGTTTTTATTTCAATTTTTCCTTTCAATTTATAAGTAGGAATGAAATAATTATTTCTTCAGCTTTCTTAATATTAGTGTCATGGTTATTCTGTAGCAGTTGGAGTGACTTTCAATTCATTGTATTTTAAATTCAAAACTTTTATATATATTCTTCATAAATATTCTTCACTTAAATTAGATCATATAGTAATAATCATAGTGGTATATTGTATCCTTAATGGTGTAAACCATTGAATGGAGGTAACCTTTTGATGACCCAGGTTCATAAATTGACTTCATATCTGAATTGAAACTATTGTATTTTACTATTAAATCTGGATTCATATCTCCTTATGGATCTAAAGGTAATGGAATAAATAATGGTTCACTATTACTACAGGCACTGTTATAAAATCAAAGGCAGGTTTACCAAAGATAGGCAATAGCAATTACTTCTTCCTTTCAAACATGCATTTAACTGAAGTGTGACCTTAGATGGGGTAAAAATGCAACATTCTGCTTTGATTTATATTATGCTGAAATACACATGAAAGATATCAACTGTCTCAGACAAACAACTATTGATTATTTTAATTTGAATCATTGCCTGAAGACGAAGTATTCAATATGTGCCATTTGGATAAATAGCACAACATGTTGCTATTCATTCCCAGGTCAATCATATTCAAGCAGAACTATGATGAAAGGTAATCCATCTGCTACCAAACTGTCTTTTTCTTTTTTTGTATATCCAAAGACTTCACTGTCCAATGTGTCCTTCTTTATTTAAAACTCACAAGGTATGATTTGAAGAAGAATCTTCTTGCTATTTCTAGCAGTTCATGTGACTGTATAAAGGATCTATCATTGGCATATGTGATATTACCATTTCAAAAGGGGTGGATATTAACTAACCTACTAAAGTTATGTGAGTATCTTCCTCTACAACTGCTGTAAAACTATGTTTAGAATAAAACATGAAATGCTTGTGAGAAATACTACTACAATAATCAAAAAAATTATTTTACAAACTAATACATTCCATAAGCATATGAATAATATAATATGTAAATTGTATAGATGTTGATCTTCAAGAGCATTTAGTATCAAAGGAACTAGGAATTTATCATTCCTCAATACTTTGCCGTAATTTATTTTATCTGAATAAGAATGAAAGAAATTGTATACTTTTATGGCAGCCTTCGTTTGAATATATGCAGGCCTGAAGTGATATAAAAATTATTATAAAATGAATTTTAATATTGATATTTAACTAATAACTTCAGATAGATAGTTCATTAAAAATATAAATAAAATATAGGGTCTTTAAGATCTGTGCAAGTTATTTCAAGGTAATATTATTTCAATAACACATAAAATGAAGATACTAAGGATAATAATTAATATTTTTAAGACATACTTTTTGACAAATATACTTTTGAATTAGGGAAGAGAAGCCAAACATGAAGCTGGTGCTATGTAAAAAGTGAAGAGAATAAGAAAAGGGTTGTTCGGTGTGAATACAAGTTCATTAGATAGCTGTTTCTATTCTATATTGAAGATAAAGTATAAATGGATAATGTTTTCAATATCTGGGTAAATTAATATATAAATTATATTATCAGTAAAGCATTTTTTAATGTTTCTAAAACAAAATTAATAAAATACACAACAGAAGAGAAAATTCATATAAAATACTTAATTTTCAGTATATCTCAATTATTTCACCAGAGTTTATGTTGCTTTTCCATCTCTTGTTCACTAGATGAAAATCATGTGTTGAATACATTTTATTAGGTAAATTTATCTATTAGAAATTAAAATTAATATCTTCACATACGTTTTCATATTTCTTTCAATAAAATGATATTAAAACAAGCACTAGACATTTGGGCAACAAAATTAAAGATGAAATGTAATATTAATGAATAAAAAAATTGCCTTATTAGTTTAAATAAGATTTCTTGTTTAAAAAAAAAAAACACGTCTGATGGGGAAAAAAATGTAATTGAAGAAAAGATAAGATAAAGAAGAATCAAATTTGCTTCATAACATTCATTTGGAATGGAAATGAAAATATAATGTAAAAAAAAAAAGAGCAGAATACATTATAATAGTCTACTGACAGTAAGAAAATAGATCACATTTGTAGAACAAAAAAAGATGACTAAGAGAGAAATCATTAAATGATGTATATGAGAACATATAGATCAATAGATAAACAGTTGTCATATCAAAGCTAATTTAAGACTATGCTGATATAAAAGAATCCATTATGAAACTGTTGATTACTTTTACTGATATATGAAGAAGCTAAAGAAATGGATTTCGTGGTTATTTATAATTATCAGCAGTGTTGTAGCACCAAAAGTTTTTCAGATTTATTTTGAGCCTTATTCTTAATACTAATATTAGATAATTCTTAACAGTATTTCTTGAAATCACAGAGAGATGAAATAAGTTAGAGATAATATTGGCATGAATAAAAAGAAATAGTTAAGTTAGTATTAATCTATTTTAATTAATGGACCATTAATAAGCTAGCTAAAAATAATCATATAGTGAAATAAAAAGATAATATTGGCCAATGATTAATATAGATCTATAATATTATTCTGCTTGTACCATGATGTGTTTGAGTTTTATAATTTTAACAACGTTAACTATGGAACAAAATTGAAGACATAAAGGAAGTATTTAACAAACATAAGGAATTGGGTTTCAGTATTGGGCATTCAACAAGCTGAACTATGGAATGAAAAAGATATAATCAAAATTGTCATAATAAATCAATGACATGAACATCTTTAAATCTATGCATGAAATTATAAATAAGAAAATTTATAAAACATGAAATTTCCCCAAGTACAGAAGAAAATTCTAAGTAAGTTACAGATTTATTATGCTCTCATCAGCAAAGTAAGGATGAGAGAATTTCTAACAAATTATAAAAGATTGTAGATTGTACCAGTATCAGATGGGTAGTCTAGTCATAATGGGTATAGTGGGCTTTGTATATTGCCCAATATACCATCATGATTACCCAATATTGGTCCTAGTGTCACTTTCTCACTTAATAATAATAATAATAATAGTAGTCCTTTTTCTATAGGCACAAGGCCTGTAATTTATGGGAGGGGCTAAGTCGATTACATCAATCCCAGTGTTCAATTGGTACTTATTTTATTGACTCCAAAAGGATGAAAAGAAAAGTCAACCTCAGCAGAATTTGAACTCAGAACGTAAAGATGAACAAAATGTTGTTAAGCATTTTGCCTGGCATGCTAACAATTTTGCCAGTTCACTGTCTTAATAATAATAATAATAATGATAATAATAATAATAATAATAATAATAATAATAATAATAATAATAATGATAATGATAATAATGATTTCTTTATTAACAGCAAGGGTTTACATTAATAAAAACATTATGAACAATAGAGGACATAATAAAGGATGTGTGTGTGTATATGTATGTGAGTGTGTATTGTTGTGAGGGTTTTTGCATGTAAACAAGACCAACAAAAATTTTTTTAATCAACAATGTGTGATCCTCAATAGAGGGCTGCTCATTGAAAGACACCATAAGCATTTCACCTGGCGTACGAACAATTCTGACATCTCAGAACACTGGGGACATTTAACATGTGAGAGTGATAAAACACTGCTCTGAAATCTATCAAAAAACATCGGGAATAAAGACAACAAATAGAACCTAAAATAACTGACAAAGTGTTGGACTATATCAGAGTAAGTAATACTCATTAAAATTTATTGCTATTTTCCAAATGAAATTATGTATTTTAACTGTGCATCATCTCCATCACTCACAAAAACACATGTAAACATGCTCACCACATTAAGGTTCAAATCAACATCAGACCGTCTAGTCCCCAACCACCATACAGATGCAAAAAAAATGAAATATAGATTAAATAATGCCCATCTTTTTCTACCCAACGATAACAAACGTGAAGTACATACTTTAGATTTATTACACAAAGAGTATGAAAAACTACTCATGCAAAACCATTTAACAACAGAAATGAACGGACTGGTAGCTTACGAAAATGATGATCATCAAAATTAAGTGCCAGATATTATTCCTCATGTCCTGTGAATAAAACAAAAAAGGCATAAATGGACACAAGAGGAATATATTTCAATCTTACATGCTTATTTTACAGCAGTACTCTACCCACAGAACGAAAACAGCAACATAAAATTTGGAAGAAAAATTACCTAGTTAAAGATTTGGATATAACAATGAACCCTAATAAACTAGCTAACACACTGAAATATATTCTTAAGATAAAAAAAATATATCAGAAATAGAAATAGAGTACTTAAAAGGAAAAATACATCAAGAAAATGTAGATAGTGACCACACAGCAATGCTAAATAATATCATAAGCACTGGGACTGTAAAATGTGAAGACAGATGTAACATGTCCAACAAAACGAAGTAAGCAATGAAGGATAACACAAACCGTACAAATGCATAATGATGAGCAAAATGCACCAAACCACAACTCCACAGACAAAAAATATGAATGGGAGGGAATATGAAACAAATCTAAAACCGGGAAACAGTGAAGGCGAAACTAATGATTATGATATGTTAGAAATGAGTATAATTAAAGAAATGAAAGCCACAGATCTCAGTATGGACCACCTATCATACCTTCCAAGATTTAAAATTGATAATAAAACAACATCAATAATAAATAGCATGAACCAGGTTGTCACAGAACTAATAGCCACAGAAAAAAATGTCGATATGACCAGGTTAAATGATATAATATATGCAGCAGCCTCTGTGGCCACAAAACAAACAGGATACCACCTCAATCCCATTCAAATAGAAGCATCACCATCCAAAACAAACCATGTGGATAAATAATAAACAGAAAAAATAGAAATTAAATGAAAGGCTTTGTCAATTCTTAGTGAAACTACTACTAAGCAACAAGAAGAGAAGAAAAATACTATGCAAATACAAAATCACAGAGCAAGGTATACCTGAGGTAAAAGAACAGCTAAAGCAAGATATCCTCGCCAAAGCACAAAGAAACCACTGGTATGAGAAATGCCAACATTTTTTTGAACAAAACAAACAGTTCAACTCCAGCCCTAAAAGGTTCTACCAAGAACTTGACAAAAATAAAATAGAAATCAATGCAGCACGAACAGAAGAAGTCAAATAATTTTAGAAAGAAATATGGTCAGCGAAGGAACAACCAAAGAAAAGATCTATCAAAATAACAAACACAGTACCTGAACAACTCTGAACTCCTGTAACAACTGAAGAACTCACCCAAGCACTGCAAAGACTAAGCAGCTGGAAGGCACCTAGACACAAGATCCCCAACTTCTGATTAAAATATTTAACAAGAATACATAAAATGCTGGCTGAGAAATTTAGTGAAATACTAGCTGAGTCAAAGACAATTCTGTGAGCACAGAAGGGAAAATTATTCTAAGTTCCAAACTACAAACCCACAAAAATTACAGACCGATAACTTGTCCCCCTACAATTTACAAAGCCTTTACTGCCATAATATCGTAGAGAATGAGAAAACATCTGGAAGAAAACAACCTGTTTCCAGAAGAGCAGAAGGGATACTGCAAGGGCTCGTACGACTGTAAATATCAGCTACTGATCAATAAAGCGATTACTGGAAACAGCCAAAGAAAGAAGAAGGGTTTAAGTATGGATTGGATCGTTTATTGAAGGGCTTTTGATAGTATTCTCCACACATGGATCCTAGAAACACAAACCATGAACAAGGTAGCACCAATAATCGTAAAATATATAAAACATTCCATGAATAAATGGTAAACAGTGCTACAGCTCGAGACAAAAGAAGGAGTCATAAAAACCAAAACCATCACCATTAGAAGAGGAATATTCCAGGGAGAACCACTCTCTCCACTCCTTTTATGCTTGGTACTGACACCTTTATCTGACATGTTAAACAGAACTGGATGTGGATACAATGGTTATGGCAAGCATAATAATAATAATAATAATAATAATAATAATAATAATAATAATAATAATAATAATAATAATAGTAGACAATTAGAAAAGCGTGATATGATTCGTAATAAGGATTGTTTATTTAACAGTTTTAACAATATTTCAACAGATTTTCTGTCTTCATTAGGTTCAAAATGTAAACTGAAAAAACTGCAGAAACAAAGAAATTCAAAATATAATCAAGGAAATCTTGCATTTCTATTTAGATAAAATGACATCATCAGTTTTCACTTTCATAGCGAGTAAAAGGAAAAAAAGAAAGAAAAATAGAAAAAAAAACCCCCAAAAATTGGAAAAAGAATACTTAGTCAAACAGTTTTGTGTAAATGTGATGAAATTCAGTTGTCATTTTATTCATTCCTCCAGGGCATGATATTAGTAATTCAGAAATATATTTGTCCTCATGAATTTTGTAAAATAAATTTCAGGTAAAACAATACTTTCCTTTGCAACAGAAGAGAAAAGAAACAACCAATGCACTAGCAGTTTAAAACAGTATTCATTACTGAATAGTAGATTCTTTCTTCTTTTCCTCACCACATACTCATTTCTAGTTGCCTTTTAAAGCTTCTTGCATTAAATGCATCAATACTAGCATAACTTTCTAAATTGCAGTTCAGGTTTCAGTTTTTGGGGTGGCTTTCTGACTACCTGTAATTAGTTTAATAAGAGATAAATAGTCACCTAGATGAGCACTAATTAATTCTATTCCATGTAACCTTCCTTCACTGTCTAGTGTGTTTTCCTGAATGCTAAGTGACTAAGCATTTGAAAGGGATACGCACACACACGCACACATACTACAAAAACAATTCTGATTGCATGCTATGAGAGGGGTCCACTCAGACACACAAAATGAAAACACTCTGAGTATGACAGGTACATACACACATGCACACACTCATAACACAAGCCATCTCTGACACACGCACGCACACACACACACACACTCGTATAAGTATGCACACCAAGGTGTAGATAGATAGATAGATAGATACATACATACATACATACATACATACAAATATACTTACATACATACATACTATACAAGCAATAAATTTACATGAGGGACACACAGAAAAGTAAATAAAATAAGGAGTCCTGCCAAGCAACTACTATTTAGCTGCAACTAGAAACCGAACTCACAATCTACCAGTTGATACTCCAATAATTTATCTCCTCACTCACTTTGCTTCCACAGCAATGCATCTCAGGTAATAAAGCAAAACAAATTTATTTTGCTGGTGGAATATGAAGAAGACAGTGAGTGAGAGGTGTCAACATTCTCAACACTATTGCTTTCAGTCCTTTCTTTTGAAAACTGCAGTGAGTCAATAAATTTGAAGATAAGAGCAAAACAGCTGTCAGAATTTATATTCTAATTCCATTCACATCTAGGACGCTTTAAAGGAATACTTGTACTGGTACTTTATTTTATCGACTCTGGAAGGATGAAAAGCAAAGTTGACCTCAGAAGCATTTGAACTCAGAACATAATGGACCAATGCTCTAACGATTCTGCCAATCCACTGCCTAAGAGAATTTGAATTGATTCTCAACTCAATATCCAATCCCTTCAGCTATTTACAACTGTTTATTGACCCATGTTATTTTCTACACATGCTTTCCATTCTCTGCAAGTCAAAGACAGCACCAGAGGTTAGGTATCTGAGACAATTCTCATGGTAATTTTTAATCAGGAATTGCTTGAGATGAAAAAGGAAGAAGAAAAAGAAACAAAGAAAAACTAAATTGGGAAATTAAAAGTATTTGCATTCAATAAAAGTTAAAGCATTGAAATTTTGTAATAGATTATTTATATTGAATTAAAGAATTAAATTTGCTGACAGTTAACCTAGTAATAAACAGCAAATAAATTTTTACATTCAAGCACATTATTCAAAATGTGCATTAATATGTTAATACAACAGTTGAATTTAATTCAGGACAAATAGCACACTATTTTATTACACTGAAACATAAGCAAGCAGATGAAGGATGAAATCTCACTCGAGTAGGAAACCTTACACTTTATTCTTTTTTTTCTTTTACTCTTTATAACAACATATTTATTTTAAATTATTTATGTGTTATCCCAGTTAGGCAATAGATTGATGGACATCTTAGTTTATCAGATAAAATACCTGAAGTTATTCATTCTAACTCCTTGCTTTCTAAGTTCAAATTACACTGAAGGGAAATTTGGATTACATTTTCAAGGATCAATAAAAAAAAGTATCAAACAGAGTGGTAGATTAGGAGAAATTTAAGAATGTCAGCTAGAATGATTTACAGCATTTATTCCTGCTCTTCACATTCTGAGCTAAAATTCCACCACTGCCTGCATAGGTAATAAAGTGAATCTAGCGTCAAGTTTAACACAACCACCTAATTCCTTAGGGCCATTAACAAAGTCTACTCTACTAATGGCACCAGTTGCTAGAATTTAGGGCAGACCTCAGGTTTAAAGAGACATTCTTCCTTCCCTCCAATTTCAAGGCCCTGTGAAGGGTTATGAACTCTGCAATGATAAAAATATTCAATATGAGTCAATATCATTTTAATTAGTAAAATTATTATATTTTCTATTATTTTAATTATATTAACATGAACAAGAGACAAATCTGATTTTAATTAATAAAATTATCATACTTTAATATTATTTTAATTAAATGAGCATGAGCAAGAGACAAATCCAAATATATTTTAATCTTATGACTAAAACACCAAAAAATTATGCCAATCATGCTGCCCACCAGTAACAGCTTTGCAAACAGACCCATGGGCTGGAGAGTTGTCACCCGAGAGGTGCAAAGGCATCATCCACCAGGAGTGGTAAGAATTCACCAACAACTGATGGATGCAGCAACATGCTGTCTTCTTCTTCTTCTTCTTCCAATCAGGACTCACACCATTAGCCACAAAGAATAATCTTGAATTTAAGCCTACTCTAAGCTACTAAGAATGTGTGTGGCAACTTGAACATCCACCCACCACATGCAATAGACTGGTGGTTGCATGGGTGCGAAAACTACGTTGTTATCCTCATTCCATAAATGGTGGCTTTTAACGGGTGGAGAGCTGAACCATCCTGGGGTACAGAGGATTTGCAATCTAGACTAGGGTCTGAAAGTTTATTACACCATAGTGGGTTACACCATGGTTCCTCTGCTTTGTGGCAGAAGTGGGAAGAAAGAGTGAGAGAAAGTTGTGGTGAAAGAGTACAGTGGGGTTCACCACCACCCCCTGCGGGAGCCTCGTGGAGCTTGGGTATTTTTGCTCAATAGACACTCACAATGCCCAGTCTGGGAATCGAAACTGCATTCTTACAACCGCGAGTCCGCTGCCCTAACCACTGGGCCATTGCACCTCCATGCAACATGCTGTTACACTACATGCCCCTACACTACTACTACTACTACTACTACTACTACTACTACTAGAGTAAAGAAGTATGAAATAAATGGATAAGCACAAGAAATGCAGATAGGAAAAAATACATTTGACATGAAAGAAACTGACATAGAGTTAACACACTGCTAATGTTATTTATTTTTTGCTTGAGGAGGTAAAGAACTACATAATAGGTTTTATAAAGTATGTAGATCAGTACCTTATACTGATTAGCTCAAATTTCAATTGGGTTGGTTTAACTGAAACTTTCTGAGAGAACTTTCTATAAACCCATTGCTATATGTAAAGTCAATACAGATGTAATATTAGTTTTTTTGCACCACTCAAATATTATTCTGGCATGGGAACACATGTTTTGCATTAGGAAGGGCATCCAGCTGTAGAAACTCTGTCAGATCAGATTGGAGTCTGATGCAGCCATCTGGCTCAGCAGCCTCCAGTCAAACGGTCCAACCCATGCCAGCATGGAAAGCGGACGTTAAGCGATGATGATGATGATGGTAATGAGCTTGTGCTCACAACTATACATAAGCAAAGAAAATGTGGCTTACTTTGTCTTTGTTATAGGGACATTGTGAAAAGATATCACAATAAAAAAGATATAAACTGAATGCCATGGACATCCATAGAGCATCAAAGTGATGCATGGAGGATTGTGACCAATAATAGAATGGGAGAGTCTAGAAGTATACTACCGTATTATTTATTTCTGTAGAACAAAATGTTTTCAACCTCAAGACTTTTTATATTCAGCAACAAATGTTTTTCTTCTTTATGTGTGTGTCACTGTCTCCTTGCTTTGACACTGTGGGATAGTTGTAAATGAATGTGTCACCATAATGCAAATAGTATCCTTTGTTCCTAATATTTAGTGAAAAAATTGTTTGGTCATGAGGAATAGGTAAGACTTGGCGAGAGGGTAAGTATCTAGCTGTACAAAATCTACCTCTTCAAATTCCATCTAACCCATGCAAGCAAGGAAAAGTGGACATTAAAGTGATGATGATGACGACGACGATGGTGATGGCGATAGTGGTGGTAGCGATGATGACAATGTGCTGCAAAATGCAGATATAATACATTTGTAAGCAACATGATTCTGGATGGTTGTGACTGGTAGGTATAGAATATGAAAGATTTGTCAAAACTGAAGATAAATAAGCTTAGTATGATTTTCAGGGTGTGCCATATCAATTTTTATGAGAGGAAAAGAATTCAAAGAATAAGGAAACGGCTGGCAGTTGTGACATCAGCAAGGAATATCTCTTGCTGTAATATCAAGAGATAACATATTTCTAGTTGGCCAAAACTAAGGATTAGGCCTCACAGATAAAATGACACAATTTTGAATGACCCCAACTTGTTTGAGAAGGGAGAAACAAATGCTAAATAATGTTGATGATGATGATAACTACACAAATATTTTGCTTTATACTAAATAATCAACTTGATATTGTCTATAACCGTAAAATATGTTCTAAATTTGGATATCTAATAACTGTAAATAGATTGAACAAGCACAGACATGTTTTCAAGCAGTTAAATAATAAATAGTTCAGTTAATTTTACTGAAGGTCAGTAATCAAATTTCCTTTACAAAGAAAATGATCTCCTTTAAGATTTTGACAATTATATATCAATTATGAAGGAAATTTAATTAAGGACTTCTAAGAATTATCTTTAGTGATGACAGATCAAGTTACAAAGTTATAATCACCTTGTATATAACAGAATAAAACATACAGTTATAACAATTAGAAACTCAGAAATGAAACCAAACCAAACACTGGTTTAAAATTCAAGAGAGTAATCCAAAGACTTTCCATGGATAGAAAACTCTTGGTATGGTTCTTGATAAAAATTTGGAAGTTTATGAACATCAGTTTCATCAGTTAATAAACCAGTAGATTAATAAGAGTAAAAGAATCAAAACAATCATTGAGGAAAATATGCATCCAATATTGTATAAGACTATAATAAAAATCACACCTTCAATGTAGGAAAAACAGGACTAGCTTCTTGTATTAAAAAAAAAATCATTGAAAGGAAATTCTCTAAACTGATTTCAACCATGAAGGAAATGTCATATGAGACAAGACTGCTCCACAGATAAAAGGAAAATGACAGAATATATATGTGATTGTGACAGGCAAAGTGAGCTTGAACTAACATGAAATGTTTGATTTCTATCAGTCCTTAACAAAAGGCCATTCAAATAAATTACTCAATGAAAGACTAAATAAATTTACAAAGCAGAAATGTCTTCTCTCTCAGAATAAATGATGACTAGAAATGTTTCCTGGGGAGAGATGCCAATTCAATGATAACTAATTCAAAAATAGTGTCAACTGATTTTAGGAAAATAAAAAGAATTGTAACACCCATGTGAACATGATGCAAAACTACATTACTAAGTAGTCGTTGCTCACAGATAATGCATCATTGTAGTAAACACTGTATTACAGAAACACATAGTTTTTTTTCTCAGGACTTGGTTAAAATAAACAGAGTTTTCTTTCTTTCCAATGTATCCTGAACTTTCTTCTTGTGTGAGGGTTATCTTTAGGTAAAAGGATGCATATAAGATGAAAATTATCAAATATAAATTGTAAAGTAATTCTTCACTTTGGTTAGTTCCTGTACAATAGTTTCCCCAGTTTCAGTGTCATTTGAGAAAGATGAGAGAATGTGGATGAAATCAGAGTAAAGCCCTACTTTATTTGATGAAGGCAACTAAATAGAATTACAATGATCAACATTAATATCATACAAATACAGAATATTATTTCAGATGTTCTAAGATACATTAAAATAAGCCTCCTGACTTGTAGGTGAAGAAATTTGCTTCCTAACATGATTTCAGGTTCAATCTGGATGCATGGCACCTTAAGCAAGTGTCTTCTACTGAAGTCCCAGGATGACCAAAGCTTTGTGGATTGATTGTGTAGATGAGTGTGAAATGTCTATAAAAGTTTGAAAGTGGAAAATGTCATTAGCTATGTGATATGGAATGGATTTAATTAGAAATCAGACCTGCAAGTGAGACTCAAATTTGTCTAAAAGACTCTCACTACGTTTCTAATTAGAATATTACTGTTATTAAATTTGAGATTATATATGTGTTAAATCAAAAGCATCAAGGGTTAGCAAATTCGGGAAATACAACTGTAATGTTATTTTGAGTATACTCTTTTACTTGTTTCAGTCATTTGACTGGGGCCATGCTCGAGCACCGCCTTTATTTGAGCAACTCAAACCCGGGACTTATTCTTTTTGTAAGCCCAGTACTTATTCTATTGGTCTCTTTTTGCCGAACTGCTAAGTGACGGGGACGTAAACACACCATCATCGGTTGTGAAGCAATGCTAGGGGGACAAACACAGACACACAAACACACACACACACACATATATATATATATATACATATATACGACAGGCTTCTTTCAGTTTCCATCTACCAAATCCACTCACAAGGCATTGGTTGGCCCGGGGCTATAGCAGAAGACACTTGCCCAAGATGCCACGCAGTGGGATTGAACCCGGAACCATGTGGTTGGTTAGCAAGCTACTTACCACACAGCCACTCCTGCACCTGTATGATAAGAAGTAAATAAAGCAAAATTAGTAAACAAGTGTCATAGATCCATAAGAGGTGGTATCTGAAATAGGTGGGAGAAATTTTGAAATAAGCTATTTATTATCAACATAGAGAAATAATAGGAAAGAAAAAAAGGCATCAGTTTATTGAACAGACTTATCTATTCTTTCATATACATTTTTTTCAAATCCTAATAGAAGGCTAATTATATGATACAGTCAAATCATTTCATTTATTTGCATATTTACTTATTTATTTATTTACTTATTTTAACATCACATTGTGAAAATAATCACTGTTCTCGTTACATGTTTCCAACAGATTAATCACTGATTCATCACATGTCTGACGGAGAAAGTAACAAGGAATTGATGGAATCCCCAATGGAGTAAAATACTGCATGGTATATTTTTGTTTTCAAGTATTGTTTTGTTTTTACTTGCTGATGTTTACACTTATTATCAATATACAAGTGGCAAAACATAAATATTTACATGACTTGTGGGTTAAGGAATTTGCTTCTTAACAACATGATTTCAGGTTCAATCCCAATGCATGGCACCTTGAGAAAGTGTCTTCTAATGAAGTCCCATGATGACCAAAGCTTTGTGTTGGGCAGACTGGAAGATATAAATTAAAAAAATATAGATGCGTAAGACTGCATCTCTCTCTCTCTCCTTCTCTCTCCACACACACACATGTGTGTGTATATATATATATATGTATATGCATCTATCTATCTATTTATCTATCTATCTATGTATCAATCTCTCTCTCTCTCTCTCTCTCTCTATATATATATATATATATATATATATATATATATATATACATATATATGTAGGTCCCGGGTTGAGTCGGGGTTAACCAGAGTAAATAAGGTATTCAATACATAGCAGAGTAAATTAAGTCCTGTAGAAGCTCCTTCTATAAAATAAATATATATATATATAAATAATATTAATTAAGGGTAGAAATTGATATTTATCAATTAAAACCAGTGGTCTAGCATATTAAAAAAGAATCCGAAGATTAAAATATTTATATATACCAATTAAGGACTGAACACGAAAAGTGGACAGTCAACATGCTAGATATAGACGTCAAATCGCCATTCTCCACAAAGATTATGTTCTCAAATCAACTCAGCACAAAACCAAAGCAATAACAAGTGAAAATATACGAAATAAAATAATTACCCATGTACTGATCAGTTTCGGCTATTATTATCTGCAAGGATAACTGTAGCATTCATCAGCATGGCCGTTATAAATGCAATTTGCTGGACTAGATGCAAAAACGATACAGGAGTATCGTGCATGGAGTTCAACCTATTACATTCGAATGTATCTTTCAAATGCCTTTACTTTGGTGCGTTGAGACCTGAAAAAACCAGCCTGCAGCTAATAATTAGCAGCAGTCAATTTATCGGTTAGAGAACATATTTATTTATATAAAATTAATTAAGGGTAGAAATTGATATTTATCAATTAAAACCAGTGGTCTAGCATATTAAAAAAGAATCCGAAGATTAAAATATTTATATATACCAATTAAGGACTGAACATGAAAAGTGACAGTCAACATGCTAGATATAGATGTCAAATCGCCATTCTCCACAAAGATTATGTTCTCAAATCAAACTCAGCACAAAACCAAAGCAAGTAATTATTTTATTTCATATATTGTCACTTGTTTATTGCTTTGGTTTTGTGCTGAGTTTGATTTGAGAACATAATCTTTTGTGGAGAATGGTGATTTGACGTCTATATCTAGCATGTTGACTGTCCACTTTTCGTGTTCAGTCCTTAATTGGTATGTATATATATATATATTATATATATATATATATATACTCTTTTACTCTTTTACTTGTTTCAGTCATTTGACTGCGGCCATGCTGGAGCATCGCCTTTAATCGAGCAACTCGACCCCGGGACTTATTCTTTGTAAGCCCAGTACTTATTCTATCAGTCTTTTTGCTGAACCGCTAAGTGACGGGGACGTAAACACACCAGCATTAGTTGTCAAGCAATTCTAGGGGGACAAACACAAACACACAAACACACACACATACATATATATATATACATATATATACGACGGGCTTCTTTCAGTTTCCATCTACCAAATCCACTCACAAGGCTTTGGTCGGCCCGAGGCTATAGTAGAAGACACTTGCCCAAGGTGCCATGCAGGCGGGACTGAACCCGGAACCATGTGGTTGGTAAACAAGCTACTTACCACACAGCCACTCCTGCGCCTATATTATATATATGTATATATATGTGTACAGGACGTCACCAACAGTAAACAAAATGAAATATGAAAACAATCAGTTCAATACACAACCAATGGGAAAAACAAATGGAAAACAGGATAAGTAGCATAAAGAATGACCCTTCATCAGTTGTCAGCTGTCTATCAACTTATTTCGAGCATTGAATGACAGTATGAGTCTTCGAAGACAGTTGCTCCCAAAATAAAATTTGGGATTCATGGATTTGGAAAGGGATGCATGGCATTCAATCAAATAATAATATAATA
Source organism: Octopus sinensis (assembly GCF_006345805.1). Taxonomy (NCBI): domain Eukaryota; kingdom Metazoa; phylum Mollusca; class Cephalopoda; order Octopoda; family Octopodidae; genus Octopus; species Octopus sinensis. The sequence goes on from NC_043000.1 coordinate 46,426,411, forward strand.
ATATATAATGTGTATATATATGTATATGTTTCCGACGAAGAGCTCCGCTCAAAATGTTAAACCCTCCTTCTTTCCTGAGCGTCCAATAATACTATATTTGTTCCACGTCCTCGTGTTGTTGTGTTTTTTTGTGCTTTCCTGTTTGGATTAACTTTATATATATATATATATATATATATATATATATATATACGTACATATATATATATATATATATATATATATATATATATATTATTATTATCATTTGATTGAACGCTCCGCATGCATTTCTAAGTTTATCTTAATCTTTTTGATGCGACTCTACTTTATACTGTTTTCTTCCCTATTGTTTTCTCTTTCATTCTTTCTCTAATTCCCCTTTTCCCCCTTCACTGTTTTCTATCTGTCTCTCTCTCCCCTCTTTCTCCTTTACTCTCTCTCTCGTTGCTCACACGTGACTCGTTATGGATTATAGCAGTGATTGGGACTGTTTTTTAATGAATTCTTGGGAATCTCTTGAGTGTATCATTTTTGATATTTATGTGTATGTTTGTTTTATTCTAAGGCCGTGGTGGATATGTTGTTTGTTGTAGATGCATTCAAAAGGGGTCTGTATTTTGCAATTTAACATAGGGCATTGATAAAATATGGGCATTATTTTGCTGGAACTGGCACACTTCATTAATTTACATTAAAAAATTGATCTATTTTCTTTTTCACGCCTTGTTCAGCTCCATGTATTTGTAGTCAGTCACAAATGCACACATGTTTTTGTATGTATGTGTAGTTGTTAAGTGTATGTCAGTATGTGTTAAGGTGAATAAATGCGATAGGCATGTGGATGCCTTTGAAGTAAACAAATAAATGACATCAATTCCTAGTTAAAATAATTTATTTACTGTACTTGCATTTGCCTTTGGTATTCAACATTTTTCACAACGTGTAATTGTTGACAACTGCTACGAGTTGCTAGTAAAAGAAACAGGACACATCAGTGGAGGTGATATGTCAGAACTGAATATGTTTGTGTGTGTGTGTGTGTGCGTCGTTCTTCTGAGAAAGTAGACTGCCATGTCCCTTCATTCGAACCTTTCAGTCTGTCTGCAAAAGCCTTTTTGTCTGTGTCCTAGGCCTTTCTGAATGTCTCTCTGTTGACGACGGTATTTTCTAACTGCTGTGGCAGCTAGAAGGACAGACATACTGCAGCAGAGATTGTGTCTGAATACATCAGCTCCAGCCCTTTTGAACTTCAGCTGACATGACTGAGGTCGTAGGTCAAAGGGAGATGATTTATCATTTTTTGACAGGACAAAGAAAGCCATTTTTCATGCCTGTTAATCATGGTATTTGGACGACTGAGAATCCTGAGATTCGGTTTCAAATCTAAGCTTGGAGAAGGAAGTGTTAATTTTTACATACGTTTGTATGCATTTATCTATAGTGTGTGTGTGTGTGTGTGTGTGTGTGTGTGTGTGTGTGTGAATGAGTGAAGGGGTGTGTTGTTATTTATTCGTACATACATAAATACATATGCATACGTTTTTTTTTGGTGTGTATGTGTGTGCGTGAGGGAGACAGAGTGATATCTAAGTGGCATTCTCTCTCTTACACATGCACATACATACAAGAGAGATGTATGCCTATTTATTTATGTATGTACATATACATGACAACACACATCTTCACTCACTCTCTCTCTCTCTCTCTCTCACAAACACATGTCCAATTCATCTGATGTTTGATACTGTATGTGTCTGTGTGTGTGTATATGCATGCAGCTTTCCACAATTATCAGAAAAAATGCAGAGGAATTTTTTTTCTTGATGCTCCTGGGGACACAGGTAAAACATTTGTAACATTGTTTCTCTCCAAAGTAAGCAACTGTGTGTGTGTGAGAGAGCGAGAGAGAGAGTGATGTTCAAGTGGCACTCTCTCTCTCACTCTTTCACTCATGCACACATACATACAAGAATGATGTATGCCTATTTTTTTATGTATGTACGTATACATGACAACACACCCCTTCACTCACTCACTCACTCACGCTTATTCTCTCTCTCTCTCGTCCAATTTATCTGATGCTTGATACTGTATATATATATGTATCTGTGTTTGTGTGTGTGTGTCTGTGTGTGCGTGCGGCATTCAGCAATCATCAAAAAAAGCAGATGTTTCTTGATATTCCTGGTGACAGTTGCTGTACCATTGCAGTTGCTGTACCATTGCAGTTGCTGTACCAAGAAACACGCTTGTAAAACCTGGAAGAGTTGGGGTAGCAGGGAACTTTACCAGATAGCCAGAAGGGAGGCTGGAAGACAGGTATATATAGCCAAGGAAGAAGCAGAAAAGAAGTTTGCCAATATTCAGCGATGTGAGGACCAAAGAACTGAAGTATTTTGAATTGCAAGACAGTGTGAGAGAGAAAATTGTGATGTTACAGGAGAGAAATGTGTCTGCATGGATGATGGTGCACTTACTTTTAATGATTTTGTAAAGAAAGAGGTTTGGAGATACTATTATGAAAGGCTGCTGAATGTGGAAAATGAATGGGAGGAGAAGAGCCTGCCAAATATTAACCCAGTTGAGAGACCAACTACTCGAATGAATAGCACCCTGGTAGATAAAGCAATTAAGAGTAGGAACTCAGGAAAAGCCCCTGGCCCATCAGGAATCACTGCTGAGATACTTAAAATATTTGGTAGTATGGATTATGCTCTAGTCAACCGTATTGTAAATCAGGTAGTTCATTAAGAAGTGATACCCAATGACTGGTGAAGCAGCACCATAGTCAACTGCTACAAAGGCAAAGGTGATGTTTTAGATAGAAATAATTACAGGGGTACCAAATTGCTGGAGCAGGTGATGAAGTTCACAGAGAGGGTCAAAGCCTAACTAATTAGGGAGAGAATCAACATAGATGAGATGCAGTTCGGTTTTGTGCCAGGTAGAAGCACTACTGATGCTATATTTCTGGTACAGCAACTGCAGGAAAAATACCTAGCCAAAGATAAACCTTTATACTTGGCTTTTGTTGACTTGGAGAAAGCCTTTGAGAGGGTCCCTCAATCTCTTATCTGGTGGGTGATGCGGAAACTAGGGATAGACAAGAGGTTAGTAAGAGTTGTACAACCCATGTACAGGGATGCTGTCAGTAAGGTAAGGGTCAGCAAAAAGTTCAGTGAAGAGTTTCGGGTAGAAGTAGGGGTCCTCAGTCTCCTCTTATTCACCATAGTCCTCCAGGCAATAACAGAGGAATTCAAGACAGGTTGCCTCTGGGAGCTCCTTTATGCTGATGACCTTGCTCTCATAGCTGAATCACTACCAGAACTAGAGATGAAATTTCATGTGTGGAAGCACCGTCTAGAATCGAAGGGCCTTAGAGTCAATGTAGCAAAAACCGAAGTCCTAGTAAGTAGGAAGGCAAACAAATCACAAACCCCTTCAGGGAAAAGGCCCTGCTCGATCTGTAGAAAACGTGAAGGTAGAAACTCAATAAGATGTACTCAGTGTAAGCTATGGATACATAAGAGGTTCAGCAACATCAAAAGAAGGTTAACTGGGAAAATAGTTTTTGTGTACGGCAAATGTACAGGGGTAATAAACACCAAAGATGTTCAGAAAACAGATTCCATCACATACCAGGGGGAGAAACTAGAAGTAGTTGATAACTTCTGCTACCTAGGTGACCAAGTCTGTAGTGGGAATGGATATTCAAGACAGGGTGCTTCTTGGAGCCCCTCTATGCTGATGACCTTGCTCTCATAGCTGAATCACTACCAGAACTAGAATAAGAATAGCCTGGGCAAAGTTCAGAAAGCTCCTACCTCTGCTGGTGACAAAGGGCCTCTCATTCAGAGTGAAAGGTAGATTGAATGATTCATGTGTGCGAACAGCCATGCTACACAGCAGTGAAATATGGGCCATAACTGTTGAGGATTTATGTAGGTGTGAAAGAAATGAAGCTAGTATGATCCACTGTATGTGCAATGTCATTGTGCATACACAACAGAGTGGAAGCGCCCTGGGAGAAATGTTGGCCATAAGAAGCATCGGATGTGGTATACAAGAAAGACAACTCCACTGATATGGGCATGTCCTGCGTACGGATGAGGACAGCTGTGTGAAGAAGTGTCTCTCCCTAACATTGGAAGGAACCTGTGGAAAAGGGAGACTCAAGAAGACATGGGATGAGGTGGTGAAGCATGACCTTCAAACGTTGGGCCTCACAGTGGCAATGACAAGAGACCAAGACCTTTGGAGATATGCAGTAATTGAGAAGACTCGGCAAGTAAAGTGAGATCACAGACATAGCCTATACTAGTGTCGCATAACCAGCTCATATAAAAAGTACCTTTGACTTGTCAGGGGACACACCTTGCTTGAGAAGACCTATTGAGTCAGGTAAAATCAAAATCCCAAACAGAATCTCAGTGAAATCGAACTCAAAATGGATATTGTAGTTAGCTGATGCACTAAGCACCATTCATGCGTAGGTCAAAGCCAGTGCCTCCTGACAGGCTCCCCATGCTGGTGGCACATGAAAATCACCATCTGAATGTGGTCGATGTCAGCCACCCCATGCCAACTGGCTCCTGTGATGGTGATACCTAAAAAGCACCACCTGAATGTGGCCGATGCCAGTGCAGCTTGGCTGGCTCCCATGCCAGTGGCATGTGAAAAGCACCCACTACACTCTTGGAGTGGTTGGCATTAGGAAGGGCATCCAGCTGTAGAAACCTTGCCAGATAAGATTGGAGCCTGGTGCAGCCTCCTGGCTTGCAAGCCCCAGTCAAACCGTCCAACCCAGATCAGTATGGAAAACGGACGTTACATGATGATGATGATGATATATATATAATATGTACACACACACACACACACACACATACACACATATATCCATACATACTTACATATGTGCAAACATATACACACACATACATACATGCATACATACATACATATAAACTAACAGACCAGCAGTTTTAATTATTTTGTTCATCCTTCAATGAGAGTCTGTATTTGTTGCTTGCAATAATTCTTCTTCTTCTTCTTAAGGTGGTGAACTGGTGGAACTGTCAGCACACCAGGCAAAACAGCAGCATTTTGTCCCCCTCCATATTCATCATCATCATCATCATTTAACGTCCGCTTTCCATGCTGGCATGGGTTGGACGGTTCAACTGGGGTCTGGGAAACCCGAAGGCTGCACCAGGCCCAGTCAGATCTGGCAGTGTTTCTACGGCTGGATGCCCTTCCTAACGCCAACCACTCCGAGAGTGTAGTGGGTGCTTTTTACATGCCACCCGCACAGGTGCCAGGCGGAGCTGGCAAACGGCCACGCTTGGATGGTGCTTTTTACGTGTCATTGGCATGGAGGCCAGGCGATGCGGCACTGGCTACGGCCACGTTCGGATGGTCCTCTTATGTGCCACCGGCACTGGTATCACAACTATAAATTCCATATACATACATATTCTTTTTATTTTTATTTGTTTCACTCCTTTCACTGCGGCCACGCTGGAACATCGCCTTTAGTTGTATGCAACAATAACATCAGTCACTGGTAAAGAATCTGGCAAGTGCCTATTTCGTGTGGTGGCAACATCTCGGTATTTTCTCAGCACACTCGTATACACACACACACACAGACGCAAGGCCTAAAGTGGAGAGGTCTCAGAGTAAACTTAACTAAGATTAATGGTTTAATTAACAGTAAAGAAAAAAGGATTCTACAACTACCTGGCAAATACCTGTGCACAATATGACCGAAACAAGTGTGGCCAAATGGACACTGAAATGATCACACACATACGTCCATCAACATTATTCAAATTAGCCAAGGCCCTTAGCATTCTTTACTCATTTTGTATATAGCTAAGTTCTATCTACTGGAATCAAAGTAAGACAGCTGATGTGCTGATGATGTCTATCAAGACAGAAACAAGCAGTATGTCTTTTTCATAAAGTCATATCTTCTTGTCTTGAGACAGCATTCACCTGGGATGGGATGAGCTTGCTTTATTCATCCTCAATGCTGCATCTCTCACAAACACCGACCAGACCTGGCGATTTGAGGCTAACGACCACGTGATCTTCAACCACTCCCTATTCCAGCGGCGAACGCCGTAGATAGGTTGGGTTCCAGATCAGCCTTGACTGTTATCAGCCAGGTTTTTCATTGTCCACCACATCGCTTTTGCCAACCCTGAAGGGGAGCTGGGGCAATTGCTTCGTAGATGAATTCTCCTGCTTGATGACGGAGGGCATGACCCAACCAATGCAGACGTCATATCAATTCCAGGGAACCCTAATTCCTGAGATCATCTTTATTTCTCATTCAAAGACCATCACTTGTGCTACCAAGTGTTTGTTCACCTCTCACAGTGAAAAATCAATTCAGTAGTTGGCAAATTAACCTTCGATTGCCAAGTAACGAGATCCGCTAATTTGTTTAACACTGATGTTTCATCATCATCATCATCATCATCCTCGTTTAACGTCTGTTTTCCATGCTAGCATGGGTTGGACGGTTCGACCGGGATCTGGGAAGCCAGAAGGCTGCACCAGGCTCTGATCTGATCTGGCAGTGTCTCCACGGCCGGATGCCCTTCCCAACGCCAACCACTCCGTGAGTGTAGTGGGTGCTTTTTATGTGCCAGTCAGGCTGGCACAGAAGCCAGTCAAGGTGGTGCTCAAAACATAAATTAGCTGTAATGAGAATTGGCAAATTTCAAGTTCTTCATAATGCAACGATGAGGTTAGGAGAGAATGTGACTCAGAGAATCTGAGTTCAAATTCTGTCCGGGTCAACTTTGCCTTTCATAATTGCTGGCCTTGTGCCAAAATTTGAAACCAATATTTCATCTCTGGGCGCTAAATATGGCTTGAATTTGTGAATGAGAGAAATCCAAGAAAGTGTGAAATGAAGAAGTGAAGAAGGCCCTCAGAGGGCATGACAAGAAAACCAAGAGGATTGGCAATTCACTGTGTTCAAGAAGACTTATCAATCTCAGCAAAGTAAGGTCCTTTGATTGATTGATTGATTGATTGATTGATTGATTGATTGATTGAGTGAGTGAGTGAGTGAGTGAGTGTGTGTGTGTGTGTGTGTATGTGTGTGTGTGTGTGTGTGTATGTGTGTGTGTGTGTGTGATGTGTGTGTGTTGAAACAGAAAGAATATACTTTGAATCTATTTATCATGGACAAAGTAAAGAAACTATTTACATTTCTATCAAGATATGCTACCAGTTTCAATCAATTTTATAAGAAGACTTAGACATGCTAGAAGAAAAGGGAAAGTAAACAGAAATAAATTAAATTAAATTAATCTTTCATGACGTCAGTTCTGAAACTTCACATTTCCCTTACAAAATGCATATGTTAGTTTCTTTCTGATGGCTGCAATGTTGTCGTTGTAGCCGTAGTCATCATCGTCGTTGCCGTAGTGGTAGTAGTATTTGTAGTAGTAACAGTTTAAGTATCAACATTTATCTTTTGTACCTTACTTGGGATGTTGTCATTAAGGAGTAGCTATTGGTAGTAGTAGCAGCAGCAATAGTGGTAGCCATAGTAGTTACTGTAGCAGTCTCACTAGCGAAACAGCTTAGGCAATAGTTGCAGTAGTAATGCTTGTGGTAGTGTCAGCGGCAAGGTGGCGAGCTGGCAGAAACGTTAGCACGCCGGGCGAAATGCTTAGTGGTAGTTCGTCTACCACTATGTTCTGAGTTCAAATTCTGTCAAGGTCAACTTTGCCTTTCATCCTTTCGGAGTCGATTAAATAAGTACCAGTTACGCACTGGGGTAGATGTAATCAACTTAATCCGTTTGTCTGTCCTTGTTTGTCCCCTCTGTGTTTAGCCCCTTGTGGGTAGTAAAGAAATAGGTAGTGACAGTGGCACCTGTAGCAGAAATTATAGAACTGTAATGACAGCAGCATCAGCAGAAACCATAGAAGTTTTTGTAACTGTCATCCTTTCTCTCCCACAGAGGCTTTGATGTGGTTAGTATTTATAAAAGTTTTATTTGTTGATGGATTTCTGTTGTATTGCGGAATTGCCAAATTATTATAAAGGGAAAATTGCAAAATTTGTTTGTTTCCTACCTGCACACATGTTTATATGTTCATGGAGTCTTATTTGTCTATATTTCGGTATCTTAATTTGTGATTCACATGCATTGTCTTAGGGAGGTTCTGGTCTCCCCTAAGTGGTGGTTATCCCTACGTCTTGAGGATTTAATTGCATAGATTAAGTTTTCAGAGACAGAAGTGAAATTATTTTTATTATGACGGGTTGTTCTGGTTTAAAATAGATCTCCAATCCTTGTCCGGATTTAAGCATATACCACATTTGGATCTTTGACATATTTTTGCTGTTGGATCTGTTATTATTGGGGGAAGTTTAGTTGTTGTTTGTATTGTTTTCATTGATTTGAACTGTCTTTTACTTTTACTTATCATCGTATATTTTTTAAGGATTTGGTTCATCCTGGGGCCCTTTTTCAGCATTGATTTCGTTTGGAATATGATGTTTTATGCCTCACTGATTTTAGGATAGGTGGGAATATTTTCTGTTTTTGCTTGCTTTAGTTCCTGGATGTTGTATGCTTGGCTTGTTGTATTCTGTAATTCAATTAAGGACAGTGGATAATTCTTTTCTAGGAATTTATCAAGTCTAGTGAGATTGATATAGTCACTACTATTACAGCCTCTATCATGCCTGCTGCTGCTACTACTAATAGCCACTTCTTAATAATAATATCCCAAGTAAGAAGCAAAAGACAGTTGCCCCTGTTTAACCTGTGACTATTACTTCAATCACAATAACAGTAACAACAACCCAGCAACTACCAGCACCATGTGAATTTTGTAAGAAAAATATGCAAACTTCTAAAACTGATATCATGAGAGGTTAATTTAATTTAGCTTGTGTCAATCTATTTTCCCTTTTTTTTTTCTAGCATAATTAAATCATGTTATAAAAAGTTTGAAGCCTGTAGTGTATTTTGATAAAAATGTAAATAGTTACTTTTGTCCATGAGGGAGATTTTGAAATGTTGGTCGAGATTATTTTTGACAAAGGATCAAAAGAATCAGCTGCAGTATGGGTGGTAAGGAAGTTTGATGGCTGTTTTGATGTTAGAGAATATAATATAGTATTTTAGACTTTTAATGAGTGCTGTCCCTTAAATCAGTGAAAATATCATAGATGATGTGTGTGCTCAACTAAACAGCTAGAACCTTAAGTGCTCACATGTTAATGTAAAAATTACTTGATCCCAATTATTTTAATAATTAGCCACCATTATTTCAAAGAAACTTCTTTAGAAAGACATTAGCCAATGTGGATCTTAAAAAGTTCAAGCAAAATGTGCAGAATTAGTAAAAATCCAGACTCATACTTTCCTACATATTGGACCACCTTAAAGCATGGACATATTGGGCACTTATGCTGGGGTTCTAGTAGCAAGTAGTTGCTGGGTTGTTGTTACTGTCATTGTGATTGAAGTAGTAGTCACAGGTAAAACAGTGGCAACTGTCTTTTGCTTCTTACTTGGGATATTACTATTAGGAAGTGGCTGTTAGTAGTAGCAGCAGCAGTGATAGAGGCTGTAATAGTAATGACTATATCAATCTCACCAGACTAATTTATTAAGGCTTGCAGTTAATTTATAAATAATTTAAGTCCCACTGCACTACTTTGCCAAAGGACATATAGTTAATTCCATTATGATGGTTTGGCCTACATACCAACATATATTCCCACAGTTCAGCATTTCTGCCTTCTTTCCACTTTTTTGAGAGGAAAACTTTTACTACTTGTCATTCAATACACACATTGATCATTGCCTGGTTAATGATACAGATAAATGTTTGTCTTAATTGGAAACTATTTCAATCCCAGATGACCATATGTTAAAATTCCAATTATGTATTCAAAGGACTTAAAGTGATAAAATGCCATGATTTAAATGTAAATGAAAATACTGGTTTTAAGAAATTAGGTGTTTAAACCACTTATTGGCTTCTATTAGTTAACCTACTCTTATGAATTAAGCTATTTCTTGGCTTCGCTCAGTTAACACTTTTAACATCAATCTGCATGGAACTATCTCTGGTTATATGATACGAAACCTTTCATATTAATGTGTTCATATTCAAATTAAACCCTTCCACTATAATTATGAATAAGAATGGAAATTTATTTTATCAAATTTTTAATTTTTTTTTTTAATATTTAAAATTAATTAAAATCTCTAAACGGAGGAATGACATTTGGAAAATAGCAATGAAATTGGTTAAATATATTCTTCATTAATCAATGAACATGATATTTTGTCCTTTGGTGTGGGTGGATAACATTTATATGATTTCTCTGTTTATTATAACACCTGAAAGGAGACACGAACTGCAATTGTGAAAATTTTAGGAAATAGAATTATTACATGACTTAGCTTCATATCAACTTTTCCCTACTTTTCCATTTTCATCATCATTAGAAACCAAAGTTCTGGGCCAGCAACAACTACCTGAATTCCTATTTCATTATAAATTAATACGCTGTAATTATATCTATTTAAAGTAACTGTCTCAATTTTCTATAAAATTCAACAGTAAAAGAAAGAAAAAACAACAAAAACAAATCACAATATGGTTGTCGTGAGAACACCACTCCATCATTTTCAATCGTCATCAACACTATCTTCCAAAGGAGGAAAAAAAAATCAAATATGAAAACAATAATTGAAAATTTTATATTATACTTCTTCAAATTTGAATATCTGGCTGAAAATGTATTTATCACATGGTGAAAGAATTTGGTGCAGTAAATTTTCCCTTAGTGCTTGTTAACATATACAGTGAGAACTCAACTTTTGTACTTGTGTGTATTTTGATTATTGAAAACCTAATCATATAGAAAGAGTTCAGATAAGTAGTCATATATATGTCAGTATTTCTAAAGATATGAGTATTTGTATCAAAATAGAAACATATAGATATTTAAAAAAGAAAATAAATATTGTTAAGCATATAGTTTTCAATGTAAAAAACAAAAAATGATAATAAAAAGAGAAAAAATGGATTTGAGTGAGTGAGAGGAGTGGGGATGGTTAAATTCATGAATGCATTTCTGCCATATAATTCACACGCAATGCACTGCAGTCTCTGCAGCCTTGGCAGTCTATGCATCTTTAAGTCATTCATGCATCAAGGAGTTAAGATTTTCATTCAGGTGTCTGTGATGACAGATCTTGTTTCTGTGAAATACTCAAACAGCAAAAGATGGAGAGCAGCTGGAATACACCAAAGTTTGAAGAATGCTTACAGTAAAGGTAAGTGCACATAGATTAGTCGATGTCACATATTGATGCCAGCTTGTGAAACAGTAAGGTGTCTTTATCTGAAAATCTAAAATATGAGTTGTATTTCTGTATCAGAAAGCTGTGTAAGAAGAATATCAAAAACAAAAAAAAAAACAACTGAATATATTTGCAAAAATAGATGGGAAAAAAATATATAAAATATGAGAAAAAAAGAACTATATAAAATATAAACAGATTGAAATCTTATCAAATAGAAAAAGTAAAATGTTTATGGTATTCTGACAGAAATAAATTCCTATGTATTCTTTTATCAGTATTAGCTTACAGCAAGAGAAGTAAAAACAAACAATATCAAAAAGTGTTGAAAAATATGTGTGCATTCAAAAGAAGTTCTAGTAAAATTAAAAGAAAATAAGTAACTGTTAATTTTTAATTCATCCTTTATTTATAGAAGGAAATAGGAGAACATAATTTCTTACTGTGCTTATATGTCACAAATCTGATAGGAATGTTATATGAATAAAGAATTAACTGGTTTTATCTTAGGTTAGTACACTAGTTATATAAGTTTTAAACAAGTGCTATCTATTTTCTGTATGTTAATTAAATTATTTACGTAAGTTAATATATAAAGGTTATATTATACAATATTATAGCAAGTAAAATTTCTATGAATTATTTCCACTCTCTCTCTCTCCCTTTCCCTCTCTCTCTCCCTCTACCCCCAACTCCTACCATCATGGTCCTGTTGTAGGGACTAAAACAAATCAGAGAATCATGTATATGTGTGTATGAATATATAAAAAGAAAGACAGACAGACAGGCAGGCAGGCAGGCAGGCAGACAGACAGACAGACAGACAGACAGACAGACAGACAGATAGACAGATAGATAGATAGATAGATAGATTGATAGACAGAGATTGGCACGGATATAGTTATAGATTCAGAAGGTTACGTTGGTGTCTTTTACTCAAGCTCCAGTCTGACCAAAGCCTTCTGAATGAAATAGACAAAAATTCTCTGTAAATCTATTCTTTCTATACATGTATGTATAAACTGAAGGTACATAGTCCTTAGCCTAATGGTTAGTATATTGAGCTAACTATCATGAGATTGTGAGTTCGTTGTCTGGATAAGTTGATGGTATTATGTCACAGTGCACTGACAGAATCGTTAGCACACCAGGCAATATTCTTAGTGGCATTTCATCTGTTTACATTTTGAGTTGAAACTGTGCTAGGGTCAGCTTTGCCTTTCAGGACTGATGAAATAAGTACTAGTTGAGCACTGGAGTCAATGTGATTGGCTTACCCCATCATCAAAATTGCTGGCCATTTGCCAAAATTTGAAACCATTATATCAAACCGAATCAAAATAGATGAACATCAATGGAATTTGTATCTTTGTGGTACCAGTGCCGGTGGCACATAAGAAAACCATCCGAACGTGGCCGTAGCCAGTACCGCATCATCTGGCCTCCATGCTGTGGGCACGTAACAAACACCATCCGAGCGTGGCCGTCCGCCAGCTTCGTCTGGCACCTGTGTCGGTGGTACATAAAAAACACCATCCGAGCGTGGCCGTTTGCCAGCCTCGTCTGGCACCTGTGTCGGTGGCACATAAAATCACCCACTACACTCTTGGAGTGGTTGGCATTAAGAAGGGCATCCAGCTGTAGAAACACTGCCAGATCTGACTGGTCTGGTGCAGCCTTCGGGCTCCCCAGACCCCAGTTGAACCGTCCAACCCATGCTAGCATGGAAAGCGGACGTTAAACGATGATGATGATGATGATGATGATATCATTTAGCAAAATACTTTATCTCACATTGCTCCAGTCTACAAAACTGAAGATTGAATACCAGCCAAGTACTGGTGCAGCTTTTTCTCCCAACAGCTTGCACATCTTCAATATTCTGCTGGGGTTGTGAAAAGCATGTTACATACTAAACAGGTCATGTTCATCTACAAGTGATGGCTATGATTTGTGTGCATATGTGTGTGCAGTTGCACTCATGTGCAGGTATGAATGTGTGTTTGCATTATGTCATTGTCAGCTTTTATGCTTAACCTACTTGAAAAATTGCTGTCAGTGTTTATGCCTGGTAACTTGTGGTGTTCGTTCATTCGTTCCTTCTCGAGCCCTGCCTGGCTCATAAGGGCCGGTTTCCCGGTTTCCTTGGCATATAGGTTCCCCACTTGGATGGGACACCAGTCCATCCCAGGTGAGCTGCAAGATGCAGGAGGAAAGAGTGAGAGAAAGTTATGGCGAAAGAGTCAGAAGAAGTTCGCCATTACCTTCTGCCAGAGCCGCATGGAACTTAGGTGTTTCGCTCATAAACACACACATCGCCTGGTCTGAGATTTGAACCCGTGATCCCTCAACCGTTAGTCTGCTGCTCTAACCACAAGGCCATGTGCCTCCACAAGTGGTGTAATGAATATTGTTATGAAATAATAACCAAGCTTAAAATATATAAGTATCCCATGTGGTTTAGAGGTTAGGATTCCTGGCTTTCACCTAGGTGGCCCTGGCTCAATTCCTGGTGTGGAAATTTGTTATTTAACAGCACTCCCCCAGCATAGCTGCAGCTCTCGAGCTAAAACTAGTAAAGATAAAGACACAAATATTACTAGTATCAATATCAATGATTAAAATCATTCTAAGCAGAACCCTAGTATGGATACAGTCTAATGGCAGAAGCAAGATACATTGCACATGCTCATTCCTTAATGAGTGTTTCACATCCATTTTTCTATAGAGCATGAGTTGGATTATACATATTGAGACATATTTTTTATATCTTGATGTTCTTCCTGGTGCAATCTGTTCTCCAGGTAGGGTGGCATAACTAAGGGTAAATATTGAGTTTACTTTGTAAAGTAATCCAAAGGGATAACATAATCCAAGGAATTTCTTATTTTTATTTTCCTAAAATTTTCGTTGTGTCTTGCAACCTTGTCAATAGTCTTGACTCAAGACTATTAGTCTTGAGTCAAGACTATTGAAAAGTTTGCAAGATGCAACGAAAATTTTAGGAAAATAAAAATAAGAAGTGGAAAATTTTACCAGTGAGTGTGTTACATTATAAGGCACAAAAAGAAAATGACTCTCTCCAGACACAACAGAATATGCTTCAACACACGAACTCATATAAAGAATCTTGCAAACCAAATCCCAAAACGAAATATAATCCAACGAAGTAATCCAAGATTAAGATCATCCAGAACTAGGTACTCCAAAGTATCGCTGGGGTGGATGTGATATTAGTCAGATACATACACATATTCACACACATCATTCAGCATGCTGCTCCAGCCTTTTTTTTTCAGCTGCTACTAACCTGGCATACCAACACCAACACACCCACAGCCATAAACTAATTACACACACATACAAAAGTACATGTAAACAAACATACACATGCAAAGTCAGGTACAAACACTCATATAATATTTATCCCACTACTCTAGCACTCTTTCACAAACAAACACACAACTTACAAGCCTTATACATGCAGACACTCACGTACACATACACACATGCACACACACACACAAGTACAGAAATATATATATACACACATTAAGTGTACAAGTACCCTCACATATATACACTTACACATGCATAGTCACATAGATACACACATATATTTCTTATTCTTATGTTCTTTTACTTGTTTCAGTCATTTGACTGTGACCATGCTGGAGGACTACCTGAATTGGTTTTAGTCAAAGAAATCAACTCCAGGACATATTCTTTGTAAGCCTAGTATTGATTCTATCAGTCTCTTTTGCCAAACTGCTAAGTTACGGAGATGTAAACACACCAACATCGGTTGTCAAGTGATGGCAGTGGGACAAACACAGATGCAAAGACACACACAAATAGACATACATACATACATACATACATACATACATACATACATACATACATACATACATACATACATACATACATACATACATATATATATATATATATATATATTGACCTCACGTCAGCGTGTGACAATCATGATTGTCACACGCTGACGAGAGGTCAATACCTCGAAACTCGAGTCCGTGTGTATCATAAGTTGAAGACGGGAAGGATGACTTCCCTTTGCAAATACTGACAGGACACAGAGAGTGTGTCTATGGCCAACTGGAGGAGTGTGTCCTCCTGGGGCTAAAAACTACAGTAGCATCCACCCTTAGGGGTAGCCATATTGAGATGGCAAATATACGTCATTATATATATATATATATATATATATAAGTAATACTAAGCAATAAGGGTTTAGCAACGAATTGCCTTACCACATACCGAATTTAGAAATAGCAGTCAAAGGGTTATAGCTATTTCTATATACGATGGGCATCTTTTCAGTTTCTGTATATTAAATCCACTCACAAAGCTTTGGTTGGTCTGAAGGCTATAATAGGAGATACTTACCAAAGTTGCCATGCAGTGGGACTGAACCCAGTACCATGTAATTGGGAAGCAAGCTTCTTATCACACAGCCATGCCTAAGCACTCTCTTGTCTTAAAAACCATAAACTTCCAGTTAGTGATCAAACATATTAGTTACACATGTGTTTCTTTCTTCACTCTCTGTTCCTATCTCACTTTCCTCTTTCTTCATTCTTTTCTCTGGACTTTTCTCTGGCTTCTGCCCAAAATGTCATACATTTTCTCTCAACTTTATAACATTTTGTTCTAGCATCAAACTAATAATATTCACCGTGAATGTCCCTTGAACTTTAGTTGCTTTTGTATTTGAAATCATCGTTTATTATTGATAAGGTCAAAAATCACACATCTAAATCAAAACTAAGGGTTATTTTGCAATAAAGAAGGTAAGAATGATACCCTTTATGGTATCTTGCTTACCTTTAAGGCAGCGAGCTGGCAGAAACATTAGCATACTAGATGAAATGCTTAGCAGTATTTCTTCTGCCTTAACGTTCTGATGTTCAAATTCCGCCGAGGTTGACTTTGCTTTTCATCCTTTCAGGGTCAATAAATTAAGTACCAGTTATGCACTGGGCTCAATGTACTCGACTTAATCCCTTTGTCTGTCCTTCTTTGTCCCCTCTATGTTTAACCCCTTGTAGGCAATAAAGAAATAAAATGCCCTTTATGGTCCAGCCAAATTTAATGAGAACATGCAGAATAACATTCACACACACACAAGCACACACATATTAGACTTTTCTGTGTCCATCTGCCAACATTACTGACAAGGTAGTGGCCAACCCAAGGCTACAGTAAGAAGATACTTACTTGTGTGTCATATAGTGGGACTGATCCCAAACTTTGTAATCACCCAGACATACTTGTGCCTGTATATGTATATATCTGTGTGTGTGTATGTGTATACAATGAAAAGTGTACTCAATACGTCTGATAGAGTTTATCTTTTATCATTTATTTGTTTCAGTTATTGAACTGTTGCCATGCTAGTGTGCAGCCTGGAAGGGCTTTAGTCAAACACATTAACCTCAGTACATATTTTTAAATCAGAGACTTATTCTACTGTTCTCTATTACCAAACCACTAAGTTACAATCATCATTATCGTTTAGCGTCCGCTTTCCATGCTAGCATGGGTTGGACGGTTCAACTGGGGTCTGGGAAGCCAGAAGGCTGCACCAGGCCCAGTCTGATCTGGAAATGTTTCTACAGCTCGATGCCCTTCCTAATGCCAACCACTCCGTGAGTGTAGTGGGTGCTTTTTATGTGCCAGGCGAGGCTGGCAATGGCCATGATCGGATGGTACTTTTTACATGACACCGGCATGAGGCCAGTCGGGGCGGTGTTGGCAATGGCCATGTTCGGATGGTTCTCTTACGCACCACCAGCACTGGTATCACAGCTGCAATTTCCATTGATGTTGATAGATTTCGATTTTGATTTTCACTTGCCTCAACAGGTCTTCACAAGTAGAGTTTTGTAAACCAACACCTGTTGTCATGTAGTGGTGGGAAAGAAACACAAGCATACATAGATATACACACACATACATGAGAGACTTCTTTAAGTTTCCATCTACCAAAATCTACTCATAATGTTTTGATTGGCCTGAGACCACAGAGTAGGACTGAACCTCGAGCAATGTGGTTAAGAAACAAACTTCTTACTACACAGCCATAATTTTGAATAGTATATGATTTTTTTCTCAGGTTATCTGAACATTACATATTAGTCAGACCATTCCTGGAGTGAGTCATGCCAGCAAAGACTGAGTGATTGCCTTGTGTAAAACTCCAAATAGCAAGAAAGCGAATCATATTTGCGCAAATATATGAACATATTGAAAGATTAAAGAGAAAGGAATGAGAACAGAAGGATTTTCTTAACAGAATGCTTAAGAAACAATTTTTCATTTCTTCCTCAGCAGTTTTTGGGTAAAGCATAGGAAAGGGTCAACAGGCATCACAAATCACATCAATAGCCTTGGGAACTAAACTGGGATATAATTTTTATCTTTATGCATAGCAACATTAGAATTCCAAGGGCTTTCGGAAACCTGTTTGTTGGCTATAATTATTGCTGAACATGAATCTAGCTTGTACAAGAATGGGTAAGAAGAGTTTTAGTGAGCCATTACATCAATTGACAATAAAGTCTTTTGTCTTTCAATGCAAAAGGAAGACTATCGGAATCTTCAGTAGTCTAACGTGCCAACAGATATGGGAAAATGCCATTGGAGTTAAATGGTGATCTGCAGAGGATGTAGAGAAATAAATTTCCTATAATAAGATGAATAGGGATCATTTAACTCACACGAAGAGAAGCATGGAAGATGAAAAGGCAAGTGGAAATTAAAGACCTGCTGACGTGTGTAAAAGAGACAAATGAGCCAGTATGAACTGGTGTGATGAGATTGGATAATATCTAAAGGGAGTATTGACTACAAAAGTTGCCAGTAACAGAAGGCAGGTTGCTGAAACCTTTAGGAGCATGGAAGGTTTGACTTGATAACAGCAAGTGCTCACAGACAAGTGGACAAAACATCTATATTGGAGACAAAAATCAGACAATTCCTTCTTGCTGAGAGCAAGAGACTAAGTTATGATGATGATGACAACTATGATTGCAATTGCAACTGCAATGATGACAATGACAACGATAAGGATAATAATAATGATGATGGTGGTGGTTACAACAATGATGATGACAAGGATTCTGTAAGGAATGTAATTGGAAGAGCTAATTACAATAATGAATTCTAAAATCTGTACAAGATCACAGATTTTGGGGAAAGAAGCATTCAATTAGCCCTAGTACTTGACTTGGCTTATTAACTCCAGAAAAAAGGAAAGCAAATTCAGCCAGAACAGAATGCAGAATGGAAAGCTGCATAATCAAACACCACTAGGTATTGGGTTGTCCGGAAAGTTTGTGCTGATTTATAGTAGCTTACATTTCGACTTATTTTAGAACATGGTTGAGTCCATGAAATAGGATTTGATTACACCTCCATTTAGAACAGAGTTTAAGCTATCTTTTCGTAGAAGAAGATTTATGTTCCTATAACCTGTGTTAATTGTGTAACCCTTTAAAATGGAAGATAACAAAGTTCATTTTCGGCACTTCATGCTTTGGGAACCAGACAAAAATTGCTGCAGTTTGGCTGGGATGTGTTACCCCACCCTCCATATTCACCAGATACTGCTCCTTTCGATTTCCACTTATTCAGGTATCTGCAGAATAGTCTTAATGGTAAAAATTTCAATTCCTTGGATGACATAAAAAGATACCCTGATGAATTCTTTGCCATGAAACCACCTCAGTTCTGGGAATAGGGTATTTTCAAGTTAAAGGAAGATGGAGACGCATTCTGCAACAAAATGGTTCATATTTGGTTGATTAAAAATATAATGGCAAGTATTTATTGACCTTTTTCTTTCCTTTAAAAATTGGCACAAACTTTCCGGACAATCCAATATTTTGTCTACATATCAAACAATTCTGCTAATCTACTGCCTTCTGTTTTTCTAATAACTGGGCAAATGTTAAGAACAATACTATAAACAGTTGAATATTTCATTAATAACACCTTTCCTAACAATTATGCAGATCCATTCCACCTATGTGACTAAGGCTAAAAGGAGTAGAAAACATACCAGGCAATACTTCAAAAGGAAGTAAGAATAACTGATAGTGGACATTTATACCTCTTATGTATGAGGCAGATATATGCATTCACATATTTAAAAAATAATTACATAATGGAATTTTAGAGATTATAAAGGTAAAATGATGGGGTCTAGTTGGAATTTGGTTTCATATAAATTTTAGTATTTGTATGCAGGTGTGGCTGTGTGGTAAGAAGCTTACTTCTCAACCACATGGTTCCAGGTTCAATCCCACTATGTGGCACCTTGGGCATGTGTCTTTTATTATAGCTTCAGGCTGACCAAAGCTTTGTGAGTGGATTTAGTAGAAGGAAACTGAAAGAAGCCCGTCGTATATATATATGTATGTATGCATGTATGTATATATACATGCATATATATGGATACAGGACATCACCAACAGTGCAAATAACATGAAATACATAAATATATACAGGGTAAATTGTCACCATTGTGATTTCCCACATGCGCATTGTTTATTTTTGGGCTTGTCAACTACGCTGCGTGGTAGGGGCAGTTGGGCACCATCTATGAGACAATCAGCACCATGATGCAATTCACTCTGCCAGAAATGTGGAAATGACATGCTGTACTGCTTGGCAGTCATGCCAGAAGCTCCAATATGAATATTTCAGAATGTTTAGGTGTCAATTTGAGTGTTAGCCATGTTCCCAAAACATGTACCAAGAGTGATGAAAATCAAACATCCAGTCAACATCAGGGTGTTTGGAGTGATCACTAGTTATGTTGACATTATGGCTCCATTCATCTTCTCACATGGCCTTAAACTTGACACGGAGGCCTACCCAAAGTTCCTGGAGGAGGTAGTGCTCTCCTGGGTCAAGAGGGTTGCTGCTGGGAGACCTTATGTCTGACAACAGCACGCTGCACAATGCTACACTAACAGGAGAACCTAGTCATGGCTGTCAGACAATTTCTGCAACCACATCACCCCTAACATCTGGTCACCTGACTCCCTTGACTGTAATCCCCTTGATTATTATGTGTAGGGTGCAGTTGAGTTTGAGACCGACAAAACTTCTTAACAACACCAAACATGAACTGAAGGAAAGGATTATGGCAACATATATCAACATAAATGGGTAGAGCATCCAGAAGAGCTGCAAGATCCAGGAGGAAAGAGTGAGAGAAAGTTGTGGTGAAAGAGTCAGCAGAAGTTCACCATCACCTTCTGCTGGAGGCACGTCGAGTTTAGACGTTTTGCTCATAAATACGCACATCGCCCAGTCTGAGATTCGAAACCATGATCCCTCAACCATGAGTCCGTTGCTCTAACCACTTGGCCATGTGCCTCCACACACACACACATATATATATATATATTATACATATATATATATATGTATATATATATATTTATATATATATATATATATATATATATATATTTATATATATATATATTATATATATATATATATATATATATATATACTAGCAGTATCGCCCGGCGTTGCTCGGTTTGTAAGGGAAATAACTATATAAGCATTTTTAGTGAGTTATAGCAAAAAAATAGCAAAAAATGCATTAAAATGGAATAAAAAATGATGGTAATTTTTTTTTAATCGTTGACTCATCGTAGACATTTTTAAAGAGTTACTTCCCTTATATAATAGCGAAAAATGCATTAAAATGGAATAAAAAATGATGGTAAATTTTTTTTAAAATCGTAGACTCATGCTAATACCCAGAAGGGCTCGATATGAATCACGACTATAAGATACCCGGTTTTAGTTACACGGCACAGCAAAATGTGGGAGTAGTTAGGAATCTAAATCGTAGGAGACAGACACACAACCTTACTTTTATATATAAAGATTGTGCAACAACTAAAACATTCGGTTGTGCAAATTGTTTGCACAGGAAACCTGCCCTGTGTGGCGGTTTTTGCTGTTTTTGTGGATCTGTTTCAGCTTTTCTAGCGATTTCTGTTTGGCGACTTCAAGCCATGAAGTCGTTGTTCTAAAAGAACGCTGGTCTCCTTCACAACGCATTACGACGTTGATTTCCTTACACTCCCTTCCCCACAGCTTCACGAGGGAGGGAAGAAGGGGGAGAAGCAACACAGGTGCAGGCGTGAGCGTGGACGCCAACTCCGCCGCCATCGACACACGAAAAAATATGCATTAAAATGGAATAAAAAATTATGTTAAATTATTTTTAAAATCGTAGACTCATTGTAGATGCGCGCTAATACCCAGACAAGCTCGATATGAATCACGACTATAAGATACCTGAATTTGGTTAAACTGCACCGCAAAATGTGGGAGTAGTTAGGAATCTAAATCGAAGGGGACAGACACTCACACAACTACAGTTTTATATATATATAATATATATATATATATATATATATATATATACTAGCAGTATCGCCCGGCGTTGCTCGGGTTTGTAAGGGAAATAACTATATAAGCATTTTTAGTGAGTTATAGCAAAAAAATAGCAAAAAATGCATTAAAAATGGAATAAAAAATGATGGTAATTTTTTTTTAATCGTTGACTCATCGTAGACATTTTTAAAGAGTTACTTCCCTTATATAATAGCGAAAAATGCATTAAAATGGAATAAAAAATGATGGTAAATTTTTTTTAAAATCGTAGACTCATGCTAATACCCAGAAGGGCTCGATATGAATCACGACTATAAGATACCCGGTTTTAGTTACACGGCACAGCAAAATGTGGGAGTAGTTAGGAATCTAAATCGTAGGAGACAGACACACAACCTTACTTTTATATATAAAGATTTGTGCAACAACTAAAACATTCGGTTGTGCAAATTGTTTGCACAGGAAACCTGCCCTGTGTGGCGGTTTTTGCTGTTTTTGTGGATCTGTTTCAGCTTTTCTAGCGATTTCTGTTTTGGCGACTTCAAGCCATGAAGTCGTTGTTCTAAAAGAACGCTGGTCTCCTTCACAACGCATTACGACGTTGATTTCCTTACACTCCCTTCCCCACAGCTTCACGAGGGAGGGAAGAAGGGGGAGAAGCAACACAGGTGCAGGCGTGAGCGTGGACGCCAACTCCGCCGCCATCGACACACGAAAAAATATGCATTAAAATGGAATAAAAAATTATGTTAAATTATTTTTAAAATCGTAGACTCATTGTAGATGCGCGCTAATACCCAGACAAGCTCGATATGAATCACGACTATAAGATACCTGAATTTGGTTAAACTGCACCGCAAAATGTGGGAGTAGTTAGGAATCTAAATCGAAGGGGACAGACACTCACACAACTACAGTTTTATATATATATATATATATACTAGCTGAAGGTGACCCGCTCTACGCGCGGGTAAGAGTGTGGGTGTTACTTTCTGTTGCTTCCTTTCAGCACGTAAAAAGCACCATCCGAACGTGGCCGATTGCAGCACCGCCTTGACTTGCTTCTGTGCTGGTGGCACGTAAAAAGCACCATCCGAACGTGGCCGATTGCAGCACCGCCTTGACTTGCTTCTGTGCTGGTGGCACGTAAAAAGCACCAACCGATCGTTGCCACTGCGAGCCCCCCTGGCACCAGTGCCATCGGCACGAAAAAAGCACTCACTACACTCACAGTGTGGTTGGCGTTAGGAAGGTCATCCACCTGTAGAAACACTGCCAGATCAGACTGGAGCCTGGTGCAGCCTCCTGGCTTCCGAGACCCGGTCACACTGCCCAACCCGTATTTGTTTCTCTCCGTATTTGTTTCTCTCTCACTTTCCCACTCTCTTACTTTTCTTTTCTCTCTGACTCTCCCTCGCTTTCTCTTACTCTCTATCTTTATCTATCTCTCTCCCATTTATAAACAACAGAAGATCTTGAGTAAGTTGAGAAATAAAATATTTAGAAAGATCAATCAGAAATATGAGGCAGTGGCAATGGAAAGGTCTGCTTCAAGGCAGACAGCAAAACGCTAACATTCAAAAGGGACAGACGAACTTGCGAGCTGAATAAAAATAATAAAATATTGGAAACCAAAGTTTGAAGGGATAGAATCTGAGGGATAGTAGAGTCACCATGGCTGCATTTGTTAACGACGGACAGCAACGTAGTGACAGTTTAATGGCTGGCGTAAATTTTGAACTGATGTAAAAGAAAATTCGTAAACACCAATTTTTGAAGTGATTCTTTCTCACGACAGTAGACTCACCATGGCAAGCTTCAAAACTTCTTTATCATGGACGGCAACACATTACGATTAAAAGGCTGGCGCAAATTTTTAGCTTGATGCAACAGAGAATTCCTAAACACCCGCTCTTTGAAATTTTAATCACCTTCCAGCCCCATTTAGACCCCTTTCACATTTTGGTTAATTAACCCGATTTCATTCGGGTGTACTGGGGCCACATTTTATAAGATGAGGAATTTTGTGTCTAGAGGTGACGCCTTTCATTTGAGGAACAAAATAGTTGTGATGCAAACTTGTCAGCACCTTTAACATAGGTGTGCATATTTTCAGGTGAATCGACCGACTACGTAATGCACACATATATATATGTGTATATATATATATGTGTGTGTGTGCACGCATTATATATACAAATGTATACAAATGAGATATATATCTGTATAAATTAAATTAGAGATAAAACCACTAATAGGCAAATCAAACAGTGAAAAACCAAAAACAAAAACATAAAAAGAAAAATAACATAGAAATATATCTATTATATAAAACTGTAGTTGTGTGAGTGTCTGTCCCCTTCGATTTAGATTCCTAACTACTCCCAAATTTTGCGGTGCAGTTTAACCAAATTCAGGTATCTTATAGTCGTGATTCATATCGAGCCGTCTGGGATTAGCGCGCGTCTACGATGAGTGTACGATTTTAAAAATAATTTAACATCATTTTTTATTCCATTTTAATGCATATTTTTTCGTGTGTCGATGGCGGCGGAGTTGGCGTCCACGCTCACGCCTGCACCTGTGTTGCTTCTCCCCCTTTTCCCTCCCTCGGTGAAGCTGTGGGGAATGGAGAGGGAAGGAAATCAACGTCGTAAGTATGCGTTGTGAAGGAGACCAGCGTTCTTTTAGAACAACGACTTCATGGCTTGAAGTCGCCAAACAGAAATCGCTAGAAAAGCTGAAACAGATCCACAAAAATGGCAAAACCGCCACACAGGGCAGGTTTCCTGTGCAAACAATTGCACAACCGAATGTTTTAGTTGTTGCACAAATCTTTATATATAAAAGTAAGGTTGTGTGTCTGTCTCCTACGATTTAGATTCCTAACTACTCCCACATTTTGCGGTGCAGTGTAACCAAAACCGGGTATCTTATAGTCGTGATTCATATTGAGCCCTTCTGGGTATTAGCGCGCGTCTACGATGAGTCTACAATTTAAAAAAAAATTTACCATCATTTTTTATTCCATTTTAATGCATTTTTGCATATTAAAGGGAAGTAAACTCTCTAAAAATGTCTACGACTGAGTCAACGATTAAAAAAAAATTACCATCATTTTTTATTCCATTTTAATGCATTTTCGCTATTATATAAGGGAAGTAACTCTAAAAATGTCTACGATGAGTCAACGATTTAAAAAAGAAATTACTATCATTTTTTATTCCATCTTTAATGCATTTTTTGCTATTTTTTTGCTATAAACTCACTAAAAATGCTTATATAGTTATTTCCCTTACAAACCCGAGCAAACGCCGGGCGATACTCTTCTAGTAAATATAAAATTGAAAACTTTAAATTATTTAAATTGAAAATAAAAATTATGAAATTATATTTATAATTTGTTTAAAAATATATATAACTATGAAAAAGTATGAAAAAGTTTAATATACATAAATACAGATATATGCACTTTGTATATATACATTATATATACAATATTTATATAGAAACCACACACACACACACATACATTAATATACATATTTATATATAGAACACACACACACATACATTATATATACATATTTATATATAGAACACACACACACACATACATTATATATACATATTATATATAGAACACACACACACATACATTATATATACATATTTATATATAGAACACACACACACATATTATATATACATATTTATATATAGAACACACACACACACATATAAATGAACGCAAGAATATCTGATTCATATATTTGTTTCCTATGCTCGTGTGTTGTTTGTTGGTGACAGACATATACTTAAAAAGAACGTCGCCGAAGTGATAGTAGGTAGGAAACAGAGTCAGTGAAAAAAGAAAAGGAAATAGCGATAGTGACAGATACTTTAAATAACCGTAGTGGACTTCTGAAGTTATGAAGAGGAGTAAGAGAGGGAAAGGAGGAGATAGGGTGAGTGAGGAAGATGGCCCCTAGCAACACACCTTTTAGATAGGGATTTCTAACGTAGCCCGGCGCATCGTTACCTCATTCTACATGTCCTGTAAATTTTGGAGCGAATCGGACGGGGATGTAGTGGCATTGAAAGCGATCTAAGCGGTAAAAAGCATTCAGTTTATATATAGAGATATATATATATATATATAAGGTTAATCCAAAGGGAAAACATAAAAAACAACAACACAAGAGGTGGAACAATTAAAGTATTATTATTAGGCGCTCAGGAAAAAGGGAATTGTATTGTATTGGCATCCTTTCTGTCTCGGGAGACAATGGAGTTGCGCATGTTTTTTTTTTTTGTTTTTTTTTGTAGTCTAGTCCGGCTCTTATATTTCATGTCCTGATACATTTCCTGCTGTGGCTGTGTAGTCCTATCCTGGACAAACACTCCCTCTGGCAGGTACCACAAATGTAGCGAAGACTGTTCCTGGCTGGTTGTAGTGCCATTGGTTCATTTTGTTCTCTTACTTTATTATCATCTTATAATCATCTCATAATAATGACTTTTATGACTCGTACTACTACCTTTGTCAATCTAAATGTATATATTTGTTGTTACCTGTCATAAATACCCTTTTTCTATTTGCAATATGCATTTTCGTTGGTTTTTCATATTTTACCCCTATATATATATATATATATATATACATATGTGTGTGTGTATGTATTTATGTATTTTGTGTGTGTGTCTGTGTTTGTCCCTGCCTCTACCACTTGACAACTGATATTTATGTTCCCATAACTTAGCGACTTGGAAAAAGAAAATGATAGAATAAGTGCCAGGTTTTAAAAAAAAAAGTAGCACTAAAAAAAAAATCAAGGTGGTGCCCCAGCATGGCCACATTCTAATGGCTGAAGCATGTAAAAGTTAAATGTTATTGGTGATATTCGCTTGGGTCTATTAGTTCGATAAGGACTCAATAACAATTGCATTTATGTAACATGTTGCATCAGAAGGATGAAAATTCTACAGCTGCCAAGTGCAATCAAAGATAAGTCGGAAGGTATGTATTATGTAGGCTAACGGTTTTTAATGCCCAGGTAGTCAAGAGCAGATACAGAGATTTTCTAAGTCCTGCCACCCTTGACCTAACAGAATATCTAGGATGTAAACAACTGGAAGCAGGGAAGGCTTCATCAATCCTGGCTAAATTCTTTATCTATCAATCTTGTTAGGATAAAATGTAAAGAATTGGTCTCAGCAGGGTTTAAAGTCAGAATGAGAGAAGTGGGGAGAAGAGAGAGGGAGAGATAAGGAGAGGGTGGAAGTATGAGGGAGGGAGAGATTGAAGGAGGAAAAGGGAGAATTGGATAAGGGGATGAAGAAGAGAGGGAAAGATGAGGGAGAGGGAGATATGAAGAGGAGGGAAGAGGGGAGAGAGACATGGAGAGATAAGGAGAGAGAATGAAAGTCAAAGTTGGTTTCAGCAGGATTTAAACCCAAATTGCTAGAAGCCAGTAATATATTATATATATTATATATATATATAATATATATATATAATATATATTATATATATATATATACATATATATATATATCATCATCATCGTCGTTTACGTCCGTTCTCCATGCTAGCATGGGTTGGACGGTTCGACCGGGGTTCTGGGAAAGCCAGAAGGCTGCACCAGGCTCCAGTCTAATCTGGCAATGTTTCTACAGCTGGATGCCCTTCCTAACGCCAACCACTCCGTGAGTGTAGTGGGTGCTTTTTACGTCCACCTGCACAGGTGCCAGGCGGGGCTGGCAACGGCCACGGTCAGATTGGTGTATTTTATGTGCCACCGGCACGGAAGCCAGTCGAGGCGGTGCTGGCATCGGCCACGAGTCGGATAGTGCTTTTTACGTACCACCAGACCAGGGATCCTGGCTGGTTCAATTCGATTTCGATTTCGCTTGCCCCACATGTCTTCACAGCAAAGGGGGTTGGCATGGGTGCCTGTCGTACGGTCGCATTGGAGTATTTTACGTGCCACGGCCACGAGTCGGATAGTGCTTTTTACGTACCACCAGACCAGGGATCCTGGCTGGTTCAATTCGATTTCGATTTCGCTTGCCCAACAATGTGTCTTCACAAGCAAATGGGGTTGGCATGGGTGCCTGTCGTACGGTCGCATTGGAGTATTTTACGTGCCACGGCCACGAGTCAGATAGTGCTTTTTACGTACCACCAGGCCAGGGATCCTGGCTGGTTCAATTCGGTTTCGATTTCGATTTCGCTTGCCCCAACATGTCTTCGCAAGCATGGGTGTCTGTCATCGGATGAGGTTCTATATCGACTTCGCTTGCCTCAACCGGTCTTTGTGTCCAAGGGAGGAAAGGCATTCATAAGTGGGCTGGGCTCACTTGTCCTGCCTGGTCTTCTCACGTACAGAATATTTCCAAAGGTCTCGGTCTCTGGTCATTTCCTCAGTGAGGCCTAAAGTTCGAAGGTCGTGCTTCACCACCTCGTCCCAGGTTTTCCTGGGTCTACCTCTTCCACGGGTTCCCTCAACTGCTAGGGATTGGCACTTTCTCACACACCTATCTTCATCCATTCTCTGCCACATGACCATACCAGCGCAATCGTCTCTCTTGCACACCACAACTGATGCTTCTTAGGTACAACATTTCTCTCAAGGTGCTAACGCTCTGTCGAGTATGTACACTGACATTACACATCCATCGGAGCATACTGGCTTCATTCCTCACGAGCTACGCATGTCTCAGCAGTCACGGCCCATGTTTCGCTGCCATGTAGCATGGCTGTTCGTACACACGCATCATACAGTCTGCCTTTTACTCTGAGCGAGAGGCCTTTAGTCACCAGCAGAGGTAAGAGCTCCCTAAACTTTGCCCAGGCTATTCTTATTCTAGCAGTTACACTTTCAGCGCACCCACCCCCCACTACTGACTTGGTCACCTAGATAACGGAAGCTATCAACTACTTCTAGTTTTTCCCCCTGGAAAGTGACGGAAGTTGTTTTCTGCAGATTTTCGGAGGTTAATGCTCCGAGCATCTGCCACATACAAAAACTATCTTCCCAGTTAGCCTACCTTTGACATTGCTGCACCTCTTATGTGTCCATAGCTTACACTGGGTACATCTTATAGAGTTTCTACCTACACCTTTTCTACAGATCGAGCAGGGCCATCTTCCTGAAGATATTTGTGGATTGTCTACCTTTCTACTTATTAGTACTTTGGTTTTAGCTAGGTTGACTCTAAGGCCCCTTGATTCTAAACCCTCCTTCCACACCTGGAACTTCTCCTCCAGTTCTGATAGTGACTCAGCAATAAGAGCAAGGTCGTCAGCGTAGAGGAGCTCCCAGGGACAGCCTGTCTTGAATTCCTCCGTAATTGCCTGGAGTACTATGATAAATAGGAGGGGGCTGAGTACTGAACCCTGGTGGACCCCAACCTCTACTTGAATTCTTCTGTGTACATGTTGCCAACCCTAACCTTACTACGGCATCTCTGTACATGGCTTGCACAGTCCTCACCAGCCATTCATCTATCCCTAGTTTCCTCATTGACCACCAGATAAGGATCGGGGACCCTATCAAAGCTTTCTCCATGTCAACGAAAGCCAGGTACAGGGGCTTATCTTTGGCTAGGTATTTCTCCTGCAGCTGCCTTACCAGAATATAGCATCAGTGGTACTTTTCCCTGGCACGAACCCAAACTGCATCTCATCTAAACTAACTCTCTCTCTAATTAGTTGGGCTATGACCCTCTCCGTAACCTTCATTACTTGATCCAACAGCTTGATACCTCTGTAATTATTTGTATCTAGGGCATCACCTTTACCTTTGTAGCAGTTGACTAGTATGCTGCTACACCAGTCATTGGGTATGACTCCTTCGTGTATCACCTGGTTGACTATACGGGTGACTAGGTTATAGCCGACACTGCCAGATATTTTGAGCATCTCTGCAGTAATTCCTGATGGGCCTGGGGCTTTCCCTGTCTTCATGCTTCTAATTGCCTTAGCTACCACGGAACTATCACTACTCGGATAGCTGGTCCCTCTGTAGGGTCAACATTCGGCAGACTCTCTTTTTCCCATTCATTTTCCTCATTCAGTAACTTTCATAGTGGCGTCTCCAAGCTTCTCTCTTGCATCCTCATTTAGCGCAAGTGAACCATCCTCCATGCAACACATTTCTCTCCTACCACATCACGATTCTCTCTCACACACTGTCTTGCAACACTAAATACCTCAAGTCTTTCATCCTCACGCGCAGGACATTGGCAAATTTTCTCTTATCTGCTTCCCTCTGGCTAGATAGACCTGTCTCCTAGCTTCCCTCTGGCAGTCTGATACCCTTCCCTGCTACCACCTTCTTCCAGGCCTTCCAAGCCTGTTTCTTTTGTCTAATAGCCCTGTCACACAATATTGTTCCACCACCACGTTATTTTGGGTCTTAAGGGTATAATATACATATATATATATTACATATATATATATACGTATATATATATATATATACATATATATATATATATATCATATATATATAGTGACGTATTTTTGCCATTTCAATATGGCTAACCCCTAGGGTTATGTATATATATACATATACATATATATATAGACATATTATATACATATAATACATATATTAGATATATATACTTATATATCTATATATATATACATATATATATAATACATATATATATATATACATATATAGACACATCATATATATATCTATACATATATATATATATTATAAAACCATATAATATATACATATATATATAATATATATACACAATATATATATATATATATATACATATATATATATATATATACAACCCATAATATATATATATATACATATATATTATATACATATATATATATTACATATATATATATATACATAATATATATAGATACATATATAGATTAATACATATATATATATATATACTATATATATTATATCCATATATATATATATACATCTATATATATATATATATATATTATATATATTATATATATATATATATTATATACTATTTGTATTTGTATGCAGGTGTGGCTGTGTGGTAAGAAGCTTACTTCTCAACCACACGGTTCCCGGTTCAATCCCATATGTGGCACCTTGGCATGTGTCGTTTATTATAGCTTCAGGCTGACCAAAGCTTTGTGAGTGGATTTAGTAGAAGGAAACTGAAAGAAGCCCGTCGTATATATATATTATGTATGCATGTATGTAATATACATGCATATATATGGATACAGGACATCACCAACAGTGCAATAACATGAAATACATAAATATATACAGGGTAAATTGTCACCATTGTGATTTCCCACATGCGCATTGTTTATTTTTGGGCTTGTCAACTACGCTGCGTGGTAGGGGTAGTTGGGCACCATCTATGAGACATTCAGCACCATGATGCAATTCACTCTGCCAGAAATGTGGAAATGACATGCTGTACTGCTTGGCAGTCATGCCAGAAGCTCCAATATGAATATTTCAGAATGTTTAGGTGTCAATTTGAGTGTTAGCCATGTTCCCAAAACATATATATATATATATCACGTGATCACATGACCGACCAGACCATCAGATGTTGTTACACATTGCTGGTCACAATGCGTTCACATTGTTTTAGCCTTCGAGTGACGCCACACCGCTGGCTAAGCGAGCAGGCCAACAGAAGAAAGAGTGGGAGAAAGAGTGGTGAAAGAGTACAGCAGGGATCACCCCACCCCCTGCTGGAGCCTCGTCGAGCTTTTAGGTGTTTTCGCTCAGTCTGGGAATCGAAACCGCGATCCTGCAACCACGAGTCCGCTGCCCTGACCACTAGGCCATTGCGCCTATATATATATATATATATATATATATAATATATATATATATATATATATATGATTACAATCAATATATATACACACACACACACATACTACAATTGTGCCACCTGGAAGTAAACAACTCAACCTACACACACTGCATGGCTAATATCTATGAACATTACCGGTAAGCACCTACTCATCCAGGAAATTCTACTTTCATTTAGAGCCTTATATGGCTTGCATATTCACAATGAAAAAAAGAAACCTTTTTATTTACTTCAACATATATCCATACACTTTAGAATAAAATTGGCAAAAGATCACCTATCTAACCACACACACACACACATTCTACTTATTTTTGCAGATATCCTAAATCTTTCAAAATATTCTCATACTATTCATATGAATTATAACTGCAATGAGAGAACGAGAGAGAGAGATTTGTTTGAATAATTTTGTTTTCTTGTTATGTGATTTTCAAGTATTTTCAACAGTGTTAACTCAGTTATAGCTGATATCATTCTTTCTCTCTCTTACCCTAACTCTCTCTCTCTCTCTCTTTCTCTCTCTCTCTCTTTCTATCCTGTAAACACACTCAACATATATATTTATATCTTAATCATTGAGAATAATCTCTTACCACCCTTTTTCCTTTCCTCTCATTCTTTCTATCTGTCTGTCTCTCTTTCTGTCTCTCTCAATTTCTTTTTGTCTTCCTCTATTTCTCTCTCTCTTTCTATCTCTCTCCATTTCTCTTTCTCCTATCCCAGTGTCACCCTCACCATACCTCTTCCTCCCCCTCCTTCACTGAAGGAAGTCAAAGTTAGGTACACCATGTATTTTAAACATTTGGATGTTACAGTATAGACTGCATAAATCTTATTGATTACTACATCACTGGTTATGGATTGCATACAACTGTTTAACTATGGAAAACCCTAGCGTGACTTGCTTCAAAAATCTGCTATTGGATTTTGTTCAAGTTTTACAGGGATGCGAGAAATGACTCAAAGACATCTCGGCATATTGTTTTGTTTTTTGCTTTCGTCAGTTTTTTTCATAACTTTATGCTTCATATCATGGGATAGGAAATAAATACAAGGATGTTATTTTTTCTTTTTAAACCTTGATTTTTTTTTTTGAGGAATAAAAACTAAAAATTGACAGATGAGAAAAATTTTGTAATATGTTGATGCTATTATAGGATTTTATGTCAAGGCAGGAACATATTTATTAAATCTTCTATGTAATAAATCCATGGACTGTTAATATAAATTCTTGGGACCGTGTAAAAAAAAAAAAAGACATTGTAAAATATTACCTATGAAATGAATATTCCAATATTTTAATAATAAATTACATCCGAATAACACATGATGTAATGAATGGTACAAAAATAGAAATGTTACATTAAAAAGATAAATTGAAGTTGACTGAGTGACTATTAAAACACTCTTACTATTGCTAAATAAATAATTGAATTATTAGTCATTTATGAAATTATTTGTTATTATTAAATTATTAATTTCATTAATCTAAAGGAAATATTTTTCAGTGATATAATAAAGTGAAGTATCTATGAATACATTGAGTTAATATACTATATTCATTATGAAACTAAAAGATGCAATTACAATTCATTCGATCAATGATAATGATAGTGGCAATTAGCTGAGTCATTAAGACGATGGTTTGCTTGCCAAAAGGTTAATGGTACATATGGCTTGAATTTAGTTATAGCCTATAAGTTGATGGTGAAGAATACCATATTCACCATATTCTAGTGATTTGGGAGTTGGGTTCTTTCATTCCTCTGATCCCCTGGTCTGTGACTTGTACAGAGTGATTAAGCTACTGGAACAGGGAATGACAGTATTAGTGTTTTTAAGTAATTGATAAGGAGATAATGGAAGTTTCATGAAATGCAGTTTGGACTTATGTTGGTAACAGGAATGTCAGATGCAATTTTTATTGTAAGTCAGTTACAAGCAAAGTAAAGAGATAAGAGAAAGTTCTTTCTTGTATTTGTTAATCTGGGAAAAGCTTTTGGCTGGGATCCAAGAAAAGAGGTAACACAGGTATAAAGAGAGAACTAGAGGAATAAGCAGTTGAAATAGTGATGACAATATATGGGATACAACAGTAACGAGTTGAAGTAAATGTTGTAGTGCATCAGGGGTTTGTACTAGGCCCACTACTCTTTGTAGCTGTGAAGATACTGACCTGAAGCATAGCAGAGGGTTTACTATGTTAACAGATGTCCTCATGTTAATAGCTGAGATTATTGATGAAGTGAAAATGAATAGGTGAAAATTATGTATAAAAGCATAATGTACGTTGGTGGATATCAGGAAGATGAAGATGATCATAAGTGATGAAACACATGGTAAAATGTAAAGATTAGAAAAGTAGCCCTTTGCAGTGAGCAGGAAGGTTGTTGGAGCAAACACTTTAAATAGCTCAATATGTATTCAAAGGAAACAGATTTACTGAAAGTATAACAATGCATGGTAGTTATATATGAACATGGCAGTGACGTTTAAGCATGTGGTATGTATGGAGCTACAGATAAAGGAAATGTTAATTTTGAAAATGGTGTGAAGATGGAAAGCGTGAGTTTATGTTGTTACTCTGATAGCATGTTAAATGGAGAAGGTGAAGATTTGGAGAGGATAACTGGAATGAGATGCACATGAAAGAAGTTCTAGAAACTGAGTTGTGAGCTAACAGGAAGAGGAGTACTACTGAAGCTAAAAAGTAAGTTGTATGCTGCATGTGTAAGAAGTGCCGTGGTTTTTGAGAGTGAGACATGGGTAATGATTGTGGAAAAAAGCAAAGGAAGAGAATTTTAGGAAGACATGGTTAACCCTTTTGTAACTTCATTTATTTTGAGATGCTCTGTGTTTCTTTCAATTACTTTAAATATAACAAAGAATTTAGTAAAATGACTTAGTTATCATTCAGCTAGTGTTAGGAACATTAATTGCGACTAAGGTTTGGTGGAAGATTTTAATTCAAAATTTATGAAAACAAGACATTTGTACTCAGGGCCAGAGCTGGTTTCAGCCAGGCTGGTAACAAAAGGGTTAAAGGTGATATGAGAGGAAATGAAGACAAAGGAGTTGGTGTGGCGAGATGTAGAGTATAAAGGAGAAGTTTATTATGATGTCTGAAAAGCTGACTCCTACATTAATGATGATATTAATAATATCTTGCTGTTAGCACAAAGCCACATTTGTAGTGACATGGAGTATTGAATCAATGGTATTTGTTTTTGTGTTGTTTTATCCAGTATGACTGACAAGTAAACTTGACCTTAATGTTTATATTATCATAACACTCCAACAATTCATCCTTATCCATCCTTTGTCACTGACTTACTATCAACATACATTCCCCATGTTTATATTTCTGAAACTTGCACTCCTCTCCTAACACAGATATTTTCACTACACTGCTTTAAGATTTAAAAAACAAAAGTTCCTTTTTCTTCTCCATTTCATATTGTTCCCTGAACATTTGGCCCACCTAAACACCTAATCCCTTTCGCATCTACAAAAAGTCCTCTGCATATACCTTAAAATAAGCATACTACATATTAGAAAACCTACCAACTTCCATCCTGCTTGTTATTCAAAACCACTTTCCATATAGCACTGAAGAAAATTTGTATTGTGCTATTAAGTTACTAACCAATAATTTTGTCTATGAATGCTCAATTATTTTCTAAGTTTTAGAAAATTCTTCGTATAATATAACGACATGCAGAAACAAGATTAAAGAGAACAAAAACGTTTGTACATGTATATGTATATATGCATGTATGTATATTTGTATGTATGTATTCGTGTATATATGCTTTTAAAAGTACATGAGAGTTGGATAACTGTCTGAATACACCAATACATACAATCAACCAGTCCCCTTATGAGTGGTCAAATGTTAAAATCTGATCTCTCTGTTTGTTTTACATTGAATTACAGCCATTAACCAATGAAATAAGGTAGGAGTATTTCTTATAAGATTTAGCAATTAATTGTTTAAAGTCATTTATATTTTTCTGCTTCTTTATAAAACATAAAGCATCATAGATTTTTCTTCCTTTTTTTACATGTTCCATCTGTCTTCATAAATATTCTGAGAAGAAATTCTATTGTCGCCAGATTGTCTAGTTATCCTGAACTTGTAATTTCAAAGTTGAAGTGTGAGATGAAAATTAAGAAAATAAAGAGGAAAAAAAAATAAACAAAAGCATTCAATATTGATGTAAACAATGAAAAAATGCCAAAATAGATTTTTTTATCTTTGCATTATCATTTACATATTAAGTTGCTTTGGTTTTAAATTAATTAAAAGTTGAAATTTTGTATTGGTTAATGTCCAATATTTTACTTTTATTTAACATCAACAAGCAAGCACTAAAAAAAAGAGAACATTGAAAATAAATATGAATTTGGATTTAGTCATTGAAATGTCTACAACAAAATTTAAAAAATACATCTTTAAAATGTGCATATATATATGTGTATATTTGTTTATGCATGTGTACATATCACACTGCAATTAATTTGTTCTAAAAATATTTTGCTTTTTAAGTTTTAAAATATTAATTTTAAAAGTATACATTTATATTAATCTAATTCTTCTCAAATCCTAACCACTCTTTTCTGTCAGAAATCTTTAGAAAAATTGCACTCTAGCATTGAAATTTTTTTGCAAATTAAAATATTGAAATTACATCTTGTACACAATCTTCACATTGGACATATATATACAAAATAATAATAATAATAATAATAATAATAATAATAATAATAATAATATAATAATGATAATAATAATATATCCTCAAACACATTTTCAGAATTAATTGGAAAGCTTGTTTTCTTTTTCTTGTAAATGAAGACCTGGTCTCATTCACTAGATCCTAAAAGCCTGAAGCTTGATTATTAATTGACATTTGAAATTAATATCAGGTATATATTTGAATCTGGGCAGATTAATATAAACAACTGACATGGTATAATACTATTTGTAATTATTGTATACAATCAATTTATATATTAAAGAGAACAATTTTGTTGTTGTTGTTGTTGTTGTTTTGCTTTCAAATTGTATTTGGTTTGTGTCGTGCAGGAATATTAATTATCATCACCACAATTAATATTCATAATGTCTGTATAGTAACATCCCTGAAGACTGGTTCTTTCAATGTGTCTGAGCCATGACACTTGTTAATTTCCATGTGACCTTGGTTTTAAGTTCCTGCTAGGTCACATTCGGTTAATTCGTTTTTCTCATGTAAAATGAAAAGACATTAAGTGTGAGTGGTGTCAGTGTCAAATTCAATTCCTTTAAAACTTGTCTTTATTTTATTAATAACAAAAATATTTATTAGAAGAATTGCTGAACACTTTTCCTAATAATTTATAGTTATTTGATTACCTTCATACGTTTCTTTTTAAAAATTTTCTGATGATACTTCCAATAATAATTCTGGCTTTCTTTCTCTCTCTCCTTCTTTCACCATCTCTCACGTCCTCTCTCTCTCTTTTCAATATCCTTGTTTCTAATTTAGGTGCAAGGCCAGTAGTTTTAATGGCAGGAGGCTAGTCACTACAATCAACCTTAGTACTTCACTAGTGCTATATCTTATAAGGCGGTGAGCTGGCAGAAACGTTAGCATGCTGGGTGAAATGCTTAGCGGTATTTCATCTGTCATTACATTCTGAGTTCAAATTCCACTGAGGTCGACTTTGCCTTTCATCCTTTTGGGGTCGATTAATAAAGTACCAGTTTCGAACTGGAGTCGATGTAATCGACTTAATCCCTTTGTCTGTCCTTGTTTGTCCCCTCTATGTTTAGCCCCTTGTGGGCAGTAAAGAAATATATATTTTATTGGCTACCTAAAGCAGTGGTTCTCAACCAGGGTCAATATGGCCTCTGAGGGTCCACATAAGATTTTTGGTGGTCCATGCAACAAATAGTAAAGTGGGGATAGCAATAGTGTTTTAAGGACCCCTGATAAAAATTTGGTCGAGATATATGTATTGGTATGGATTGCAAGAAATAGCTAGGTCGACTTCTCTAACATTTTACATTGATCAATCTACACAAGTTAATGTGTAAAAAACAAAATAGGAATTTTCAAAGAAGTATCGAATGGCTACGGAAGTCCATCAGAATAAAATAGTAATCAAAGGAGTCCATAGATAAAAATTGTTGAGAACCTCAAGCCTGAAAGATAAGAGGCAAAGTAGATCTTGATGGGATATGAAGCATGAATGTAATAAATCGGAAGAAAATGTGAGGCATTGAGTCTGATACTCAAATGGTTCTATCAATATACTGTCCTTTTTCTCCTTTCTATATAATAATCCTTTCCATAATAGGGACAAAGCCTGAACTTTTGTGGGAGGAGGATAAGTCTATTTCATCAACCCCACCCCCCGTACTTGATTGGTAATTACCTTGAAAGGATGAAAAGCAAAGTTAACCCTAGTGGCATTTGAGCTCAGAACTTGAAGCTGGAAGAAATGCAGCCAAACATTTTGCCCAGCTTGCCAACAATTCTGCCTGCTCACCACAATTCCTTCCCATATGAGGATGCTGCTGCTGATGATGATGATGATCATCATCATCAGCAGCAGCATCGATTAACATCTGTTTTCCATGCTGGCAGGGGTTGGAAAGTTTGACTGAGGTCCGCAGAGCCAGCAACTGCACCAGGATCCAATCTGGTCTGGCAGTGTTTCTACAGCTGGATGCCCTTCCCAATGCCAACCACTCCGAGAGTGTAGTGGGTGCTTTTTGCATGCCACAGGGCTGTAGCTCCTTCTCCCTATCATCAAATTTCTCTGTAAGGATATCCTTAAATCTTTGAATATGTGAAGATTTCCTAAGCTTCCAACTCCCTCTTTTCCAGATTGGTTTGGTTTTTTGGCATTCTTCTGACATCGAGTCTAAAGTCACTAATAACTAATCTATGTTGGGGGGGAACATTCTTCAGTAGGGAGGGTTTTTGTATTTAAGAGCAACCATGCATCCTGCTGTCTGGTGAGAATGAAATCGATCTGATTAACGGAGTCACCTGATTGATAGATTATCAAGCGGCTAGCTGGCTTCTTGAAGTTGGTGTTGAAGATCAATAGGTTATTTGCATCGCAGAACTCCAGGAGCCTAGTTCCCACTTCATTTCTGGTACCAAATCCATGGCCCCCATGTACACCATGGAAGATAACAGATTGCTGTCTGACATGCCCATTAAAATCTCCAGCCACAAAATGAGATCATTATCACTCATCTTTGAAGTAGCCTGCAGAAGAATATCATAAAAGTGATCCTTCTGTTCATTTGGTAGGCCAGCTTGTGGGGCATAGTCAGAGATAATTGTAGCTATACCATTCTGCAACACTAGCCTGAGTTTAAGTACTCTGTCACACATCCTCACTACCTCTACGACCTTATCAACCCATTTCTCTGCAAGAATTATGCTGACACCCCCTGTTCAATCACTATTACCTTCCCAGAAGAGTTTATAACCTGTGTACTTTGACTGTGAGGATTGTGGCTGAAGCACCACTCCATCTTACCTCTTGTATGCAACATACATCAATACGTCTCTGTTCAAGCATATCTACAATCTCACTAGACCTTTCAATGTGCCTGCATTTAGAGTGCCAACTCTGAAAACTGGGAAAGGGATATGGGAGGTAACAAAGGAAGGAGAGATGTTATTCAATACCTGAGAAGGATCCCATGAATGTTTGGTAACAGGCATCATAATAGTTGTTCTTGCTTTTAACCTACCATCATTCAGACATGTTAGGGTTGTTAAGGTTATTACCTCTACTGGTGAGGTGGGGAGTGAGGAAGCATTGTATATGAAAGTGTTTGGAGCATTGTAAATATAAGCATTATGAGCCTTGTGGGAGAAGCGTTAATGATGCTGTAGAAAAAATTTAAGTGGGCTACTATCTGGTTCAGTTAGTCTGAGGATAGGTGGAGAGAGAGGAGAGGGCAGCAAGATTACCAATAGAGGAGGAGAAGGGGGACGGGCAACTGGATGTCCAGTAAGCGAAAGATTTCTGGTGGGAGAGAAAGAGATTTCAGGTAAGAGAGAAAGGGAGAGATTTCTGGTGAGAGAGAGGGAAAGAAAAAGAGAGAGATTTCCGGTATTGATGGCAGGGGTGGGAAAGTGTTTGTCATTATTTAAAACACATTATATACAAGATATGTTAACTCACAGTATACATTGCAAATTATATTAAATACTAGCTGGCCCCGTGCTGTCAAAAATAATGGCTAATTGTAGTATTTTATAT
Source organism: Octopus sinensis (assembly GCF_006345805.1). NCBI lineage: Eukaryota > Metazoa > Mollusca > Cephalopoda > Octopoda > Octopodidae > Octopus > Octopus sinensis. Next base: position 46,466,354 of record NC_043000.1, read on the forward strand.
ATAAATAAGGGACAAAACCAGATTTTTAAATTAATAATTCTCTCATTTTCAAATTTTTGTGAAAAATCTATCTGCAACTAATATCCCTTGACTGCTTGTTTCCTTCAAAAGAATTTTAAAGTTTTCCATCCTTCTTGTACAACTTAAGGCCACATAAAGCTGGCCATGACTAAATACAGGAGCTGGCAAGTAAATCCAAAATACACCATTTTTCCATGCTCCTTAATTCTTGACAGGTCTACTTTACTTCTCTTCACCTCCACAGCCTCAGTGAAAATCTTCATTTTCTTCAGACATTCATCCATGCCTTCTACTGCTTTCACCAGCTCTTCCTCTGAAGAAGACAGTTCAGACCCGCTAAAGTCTGACTACATTATCTGTACCCCCAAAGCAGCAAAAAATAAACATCCGGCTTGCATACAAATGACAAACTAAATGCACTCTGGGTAACCAGAAGCCAGTAAGCAAGCTACTTACCACACAGCTGCCCTTGCACTTATAGGATATATATATATATATATATATATATATATATATATGCGTGCATATATGCATAGGTAAGGCTTTGTGGTTGAGAACTCTGCTTCCCAACCATGTGTTTTGGGTTAAATCTCATTGTGTGGAACTTTGGGCATCATGTACTGTAGCTCCCAGGCCAATCGAAGCCTTTAGAGTAGATTTAGTTGATAGAAGCTGAAAGGAACCTAACGTACATGTGTGTAATTGTGTGTGTGTGTGTGTGCGTATATGTGTGTGTATGTGTGTGTTTGCGTTTGTGCTTGTCCACTCTTTTCCTCTCGGTAGCCTGTATTGGCTTGATTAGTCTCTGTCATCTGGTGGTATGACAAAGGGGTTCAATAAAATAAGTACCAGGCTTTAAAATATGTACTAGGTTTATTTGTTTGAATAAATCATTCAAGGTGGTGCCCCAGTATGGACGCAGTCTAAAGACTGAAGCAAATAAAAAGTGAAGAAAGAAAAGATATACTTTTATTGCCAAGCAGTATATCCTATTTCTTTACTACCCACAAGGGACTAAACACAGAGAGGACAAACAAGGGCAGACAAATGGATAAAGTCGATTATATCGACCCCAGTGCGTAACTGGTACTTATTTAATCGACCCTCAGAACTCAGAATGTAACAGTAGACGAAATACCACCATGCATTTCGCCCAGCATGCTAACGTGTCTGCTAGTTCGCCGCCTTTGAAAAATATAAACAGGATCCACATCCCTGGGTGGGCTCGAACCACCAACCTTTCGGTTAACAGCCGAACGCGCTAACCGATTGCGCCACAGAGACATTATATCCATCATTGGTTAAGGCATACAAATGGCAAGAATTTTACCATTGGTTTCATATTCACTATTGCACTTGAAAAAAATAGGCAGTATGGTTATGTTCTTGGTTGAGTAACAAAAATTCCATATCCATAAAGAGAATGTAATGCAAATATTTTCATGACTATGTACAAGTGTGCAGCTACAGTAGCAGCTAAAAAACATAAACCATTTGGTGATCTATTCTAACGCAGTCAACAACAAAGGGGGAACGTTAATTGTCAGTTATTTGGCCACAAGTCAGAAAAACAACCACACTCAATATGAGAAATAATATTTTTGAATTATTAGCAGTTTATTTCTAAAACCAAAGAGGGTCAAAATCATGTGATTTGTTGGTCTCAGTGCTGGAGATGGTGGGGATTTATCACCCTGCTAGCAATATAAACAAAGTTTATATGGTACAAGCCTCAGTATAGTTTTTTCTAATAAAACATTCGCATTTAACCCTTTTGTTACTAACCCGGCCAAAACCAGCTCTGGCTCTATGGTAAAGTCTTGTTGTTTTCATAAGTTTTGAATTAAAATATTCCACCATGCCTTAGTCACAATTTACGTTCCTAACACTAGCTTAATGATAACTAAGTTATTTTACTAAATTCTTTGTTATATTTAAAATAATTGAAAGAAACACAGAGCATCTCAAAATAAATACAGTAACGAAAGGGTTAAGTATGGATAAATATAACCACTTGGTATATTAATGGTTATGGCATATAACTAGAAAGAATATTACTGCAAACTGAATGGAAAAGTAGAATCAGATGACTTAGGTAAGAGAAAAGACTCTGGCTCTTCAGACATGAAATACATAAGGATGCCACTTGGATAACGATGTATCAAGCAATCCAAGTGGAAAGAGAATGAAGTGAAGGCTTATCTCCAGATTTTGCACTTAGGAAATGGCATGGAATTCAAAAAGGGGCAAGGCACTGTCCTGGGGAAGACCTATCCAACCATCCAAACAGAGAAAGAAAAAAAGATATGGAAAAAAATCAGATCAGAACATTGAAATTTTTCTCCTGAACAGAATGGCTTTTTTCGAACAAAATAAATATATAGATAACTGAGGATTATGTCATATATTGATTATCAGAAATAAGAATCACAGCAACTCTATAGCATTTTTATTTAAATTTACCAGATGCATGCTGGCAGAATCATTAGAGCATTGGAAGAAAATGCTTTAGGATATTTGTTCTTGCTCTTTACATTGTATGTTCAAATCCTGCTGAGGTGAACTTTGCCTTTCATCCCCTTCATGATCAATAAAATGAAACATCAGTGAAGTGTGTAAAAAGCCAAAAGCAATTTTTATGCTTGAAAATATCCTTGAAAACATAGTTGCATCATGTATAAACATATCTGTGTTTAAGAAATATGTTATTTCCATTTGTAAGATGTATTTTTGAGTAACATCAAAACAGTGATGTAACTGAAGTTTTCCATTTTCCACTTTGTTAAGTTGAATTTCAAATTATGATGCTATAACATCAGCCTGTATTATACAGGTGGAGTGGGAAAGATTTTAATATAATTTATGAATAAATAAATACAGTGCTTCTAATTAAGTTATAGCAACACATTCAATGTAATCTGAAACCATAAGCGAATAGAATCAATATCTGATTTATTCCAGCTTCATTTATATAACTTTTGCTTGGAAACCACAGTGTGTTCATAACGCAAGTTGTTGTTATTTTTATTATTGCTTAACCCTAGGTCAGCCCTGATCAAGTGGTCTTTTTATCAAAGGCATTCTAGATATGACCATCCAGTTTGTTTAAAGCAATATAGATTAACATTATTGAATCTTTTCTTAATGGATACATTCTGTAATATTGGTTTCAAATTTTGGCACAAAGCCAGCCAGTTTAGGGGAGAGTGTAAGTGGATCACATTGACCCTAGTGTTTAACTGGTACTTATTTTATCTACCTTGAAAGGATGAAAGGCATGGTTGAACCAGCAGCATTGGAACTCAGAACGTAAAGTCAGACAAAATACCTATTTCTTTACTACCCACAAGGGGCTAAACACAGAGAGGACAAACAAGGATAGACAAACGGATTAAATCGATTATATCAACCCCAGTGCATAACTGGCACTTATTTAATCGACCCCGAAAGTATGAAAGGCAAAGTCGACCTCGGCAGAATTTGAACTCAGAACGTAGTGGCAGCTGAAATACTGCTAAGTATTTTGCCCAGCATGCCAACGTTTCTGCCAGCTCACGACCTTAATTACCACTGAAATATTGATTTCAAATTTTGTTGCAAGGCCATCAAGTTTGGGGGAGGGTGTAAGTCGATTACATTGACCCCCACTGTTTAACTGACACTTGTTTTTTCTACTCTGAAAGGATGAAAGGCAAGGTCAACCCCCATGGCATTTGAACTCAAAATATAAAGTCAGACGAAATACTTATTTCTTTACTACCAACAAGGGGCTAAACACAGAGGGAACAAACAAAGACAGACAAATGGATTAAGTTGATTACATCAACCCCAGTGCGTAACTGGTACTTGATTTATCGACCGTGAAAGGATGAAAGGCAAAGTTGACTCGGCAGAATTTGAACTCAGAATGTAACGGCAGACAAAATACTGCTAAGCATTTTACCTGGTGTGCTAACAATTGTGCCAGCTAACCACTTGATGCACTCAGTGATATTGTAAAATGTAATGTGAAGGAGATTTGGCTGCTACTTCGAGCAGATTGAGCATCTATGTAAAGACTCTTTCATAGCTATGTCGATAGAGCAAGGCACTGTAGCTTGATACTTTATTATGCAACAAGTGAATATAGGGTGGTGCTGGCTAGCCTTTGGGAGCATCAGATTGTAAATCTCTTCATCACAGGTGATACACTATAAAAAAAAAAATTATTAGAACCTCATAGTTTATGAGCTAATTGTGTGTATAGAAAGGTTTAGTCTCTGCCACAATTGTAAAACTTGAAAGGACACTTAATCATGGTGGCGCAATGCCATAAACAGAATTATCTAGAGAGAAGAGCAGTCAAACAAAGAAATATTGATATAAAACTAAGCCATTTTCAAGTGTAGAAGTTTAAAATGTCAAAAGAATCAATTACTTTTACAGATAACGTTCATTTTTGTGTATATATTGACCATAACACTAAAAAAGACTAAGAATTAGATAAGGAATGTGGCAAGCATTATAGAGTAAATGTCAGCTCAGCTACTAGTAAACTGGGTCAATGGCTGTTTTGATTCTTAGTTGTAGACATTTCACTTCACTTGCAAATACTAATGCTCTAAACAAATGTATACACATCATACAGTTTCATTTCAACTTCCTATAAATCTGAGACCTTATGACTACATAAGAAATCAGAACAAGATAAGAAAGCAACACTATTACAAGAGGTCAAAGAATTACAATGTAACAATTAAAATAACAGATTTACAACTAAAATGTGAAGTATCAAGAGATTACAAGCGTCAATCTGAAAGAGAATAGAGAAACAGCAGGACTACTGTTGGACTAGTAGCATGTATCTATTGTTTGCTAGGAGACCATGCTACTGATTACACTCATTATATTCATTATATTCATCCAGTGTGTCATAACTATCAAGGGGCCACAAGTACCTTGCATGTGCAAGATTTTGGGTTTAACTCTTTGCAGGAAGCACAACTATTTTATCTGAGTAGATTAGAGCAATGTGAAATGTCATGCCAGGACACAACACAGCAACTGATCAAGGAATCAGACTTTATCACTCTGAGTCAAACAGCCAAACATCAAGGATAAATGCTGTCTATGATTTTCCACTCAGAGTTACAATCAATAGTTTCGTGGTTTGAGTCCTTCCAGTAGATCTATTTTTATTTCCTATTTCACTTTGGTACTAAGAATGTTTAATATCATCAAGCTCCAAAAGGTAGAAATCTCAATTTAGCAATGTCACTGTCAATGTTGCCAATTTTCACCTTCTTCTAGAATATTTCTGTGGTTTTTTTAATACCCAAAAAAGCAACAATACGGATTTAGCAATGCTTCTATCTGATTTTCGACTGCTGCTGATACATTTTTATGATTTCTAACACCATATATCTGTAAGAGATGTTCATTCAAAATGAATACCACAGTTTAGAAAGTCTTCAGCAGTATAGTGTGTGTGTGTGTGTATATATATATATATATAACTGGAAGTGCAATGGCCCAGTGGTTAGGGCAGCAGACTCATGGTCGTAGGATCACGGTTTCAATTCCCAGCTGGTGGCGATCCCTGCTGTACTTTTACGCCACAACTTTCTCTCACTCTTTCTTCTGTTGGCCTGCTCACTTAGCCAGCAGGGTGGCATCATTTGAAGGCTAAAGCAATGCAAAACGCATTGTGACCAGCGATGTGTAACAACATCTGATAGCCTGGTTGATCACGGTGATATATATATATATATATAAAATAGAGATGTGTGCATATTCACTTTTCATGCAAAAAAAGCTTCACCAATTACTTCCATACTTGTGATGCATGAATAATTTGGCCTTGGACATATAATAGGGTCCTCATATGATTTTCTAATTAAAAATTATCAGATATAAAGAATATTGATTTTTATATTACATTCATGTCTTACAAAGATTTTAAAATATTTACTTCTGGTTTTCTAGCATCATTGACATAATATCTCTTTATGTATATCTCTCTATCTATCTCTATCTCTCTAACATATCTCTTGTTTTCACTTTCATTCTAAAGACCCTATTCTATTCACTTTCAATTTTCATACGCCATTGCTTAACTTCCATGTTATTGTCTTTACAGTAAGTCTAAGTTTTGAATTGCTATTTACAAACAAACAACGACAAATTACTGACAGAAAAATGTTCACACTTACTAATGTAAATAATTTCATAATTTTTACTGACAGAAGAATCTTTGTAAATTTCACTTCAGTCTGTATGCCCTTATGTTTTTCTGTTGTTGACGGTTTCTTTCTCCTTCTTTCAACACTAGTTCTTTGGTTCATTGAGTGACAATAGTTTATTTTCCGTTAAAATTTCTTATTTACTTTCTGCCCATCACATTAAGAAACATGAAATAAAGTACTGAAATTCTCCTTCAATACTAACATGTGAGCTTTATTACATGGGCACCAATGTGCAAAACAGTTTTCAACTTGGCTGCTTCAATTAGGAAATGGGAAAGTGCCATTTGATGGAAATGATGATATCAGTTTGGCTCATATTGCTATCATGGTGAATTCCCCAGCTGAATTGAAGAACAGGGTATTGTCAGACTTAAATAATAATTGTAATTCACATAAATGGTTGTGTGAAAAGGCAATTCTTGCTCCAAAAAATGAGACAGTAGTAACAATTAAGCAAGGTTAGTCTTTGAAATCTACTGGCTTGCTTTTCTCATGGTCAACTTTGTTCGTTGCTCCCAGGTAGGTAGTTTGCAAGACTTATTTGCCTATGCTTCAAACCAGAAATCACAGAATGTTGTTTACCCACAAGCTCTTACATAATTTCCTTCAACATATGTGGTAAAATTTATCTCCTTTCATAAAAGTGGTAAGTTTTGTATTTTTGTTTATTATCATTATTATTATTATTTTGTATTATGAATTCAGAATTGATTTCCCAATTAAAGAATAAATTGTATCCCAATTGAAGAATAAATTGAATTTAGAATAAAAAATTTCTATACAACATATTTTGCTTTTTTCTTCCAATATGTAAGGAAAAATTTCACTCCCAGGCAACGCTGGGTGCCTCAGCTAGTATATATTGCTTAAAGTAAGATATACAGATTGCTAATTTGAACTAATACTGCTTTGTTGGCTAATAATGAATGCCTAATATCATATTAGCAGTTAATTTACAACAATGCAAGTTTATACAGCAGGCTATCTGAGTTATCACAGCAGTATCTTATCCAGCCCTCTACATTCTGTGTCCACGTAGGCTAGACCTTTTCTTCTATCAATTATTTCTTCAACTGATTTTTATAAGTCCAATTGACACACAGGTTCTTTTGGGTGCCTGACACAATGACCAGCCATTCTCATTCTTCTTTGCTGAATCTTCTCAATCACTTTGGGTAGATCTTGATAAGGCTACTCATTGATTAAATGAGCCCTCCAGGTAGCATTCAGAGCCATTCTTAACATTTTTGTGTGACAGCCATCTATTTGATTTTTGAGCTTTTTGGTGAGGGTTCAAGTTTCATAATTGCAGAATAAAACTGACTTTACTGAGGAAGAAGATATCACTGAGGAAATATCCCTGCTACATGTATAACATGTAACAGGGATTTCTACTGCACAGGAATGAAAACCACTTAGTTTATACAAGAATTATATAAACATCGTGGAGGCGCAATGGCCCAGTGGTTAGGGCAGTGGACTAGCGGTCGGAGGATCGCGGTTTTGATTTCCAGACCGGCCATTGTGTGTGTTTATTGACCCCTATTGTACTCATTCACCACAGATTTCACTCAGTCTTCCTGTTTCTTGAGTAACGCTGCGATGGACTGGTGTCCCATCCAGCTGGGGGAAACACATATGTCATAGAAACCGGGAAACCAGGCCAATGAGCCTGGCTAGGTTTGAAAAGGGTGACGTTTATCATTTATATAAACATCGTTTTGTCATTGCAGCTACTTGCCAAGCATTTAGAAGTTTCTACATTGCTAGCTTTGTCATGTGAAAGATCTTGTTGAAGATCATATCTCTCTCACTGACTTAGTTTTTGTTGTGTTTAGTTTCAGATCATCCCTGGTTGTGAAGATCTTTACTAGACTATATTACTCAATATGGCCTATTTTTGAGAGTGGTTTAGTTGCTATACCAAATTATTTCTCTCATAGGGTGACATCAACAGTATTGAATATAGAATTTAAATTGGATTAAATAGCAGAGGATTCTTTAAAAAAAATGATGTTCTGAAGCATATTGATGAGGAGGGAGATGTAATTAATCAATCAATTTTATAAAAGCCAAAATTGTGACAATTGACTTAAGATAAGATTTGAAAATATGGAAGAGATGAAGAATGTTCAGTACCTTGATAGATCAGATTCATGGGTAGGTGATGAGACAAGCTGGTGTGAATTGTTTAGGGTTGCAAATGTTTTAGTTACTATATACCAGAAGTGTCAATACGAATGAAGTAAGAAAGCAATGAGAAACACACTTTAAAGTCACCAAAGATAAAAATTATGGAAATCTATTTTAAAGCAGATATTTTCATGTTTCAAATTTCTCATTTATTATTATGTGGGATAGTCTTTCAAAGAGTAATAGGTCTTTCATATTTAGAACAAAATAGATTCATGGCGTTCAAAATAAAACATCTCACTAAAAATAAATTCAATAAATCAATCTAATGATGACATTTGTATAATGAAAATCTTGAATATGTCAGCAAAATATGATTAACTTTTCTTTTCCTTTTTTTTTTTTTTTTTTCAGTATTTGTTTATAGAAGATAGCGAGGGCAGTCTGAGATGAAAATAAAAATATCTATTTGGAAAGGTAAAAACAAAGAAGAATTTTCGAACAAAAAGTGTTTTCTACCCTACAAAAGTTTCACACTGGAAGATTTCTATCCTCATCAATTTTGTTTTCTTTTATAAAAATCTAAAAACATCGTTGTAGACAATCTTTGCCACTAGGATATAGTAAAGTTTGTTTCAGAAAGACTTTCTTTACTAAATTTGTAAACAAACTATATTGATCGCCATGAAATATTCACCCATTATGTAAACATTCTGACAGGTTGTTTGTTTTGTTTTGCTTTTTTTTTTTTTTACATATAAATGTATTGCCTTAATGTTCACCACACATTTTAAACTATAACTAAAATCATCTATAACTTCAAAACTATTTGAAATTAATGATGAATCTTCATCAAGAAATTTTATGAACTTTGTCAAGTGACAAGGAAGGTTAGTGACAATGGCTAATAAAGTAAATGACTGAATTAGACTTTAGATGTCATATTAATTTGGCTCCCCATTGTTTTTAATTCTTGATACATCAATTTTGAATGCCCCCTCCCACTTTTCAGAGTCAATAAGATGCATGCTCAGATTAATATGAATGATACTACCATGTCCTCGAGTTTGGTCAAAAGAAACTAATATCTTGCATTCTTCACTGAATCTATACAGAACTAGAATTATTTGTGTGTACACATACTTAATTTTGCTTTAAAGATTACTTCAATTAAATCCTAATATAAAGTGGAAGGTGTTTATAAGCCATTTAAGAAACACACAAAACCATTAGATTCACTTCAACATTTAAATTTAATTTGTCAAAATATTTTTGTCGCTTTGAGACCACGACCTGTTGTGTTTCTTAAATGGTTTATAAACACCTTCCACACTGCAATTGTTTTCGTTCCAGCACACGATCTCAGATCAGGTCACTTGCTATGCAAGTACATCTCCCTAATAGAAAGTATTATTATGAAACAAATTACCATGATCTTGAGTCACTTTTGACTTACTCACACCTGGTGAATCCGAGTCAGCGCTTTGTAAGCTAGCAACAGACACCATGTCAACATTTTGTTATGCTGAGAGGGTAGTGTTATACATTATTCTACTCAGCATATAGCATAATCTATATAATACTACAAAACAAGATTATCTATGTTTACTTTTTGTCTGTAATTGATGACAGTATATATAAGGTACACTAGATATCTTGCTGGTTAGAACCAGATCAGCTTTAACTGAGTAGAGCTATGGCCAAAAGCATTCTATCCATGACTAGAAAGACAAGTGGTTAGATAGAGTCCCATTTTTCCATTCATGAACTTCAGTTCTCTTCAATAAAGTAATGCCTCATTCCAGAAGTAACAGAATGGTTATAAAAGTGTCAATGCTCAAAGAGTGTATAAGATTTGTCTTAGGAGAGTCTATGTGGGAATGTGAGGCAATGCAGATTATAAGATTTGTCTAAGGAGACTAGAAATTGCAACAGCCCAATTCCAGATTACATGCTGTAATTAACATGGGTTTCAGTCCCATAACTGTCAGACTAAGAATGTTTGCCTGGGTGATAACATCGCACACTCCTTCACATGATGTACAATTTACTTTATATACAGGGATTTAAAATATGATGCTGTGTAATTTTTTGCTATACATTTTAATATTTCTTCAAAGAAATCACAAGACATTCTACCCTATGTGTAATTGATTATTACCATAAAAACATGGAAGGAAAAGAACCCCTGAAATTATGGTTTTGATTAATTTAGATCTCTTTCACCTTCAGTGTACTAGAGCCATACATACCATCTGAGTTAGGCTGTAAATAGTCGATTCAGCATCTAAACAATATTATTCAATGTTGTATGTAGATTTAGCAGTTAGTTTATGAAATTAATCATTTGACTTACATGCATTTCTTAGAGTCAAAATCCTTAAATTGGTTTACAGCAAAGTTTTATGTATTCTTATATAGAATAAATCTATATTCCTTATGGCATGTTACAGAATTTCGTTGCTCAGTAATCACTAAATATGCAACATTGGCTGATTTATTCTGAATATCAATTGATACAAAAATGATCTGAAAAATTATGTTATTTTCTAAGTAACCTAGAATTGAACGAGATTCTGAGAGGTTGAAATAGCAATCCTTTGGTTGTGTTACAACCAATCTTGGGAGTTACAGCATCACAATTGCTCCAGTGTAGTACATTGTGTTTTATAATTTGGTAGGTCACCCAAAAGTAATCATGTCCAGCGCAAAAAAGGAAATGGGTTTTATCTTGCTAGCTGACTGCCTTATTTACTTTTGAATAATGCAAAAAATTCAAAATAAAAATCAGTTTCCAAACTGGAGGCTAGTATTTTACTTCAGTAGTAAAAAACAGTAAAGAAGAAAAATAACCAGCGAAGATACTGAATGCAATATCCTTGAGATATTTAAAACCTAATGCACACACTTCATAGCCTGTGGCTATGGAATATTGTACATATAGCATATACTTCCAATAGAAATTGTTACTTCTGTTAGCAGGCTAGCGGTGGCAATAGTTTCTATTGCTTAAAAGTGATTATTTTATTTAAAAGATTTGTTTAAAACATGAAAGTTACGTAACTGATGTATGCCAGTAGTGAATAAATTTTCTGTAATATAATAAAAGTTGCATTCCAAAAGAAGACAAAATATATTACCGATTTTAGCTGGAAGTCACTTTAGGTGGAAGTCACTTTGAAATTCCAAATTGCATTGCTCTTGCAAGTAAACAGAGTGATTTTTCTACTAGTTGTTTTTAGTATGGAAATTATCAGAATAATTCCCCTAAATATTAAGAACTGTTGAAGGAAAACTACTTTTCAAACTGCATATAATGTATATTAAAATAATGGCAGTTGAATGTTTGAAGAAATTAGTTGTAAACAAAAGGACATTTTTTTGATCCCAGTGGAGTCATTAATGTCAAGACTATTTATTCCTTATCACTTTCAGCAATTAGAATTCTTATCTTAAAATTTCATTTAATTTTTATTCAGAATTCTTGAATACTTTCAAATCTATTCTATGCAATAAAATGATAAATATCAGTAAGAAAAGATGTAGTGTTTTAGGTCAATATGATTTTTTTTAGCTGGCTCAGATAATTTTATTGAATATTTGGCTTTATAATGAAATATTGATTTCTTTTCACTCACTTTGTATATAACTATTGAACTTATGAATAGTTTTGTTATGCTAACAATATCTGAGACATAGCAAAAGTTATGATTAAATAACAAGTGTCAAATCTGTGAGAGAAAGTACTGGAATGCAAATGTAGGCTTTTATGACATACTGCTTATTTTAAAATAAAGTAACATTATTTAGTTATTTATTATGTAGAATCTTGTTAAATTGTAGGCGCAGGAAAATGCAAAAACAATAGGTGATGTGAAATAAAAAGGAGTTTTGAGAAGATGCATTAGGTCAGCTTATTAGATGTATAGTAATGATATACTACAATTACCATCATCTAGAATATTCATAACTGTCTCTACTAAAAATGTCTTAAAACTTCTAGAATGCACCTTGTATATATAACAAATTTAATGGTTTTCTAGAATACAAATTTTAATAGAACTTAGATTTAAAAAATGTCTAATATGCAAACTATGTGAGCTGAAGTGGTTGTAGAATGAAACTCTACAAATCTTGGGAAAATATGTCTTAAACTGTAGTTTTCAATGTAATTCAAAAATAACAGCTGTACATTTTTACATAAAATAAGATACCATATAACTTTCAGACAACCAAATGATTTACTTTCGATTCACTTCACGAGTATACATGGTTTTGGCTGTATTAAAACTGAATTAGAGCTAATTAGTAAGAAATTATAATCATTTGGATTTTGAGCTTATATAATCACTTATAACATTAAAATCATTTAAGTGCAAGACTTAATTCTCTTGTAGAATTCATAAACTTTATGATTCGCTACAATATTTTATTCTTGCATTTATAACCCAATCCATATTACTGGATAATTTACTTAGAAAATCAGCTGATAGAATATACATGGATTAAAACTGTTTTAATGAATCTTAGGTCTTTATGTTACTTCTGTTATATATGTTGTATACAGCATGATTAGATGTTGTGTGTACAACATCTAAGTGCTTAATACATATTCACAATGACCCTGCCTCTCAAAAGCGGTGGTCTATTGAACCACTCTCACACAATCCAATGAAACAGAATATTTTGCAGCATCCCGCATTATACCTCAATGGGGAAATTCATCTTTCTTATTGTTGCCATCCTGTTAATCAATTTCAAATGACTGGTTAGTTGGGTCATGCACAATTAGAGGTAAGCAACTGTTGGTTACTGATAGTAAGAGTATTTCTTTTCCATGCACAATCATTGAGCACTACATGTATCTGGATAAAATTATAATACACTGTTATGCATTAACATGCAAACTGGGTTGTAATTTGGCCCAATAAAACTGGTTACCCCACCATTTGAAACAGCTTCTGCCCATCACTATTAGTATGCTCCATCATCCTATGTAAGCATAAACCACCTCAACCCTGTAGACTCTTTCCTCTACCATAGTGTATATATAAACTATCTTATATCATTGTTTTATCAAACTACCCATATAACTTCAACTAGTCAATGAAGATAGCTCCCACCAAAAATTATCAAATAGAACTTCAAGTACTGGGCTCATTTGTTTACACCTCAAATCTCCCTTTGCTTCTGTCTGTCTGTCTGTCTCTCTCTCTCTCTCTCTCTCTCTCTATATATATATATATATATATATATATATATATATATATATATATATTTATATATATGTGTGTGTGTGTGTATAAATAGATGAGTGTATTTTTCCCTTGTTAACAACTAACACGGAAAAAATAGATAAATAGTTACCAGGGTAGCAAAAAATCACACAAGTAAAGAGGTTGTAACTCCTTGTTTTTAAAGGTAGAAACTTCGGGTTTATGTTGAATTTATTGTGTAATATATAAATAAATAAATGGAGTTTAATGCAGGTGTTATTCAAATACTTTTACTTCTGACACATGTTTCGAAGATATCACTGATATTATTCCAAAGGAGGAATAATATCAATGATATCTTCAAAACATGTGTCGGAAGTAAAAGTATTTGAATAATACCTGCATTAAACTCTATTTTTCTATTTATATATGTATATATATATATATATATATATATATATATATATATATATGTATGTATATATATATAGATATAGATATAAATATATTTAGATTTAGGGATGGTGTTCAGAACCCTTCTCACAGCCTACTTCATCTTCAAAATGAAGATCCCATTCAGCTTCAGGAACAACAATCACAGGGAGCTAAGTCTGGACTATAGGGAGAGTGATGGACAGTTTCGATGCTCATCTCTTTTAAATAATTGGTTACTAGTAACATGTGGTCAAAGACATCTGAACTGCAATCAACTACTGTCTTCCATTCATAGTGCATTTAGGACAGCATTCGCTAATGTGATCTTAATATTAGAAGATGGTGTAGAATGGTGATCTGGTAGGATTCTTATCATGTTAGGCAAAATGCTTAGCAGCACTTTGTCTGTCCTTATGCCCTGAGTTCAAAATCCACTGCAGTCAACTTTGCCTTTCACATTTTCTGGATTGATAAAATAAGTACCAGTTGAGAATTGGGGTCAAGGTAATCGACTTAACCCTCCCTTGAAATTGCTGGCCTTGTGCCAAAATTCACAACTAATATTATAAGATGGGTGGTTGAGCTGGCGGAATTGTTAGTACACAAAATGCTTAGCAGTATTTCAACCGTCCCTACATTCTGAGTTCAAATTCCACTGAGGTTGACTTTGCCTTCATCCTTACAGGGCTGATAAAATAAATACTGGTTGAACACTGGGGTTGATGTAATCGACTTAACTTCTCCCTCGAAATTGCTGGCATTGTGCCAAAATTTGAAATCAATAGTATGAGCCAATGTGCTGTGAGTGAAGGAACATTTGGTTTCTATTTTTAATAGGTCAAGTTACTGCATAAAATTATGTCAATCTTCTTATTTTTCAGATATAATATCCAAGATGTTCTTTGTTTGTTAATGCAGCAGGATGTGATTTTATGGAGTGACAGCTGCTATTACTAGCAGGCCCAGTGACCAGACAGAGGCTTTCTTATTCTTTTCTACTCTATGCACAAGGCCCGAAATTTTTGGAGAGGGGTCCAGTCAATTAGATCGACCCCAGTATGCAACTGGTACTTAATTTATCGACCCCGAAGGGAGGAAAGGCAAAGTCGACTTCGGCAGAATTTGAACTCAGAACATAAAGACAGATGAAATACTGCTAAGCATTTCACCCGGCATGCTAACACTTCTGCCAGCTTGCCACCTTTTAGAGGCTTTCTTATTGATGTGTGTCTCAATCTGTACATACATAGAATGGGAGAAGTTTTGATATATTCTGAAATATCAAATATTATATTTATTTTTACACCTGCAATACTTCAAACAAACAGTTTACTCGACGGAGGCATTTTAGAAACCACATCAAGACAATTTACAGAGAAGCAATTATAGAATTTTATATTTTTGATCTTTTTTTTTTCCTCATGTCACAGGATACCTAATTGAAGAGAAAATTCTCTTGCTCTGTTAATAATTTGGGTAATGATAAAAAAAAAAAGATAGTCACTGCTATATGTGATAATGATGAATGCCTAAATCTATGAACAGTGTTATATTATCTTCAATATAATCCTATTTCCATGTTCCACAATGTTACCCTCTCTGACATGGCAGCAATGTTTTGGAAATACTACTTAAGTTGTCAATTTAGATTCTGTTGAGAACTCCAAGAGCAGCAAGCCACTCAAATGTACATTCCTGAGTGACTTAATATAATCTCTCTAAAATGCATTCCAATGCATAGTATATAAATACAAAGATACTACAAGGATTTGGTGAGAATTTATGATAGGAAAAGAAAAATTATTAAGAGATGCTTGCCAAAAGACAACCAGACTGACGTAGATATGTGATGTTCTCATGTATTTATTTCACATGCTTGACAGTCAGTTGCCTGACATTTCATAGTCAGAGATATCCAAGTTATATGATTAACCCTACTGACTTTGAAGAATGTTACAGTAGAGGGTATTCCTAGTACTATTGCCAAGATTATAAAAGGATTTATTCTCTGTCATATTAACAAAATATTCATCAATTATCTAGAAACCTTGTTGCTTAGAACAGTTTTCCTCGTGAGCTGAGGGCACTGAGGGTGGAAAAGGGGTATGAAAAATTGTATGTTTAATAAAATTAAAATGGTTTTAAATTGGTTCAACATAATGAAGGCAAAAAGAAAAATTATATGGATGCAAATTATATGGCCTCAGTTCCATTGAAGCCATATAATTTCATAATTGTACTGATTCAGGGCTGATAATAAGAAGCTCCTTTGGCAAGTGCCACCAATCAAACAAGTGGCTTGTCATTGGTGGAAACCATACAAATGGAAACTATATCAAGTCCACTGTGTATTTATATATTCCTTTACTTGTTTCAGTGATTTGTCTGGAGCCATGCTACAGCACTGCCTTGAAGGGTTTCAGTTGAACAAATCGATCCCAGAACTTATTTCTTAAGCCTAGCACTTATTCCAATGGTTCTTTTGTTGAACCACTAAGTTACAGGGACACAAGCACACCAACACCAGTTGTCAAGTGGTGATGGGGGAAAAACACAAAGACACACACACACAGATAGATAGATAAATACATACATACATACGACAGGTTTCTTTCATTTTCCATCTACCAAATCAACTTAGAAGGGTTTGATTGGTAGTAGAAGTCACTGAACCTGGAGACATATAGTTGGGAAGCAAGCTTCTTATATATATACACATATTGTGTGTCCTGTGTCTGTGAAATCTTGTATCCCTGCCATAAGACTTTACTTCCACGCACGCCAGCTTAATTTAGTTTATCCTTAGTCAAAAGAGACCTGTTGTTATGTCTTGTTATTTGTATTTGTGTAACTTACTCCGTTTTTTTGTCCTTGTTTTTGTATACATTCGCTGCTTTCTTCCAAGGAATCTAATGCTTTTAGCTTAGTTTTTCCTTGGGGCTGGCCAGATTGGAGCAATCTCAAGTATAACCAGCCAAAATTGCAAAGATAATCTGGAACTCGACTGAGGAAAGAAAACTCTGAATGACCCGTCCTTGTTTTCTTTGTATTGTCTATCTGGATGTTTTGCGTTCTTGTCCCATTTTGTATTTTATGTTATATATATGTGTATGTGTGTGTGTGTGTGTGTAAAATAAAACAGCATCAAGTATTATGAGTGAAAGCACACTGGATCATGATATGAAAAACAGGAACAATCAGATATACTATTTCTTTTTAGCATAGAAGACAATTCCTCTTAGAACTGATCCCCTGTAAAGGAGCACTGCTAAGTGTCTTCTATACTGAGAATCTCTGGATCTCATCTGTGAACTATATACTTTTTTTTATTGTATTAACAAAGACTGTGTCTTTCAATTTGAGAAAAAGATTAACAGGAAGTTGTTATAGAGGGAAATTAGAAAAACACCATTGTCTAAATATAAGATGAAAGGAGACATACTGGACAATATGTTCAGTGAGAAGCTGACAGAACAAAGAATAATAGAAAGGAGATCAGCAAAAGCAGGTGATATAAAAGGGTAAGTGAGTGAGAGGTACAAAGAAGGAAAGGGGTGAAAGAAAGATGGCATGCATATGTAAACCAACTGTAACATTCTTCAAAGTCAATAAGGTTAATCATATAATTTGGATATCTCTAACTATGAAAAGTCAGGCAACTGACTGTCAAGATGTGGAATGAATACAACATTAGAAAATCATACAGTCTTCTTTAATCTGGTCATCTTTTGGCTAGCATCTCAGAATTTTTTTCTTTTCTTTTCTTTTCCTATTATAAATTCTCACCAAATCCTTGCAGTATTGTTGTATTCATATACCAAGTATTTGTTATATGAATATGTAAAACCCCAGTGACAAAATCAATTCTCATCCAAGCCATGCTAGCATGGTGAAACAGATGTTAAACAAATGAAACACTATTTTACCTACTCATTAATAAAGAGTGAGGTGGGTAAAATTACTAATACTTAGCGGTGGGTAATAGTCAGTTTATGAAGAACTAAAATAGAACGGTGAAAAATACCTTTTCATTGTACCTAGTTATTTTGCCCAGAACCACTTTAACAGTCTTGTAGACCCCTGGGCATATGAATGCTAGGCTCTGTAGTATTTGGGCTTGTTATCAATAATTTATTGACAGCAAGCCACAACATACATAGGTCTGAATTGGGCTCCTAAACCCAGTGGTGGAGGTGTGTGGCTTAAGTGTTAAGGTGGTAGACTCATGATCGTAAGATTGTGGTTTTGATTCCTGGACTGGGCGACACATTGTGTTCTTGAAGTAAAGCACTTCTTTTCATGCTGCTCCAGCTCACTCAGCTGGCAAAAATGAGTAATCCTGCAATGGACTGGTGTCCCATCCAGGGGTAGAATTTATACACCATGGAAACCCGGACACCCACCTTTTTGAGCCAACATAATTCAAGAATGTAACTTTACCTTTTTACCCTAAACCCAGTGTACTCATATAGTTAAGATAGATGACCCTGATTTAGCCATAGATATAGTATAACACCAGTGACAGACAATGTGCATCAGTCCAGTCAGACAGCTTACTAGTAGTTAGGGAAGACTTAAAAATGAGGGCAATTCTACATCAAGCATTGGTAACTTTTTCAAGAAGTGGATTGCATAAGGCTTGGCTCAACACCAGGTGAGCTGCACTATTAAAATAATTCAGGGTAGTCTTTCATGAGACATGCCATGCAGAAAGTTCTGCAGGCTGTATGTGGTCCGTGGGCAACAGGATACTCGTAACTGTTCTACATCTTTCTCTGACATGCTAAAAATAGCAGTCAAACCTCTTTTATATTAAATCTTGCTGTCTTACAAAGGAGGCTGTAACATACTGGATAAGATGCTTCTAGGTAAGAAATGCACAGGAAGAAGGATATGTTACCCATAGTTGGAAATCGTTGGATTAATGACCAGCACAATCAAGGTTGATCCGCAGTTAATTAGCAACACTAACATAAAAATAAATAAAAACAATAAAGCTAAATGCTTCTTAATCAGGAATTTCAGAGAAAAATTAGCTAAAAGGAAACAATGACAGAGACAAATATACTATATCATTTTAGAGTTTGTTTTACAACAGAAATATTTATGTTGGTTTTATGTAAAAAAACAATGTAAATATAATATTTAGTTAGATATTTCCTGCTATTAACTAAAATATAATTCTGAGTGTAAAAAAAATTATTTCAGATGTGGAAACAAAGATCTATATATAATTTTTCTTTCTCTCTTTACATATAAATATTTTTTTATATACCCAGGCCTAGTTCCCAATTTTTTTAGAAGGGGGTAGCCTCACAAGACACACATCAGACATTCCATTCATTTCCCAGCTCAACGAGACAAGCCTCGTTCTATGCTCAGATCAAGGCATAGAACACAACCCCCAATATCAGTTGCAGGGCCCAATAACATATGCTGGTTTACCCCACTACACCATGTTGGTTTTGAACCCCTTTGAGCAACATCAAATTCACTTGTCCATCCTCAAACACTCTCCAAGCTTTCTTATCATTTACAAACTCCAACACCTCTAACCACCAAAGCTTTCCTCACTCCATCCATCCACATAAACTAAGGCCTGCCTCTCGTTGTGCTGCCTGTCACTTCTGCCTTGATCCCCTTCCTTACCATCCACTCCTCATTCGTCCTTTCCATTTGGCTAAACCACCGCAACAGTCATCTATCCATTTTAGTTATTAGTTTTTCTCTCAGTCCTCTCTCCTTATCCTGTTCATCCATGTCACATCACCCATAACCCTGAAACATCTCATCTCAAATACATCTAGTCACGTCCTTTCCCCCTCTCTCAGACCCCACGTCTCTGCACCATATAACATTGTCAGCACAATCATGCCCTCATACACAGCACTTTTTGCTTTCATGCTCAACTATTTATCTCTCAGCATACCTTCCACAACTCCAAGTATCTTACTCTCCTCCCCCACTCCATATCCCACATCCTCAGCCAAACCTTCATCCACCGTCACATGATCCCAGATACTTAAAAACACACACCTCCTCTAACATCTCACCATTTATACTCACATTCATCCTACCAGCCATTCCAACTCTCGAACATCTCATCACCTTACTCTTAGCTACATTCACTTTAAGTTTCCTCCTCTCACACACTCTTCCAAATTCTACCACCAGTCTCCTCAGTTGCTATTCCAAATCTGCTACCAGTGCTGTATCATCATCATATATATATATATATATATATATATATATATGCATATATCTTTATATATAAAACTGTAGTTGTGTGAGTGTCTGTCCCCTTCGATTTAGATTCCTAACTACTCCCACATTTTGCGGTGTAGTTTAACCAATAATCGTGATTCATATTGAGCCCTTCTGGGTATTAGCGCGCGTCTACGATGAGTCTACGATTTTAAAAATAATTTACCATCATTTTTTTCCATTTTCATGCATATTTTTTTAAAGGGAAGTAACTCTCTAAAAATGTCTACGATGAGTCAACGATTTTTAAAAAAATTTACCATCATATTTTTTCCATTTTTAATGCATTTTTTTGCTATAACTCTCTAAAAATGCTGTATAGTTATTTCCCTTACAAACCCGAGCAACGCCGGGCGATACTGCTAGTATATATATATATATATATATATATATATATATATATATATATATGTGTGTATCTATCTATATATATAGATAGATTCATATATATCTCATCATCATCATTTAACACCCGTTTTCCATGCTGGAATGGTATATACATATATATATATATATATATATATATATATATATATATATATATATATATATAACTCTTCTCTTTTTTTCATTCTTTATCTGCCTGACTGCTGTGTATCTGTCTCTCTTTGCATCCCACTCTTTCTTCATATACTCTGCTCTCCTTCTATCTCCCTTCTTTTTAACCAAATAAGAATATCTCAGTAAATTCACTCCAGGAATCAAAGACTTTATAATATCATAAATTAAATGTGAATACAAGATTCAGAATTGTGTTCATTGGAATGATACCAAAACATTTCCCCACTCTTTATCTTTGATGTGTGCAAATCTTTAGACTGGTGCCAATGAGGTTTCACTATTTTCAGACATATATTATAAGAAACGTCTGAAATGTCTTTCAAAACAATCAATTTTTACAATCAATTTTTAGTTTGTAACTTACACTTAATATAATTCATGTTCTAATTTACAACATCAGACAATAAACAGTAATGATTATGTATTTTGCAGGGGTTAGAAATTAAATAGAGAGTTATTCGTTAGTACATTTTAACCCCATTCTATATCAACAGAATGGTATACTTCAAGTTATTGTCAGTGACTCTGATTTACTTCATAATGATTTCATTTTTCTTCTCTTTGTTTTTCATACAGTATGGTTCTTTTATTTTTAAAAAGCAACTGTCTCTAATTTAGACATTGTACTCAAACGAATTTGATGACAGAATTATATATATATATATATATTATGTGAAATAGAAAGATGAATAATCTTGTAGTAGATTAATCAAAAGTTTAACCGATACCTTAGTAGCAAAAATCACAGCAGTGAACAGCACGGTTGGAGGTACAACCATCTGGCGTTGCAACCGTGCGTTGGTGCGGATAATTGAAATTAAAACATTATTGGTGAATTGAAGAAATGGAGCTGAATGCAGATTGAACAGAAATCGTTTTATTTCATTCTACAATTTGTGCCTTTCGAAACACGGTAGAATGAAATAAAACGATTTCTGTTCAATCTGCGTTCAGCTCCATTTCTTCAATTCACCATTTATATATATATATATATATAGATAGATAGATAGATACATACATACATACCTACATACATACATACATACATACATACATACATTCATGCATACATACATACATACATACATACATATATAAGAAGACGAAAATGGAGAAAATTACATACAGACATCAGTTTGAACAATATCAAACTTATACAACCTACAATCATTTCCATGTCCAGTTAATTCGAATAAGAAATAATTAAATTAAATTAAATTAAATTAAAGATTTGTATTGAATATAGTTAAGTGAACATTTTGTCAGGGTCAGAACTTACACACACACACACACACACACACATGCATAAACACATATATAAAGATCAATAGATAGGTAGATAGATAGATTGAAAAATCATAAGTTGACTTGGTGAAATAGATGAATTATGTATCATTGCAAAGCTACTTGAATGACAGTACATTTTACATTCCTGATCAATCACTTGGATATATTCAGGACTTGAGTAGTAACTGATTCTATCACCACCACCACCAAAACCACCACCACCACCAAAACCACCACCACCACCAACACATCTGATTGTTATGCTCATTTTTCTCAATAGAAATGAGTTGGACAAATTATGAGATTATGCCAGCTTTATTTTTATTCCAACTTTCCGTGATACAGTGTTCTAAATCTGACAGCTTGTATCTATCTTACTTGGCTGCCCTATACTATAGTGACTGCTGACCAGCTGTTCAAAATATACTTTGCGTGCACCAACAATCGACATTGCATGTCTGAATGACTGCAATTATCTTATTTTCATGCTTCTTAAGTTTAGCTGCATTCTTTAGCTCATCCATATTCAATCAATCTCTTTGACTCACTTTGCAAATTTAGCAGATTAAAGCAGATCAACTTGTTTCTCGAAAATGGACAGAATTTACCAATTCCATATATTTCCCCTACCACACAGTCTCAAATTTTTTCGTTATAAATTTTACTATAGATTTCTTTTTTCTCTGTAATATATAGAAATATATATTTTATTAATTAATTAACAGAAATATTTTGTATTAATCTTCTAATTATCTTCCTTATATTATTTTCCTAATGGGAAAGAGATGATATGACAAAGTAAGTACTTTTTAGAAATATAGTCTCATATGTGGAGTGGAGTGACTTGAAAACTTTTTGCCAGCCATGGATATCCAAGCAATTAGTAGATAAAAACTTCCTATAGAGTTGTCTAAAGTCTAAAAACAACAAAGGAAGTAATTCCAATAAGATTTGTTCATTGCAGTTTTTGAATTATAGACATAATGCATATTAAAGTGGATATGGTCTTTAAAGCTAAATTGTGAAAGTAATGGACATTTCAGTCTTTATCTCCTTTGCTTGCTTTTAGATCTTAGCCAACCCTAGAGGGGTTTCTCAGATAATTGCTTCGATAATCTCAGGAAAGTGGTGTTTTTCAATTCGCTATATCAAGTATGAGAAACATTTATATATTTGTTATTAGTATGCAGAATACTGACCTAAAATATTTGCTTCAGCCATATTGTTGATGTTCATAAACAGCACCATTAATTATTTTTGTTATTTCTTATCACTCATAGTCTTGCCAACCCACTAGAATACTTTGCTGAAGAGCTCTAATCAGCTTGAAACATATATCCATTACTTTGCAATTACTTTCAACTGTTGGTTTTAAAGATTAGATTCATTCCATTCTATAATGTCTATATAGGCGTAGGAGTGGCTGTGTGGTAAGTAGCTTGCTTACCAACCACATGGTCCCGGGTTCAGTCCCACTGCGTGGTACCTTGGGCAAGTGTCTTCTACTATAGACTCGGGCCGACCAAAACCTTGTGAGTGGATTTGGTAGACAGAAACTGAAAGAATCCCGTCGTATATAAGTATATATATATATATATATGTATGTGTGTGTTTGTGTGTCTGCATTTGTCCTCCCAACATCGCTTGACAACCGATGCTGGTGTGTTTATATTCCCGTAACTTAGCAGTTTGGCAAAATAGACCAATAGAATAAATACTAGGCTTCCAAAGAATAAGTCCTGGGGTCGATTTGCTCGACTAAAGGCGGTGCTCCAGCATGGCCACAGTCAAATGACTGAAACAAGTACAAGAGTATAGTAAAAATATTCTGATGAATTGATCTTTTTGGTGACATCCCTCTTGCTTTTTTTTTTTCAGCAGCTCTTATCAGATTTTTGTCAACTAATTGATTGGATAATTGAAGTTCATCAGAGTTTTATTATTTCACTATACTAAATATGTAAAACTTTGCCATTTTCACATTTAGTATGCAGAACATTGTTCTGAAGTATTTTCCTCAGCTGTATTAGAGGGCTTTTGCCAAATATGTATTTTGTGTATTATCATTTAGATATACAAGAAAATAAGTTGATAATAGCAATTTAATATATAGGCACAAGGCCAAATCTTTGGTGGAAGAAGCTAGTAAATTGCATTAAACACAATACTTGACTGGTACGGATGGAACCAGATGAAATACTGCAAGGCACTTTCTCATTCTAATGATTATATCAATTTATTACTCATAAAAAGCTCATAACAAAGAGGCACTTCTCCGAATAGAAGATTAATTCAAACTGGATCCAAGATGCACAAATATGTATTTCCTTTACAAACTCCAAAGTATTTTTTATCATTAACTATTTCAAAAAGTCACCCTAACATTTTTACAAGTTTCTTATTTTAAAGTTGATAAAAGATGAGTTAGTAGAAATACTGGTGCTAGACACCAAATGTTTAGTCTTTTCCATCTATATCCTGAGTTTAAGTTTACCTGGGTTTAAGTCTGACAAGTCATTTAAACTTGTCAGAATAAGAAACCAGTACCAAATAGTGCTAATATGATTGACTTCCTTTTATCTTTTTTATCTACATAAGTCTTTCATCACCAGCATCATCATTTAGCATCCATTTTCCATACTGGCATGGCTTAGAGGTTAACCGTTAGACAATTTGACTTGGTTTCTACAGCTGGACGCCCTTCCTAATGCCAACCACTCCAAGAGCGTTGTGGGTGTTTTTTATGTGTCACCAGCATGGGTACCTTTTGCATGTCACTGGCATGGGTGCATTTCATGTGTCACTGGCATGGGTGCCTTTTATGTGTCCCTGGCATGGATGGGATGGCTTTTTAAATGTCACCAGCACTGGCCATGACTACAATTACAAGACTTATAATAAGAAATCAAGACTGGCCATAAACGTGGTACTCCAGTTTGGTCATAACTATGATGTCTAAAATTAAAGTAAAGAGCTTACATTGCAGAATCTCAACAACCAAATGAAGTGTGACAAAACATGATGATTGTCGTGAAGTTTGAACACATCATTGTTAATAGACAATAGTCCAGCTGTGACATCTTAAGCTTTATGTAACTTTGTTTCTACATGTAGCAATTAACCTGAATACCTGGAAGAGCAATTTGTAACCTCCTTTCAGATAATTAATCTCTAAATGTCTCCTGAGATATTATTTGACTATATAGAAGTGTTATTGACTGTTAACAGAATACAAATTACTATTGTTCACTACATCCATACAAATGCCCACACACACACACACTAATTATGTAATGGAGCCTTTAGTAATGGAGCCTTTAGATGGTCACTTGATCTGGCCCATGGTGGCCTTTAGTGGAGTCCACTCTGTTGCAAACATTTGAGGTGAGCCCTAGTTCAAGTACAGCTTCCTTTTTTATTTTGCCCAATTAGTCACTGAGGTCTTTTTCTCCTCTGATAAAGAGCCAGTAGAAATTACAAAAAAAGAAAAAAATTTAAATAGCATTTTAAAAATCCATTGGATAATGTAATCTGGGATACATTACCTCTGAAAAAAAAAATGGGATGGTCATTGCTAGAATGCTTTAGATTTTAGTCTTCTTGAGCAGAGCCAACTTTGAACCAAAATGCAACTCCTCTTCTCATTCTCTTAGCGAATATTTTTAACAACAATTTTGATTCTTCTGACTTTTCATTATTCATTCAAATCAAAGGAAATAAAAAAAGTCTTTCCATTTCAAAATGTGGCAACTCTGTGTCTAAGAAGGATAATACTCTGTATGGAAACTGAATGCTAAAGTCAATACTAAAATACTAAATGTTAGGAAGCAAGGAATGTTAAGTAATTAAAATTTCAACCACAGTGAAGAGAAATAACCATCAGTTTAATGATAAATTCAATTTAAGGAATGCACAGGAAAGAAGACCAAACTTAAAATTAATTAAAACTGGAATGTGGGCAGTATAGTGAAGAAAAGTAGTCTGATTTTTCTTGGCAGCACAGTAATAACTTTGAACATGTATTGGTCTTATTCAAGTTCTGTTACTCTTATTCATTGATACTTGTAATATACTATCAATAGAACATAATAATTCAAACAACGAATATATGTCAAGTGTGACAAAAGCTTTCTCCGTTGCATTCTCTCTCCACACCTCTACGGTTCATCATCATTAGCGTTTTTTTTTTTAGTGGAAGACGCAGGTTGTGCACAGAGCATTCATAAACCCTCTGAGACAGACAGTCGAGATTGATGATGTTAATGGTTCATTTAAACTGTTGTAAGAGAATAACTGAAAGGGCAACACAAGTGAGTGTTACAGGGGATTCCAAAGAAGAAAAGTTGCAATGTTTAGGGCAGAGTTTTGTGTAGTTGATACAACAAGGATTATGAGAGGAGAAAAGACAAGTGAGAAAAGACGGGTGGTTCAGTGAAGATATGATGCCAGCCGACTACATAGAACAGAAGACCTTTGTAAAAACTGCAGAAATAGAGAGAGAGAGAATAGCATGCCAATGGGATAAGTCTGGAGAAGGTTTGTAAGGGGTTTTATGCCAATCATTTATGTGGATTTTTCCTGGATGTTAGACAGATTGTCTGTGTGTGATTCTCAGAAATACACAGAACAATGCAGAGAGCAATAAATGTTCAGACTGAATTGCACTCCATACAATTAACCACCGCATGCTGAAATGTGCAATATTTTCCCCATTAGGATAAGGTATGTTAATATCTAGAAAACTAATTGTACAACTAGTTACCATGTATAAATGCAGCCAACTTGTCAAAGTATCTTAAGGTATTCATATACTCAAATAGGATTTAGATTGTGTATATATGTATTTCAGAGTGTATAACACTGAGCATAAAGTGCCAACACTGTATTTGTAGCTGGTTAAAATGTTAAGTTCATAATTTCTGACTGACTAAATTTTTTCAGCAGCTTTTATTGTAAGACATGCACAAACAGTCAGACAGTGATCATCTTCAAGAGTGCCATCGAGATGTAATCAACAAGTTGTTATATTCAATTCAAAAGCACCATCTGCATGAAAAACAGTAGGTGTCTTAGAGTTAGCTCCAAGCATTAAGAATCTTAACTAGAAACATATATGTGATGAGAAATAAAAAAATTAATCAATAAAAGTATTATTTTCATTTTCTCAGCAAGTATTGGAGACACCTTAGGATATCTGTTGGTCATATTCTATCCTTGTCAACAAAGTACAGCCATCAGTATAATCCACAAAATAGACATGAAAAATATTATGTAGATGCTCAACATAATACATTTGTTGGTAGAGACCACATATTTTTCTAACTGGCTTTTTTGTCTCCTTCATTAAATATGCTAACACTATAGTGGAAGATGCCTCTAACTCCAAATGCTAAAAAGACTACATTTTTTTAAGTAGGATTTCTTTCTTCTTGCTTCACATCTGTTTCCACTCTTATTCCTCATGCTACTTTTCTTCTACGCTTTTTATAAATAGCAGTGTTTAAATACAATAACTCTTTTTGCATATATGAGCTAAATATAGGCAGTTAATTATGTATAAGCTACCTACATACATTTATATATGAATTGAGTTCTGTATGCCTAGATTTATTAATATATTTGATGATGATGATGATGATGATGATGATGATATATTATACACACTTATTTGTTGCTCTCCACCTTCTTTTTATCCATTTGTCTCTCTCCTCCCTTTAACTCACAGATATTTATGAATGTTGCATACTTTAACCAGACTGTTTACTTATGCATGTGTCTACATGTCACTTTGTTGTTAAGAAAATCAATTTCCACTCTCATGGTTTCAGGTTCAATACCACCCCAAAACATGCTGGGCAAGTGTTTAGCATCAGATTAAACCAAACTTTGTGAATTACATTAAGTGGAAACTATGTGGAAGCCTGTCAGATAGACTGTGTCTGCATTTGAAAGACCTTGTCATATATTGAATCACAATGCATCTCCCTGAGTATTAGATTAAGTGTACTAAAATTCATTAAATCTTCAATCACTTACGCTTTCATTTAAGGGAGTACTTTTAATTAAACAACTAGAATATTCATCATCTTAACTTACTCATTTCAGTTGTTGATCATACCCACTGACCATTTACCAATCCCACCCTTATAATCAACACCCCACTGCTTTCTTTCCTTTTTCTCTACTTTGCATCTCTATCTTCCATTCTGTCCACCATATGCTAAATTCCTTTCACCTAATTTTCTCTTTCCTTCTCTCTTTCTTACACATTCACTGCCTCATTTTGTGCTTCACAAAATCACTTCTGGTCCTTTAACTTAATGTATTTGTTTTAATTATTTTACTTATTTCTAGGTGTTGTGGTTATATTCATTAAAACTCCAGTTGTTATTCATGGAGTACTATTCGTTTCCAACATATGCAAATGTCAAGATTACATTTGATAGAGAGGATTCACTAGTTTTCAGAGTATCTTCTCCATCTCTACAACAGAAGCACATTTCCCTTTAAAGTAGAAACATATATATCCAAGGCTCCTGACTGGTACCTTTCAATCTTTTGACATATCATTGTTGGTGAGTTTTATTTAATATCTTACAGAATACTTGTTAACTTATTTATTCTATCACTACCAAATACGAGCACTTGTTAGTCTACAACAGCTAATTTGATAACAAAATGATGTGATTATTGTTGATTAGGTTTGTGCAGTTAGTACACAGAGCTGGTGACTTGGACTCAATGATTTATATTACTACCATCTGACCCCTCTATCTGTAATCAGATTAATCATATATTTCCAATATTGATTAAAAACACACAACATACATGGCTTATGTAAATCATCAGGCTACTTCTTAATGCACCAACCTGTTAAAGTTTGGGATTTAAAGTTACACTTTTGTGTCTTTTCTTTAAATATTATCTATTAAAGAAGTTAGAAACAACGAAGCAAAAGACAAAATTTTTTCAAAGATTTTATTTTTTTTAAAAAAAGAAGTTGCTTTTATCAAAAGATAAAAGGGTAAGAAATAAATAATAATACTTGAAAAGAAAATCAGGAACATTTTTGTTTACCAGTGCAAAAATTTGAAGTACATCAAAGTTAAAACTAAAAGATTGAACACCTAAAGCAACTTGATAACAAACATCAGTTTAAAAAGAAATAAACTCAAATAGATACGGCAACCTTCCTTTCTGAGATTAAATCATTGTTTGAATAAGGAATTTAAGTGAAAGTAACATGAAAGATTACATTAAATGAAATGAAAATTATGTTGTAAAGGATTGAAAAGTTTAAGCCCTACAAAATTTATTAAAGAAACATTGTGTCTACAAAACAGAGCTAAATCAAAATCCAACATCCAAAATTAATATCTTGTTTTTAGAAACAAGATTGCTTCTCACTGTTCTTCCTTTGCAGAAGCCCTCTAAATCTTATTTGATTATCTTCAATGTAGAAAACAGGCAAAATAATATCTGTGGAAATGATGATTTTAACATTGAGTTAAAACTTGGAACATTTTAATACTTCTTATTCCTGTCACCCAATAAAAGCTTTAGAATAACTCCTCAACCTTGTTACTAAGTCTCATAATGAAAGCTATTTTCTCGATTAACTAGATGGCAATGCAACCTAACAAATAAATTAAATGGGGAATTTACTAACAATTCATTATTAGTAGTTGTTATTGTTATTGTGGGGATAAAATTGCAAAATTTTCATTTCCATTCGAATCATTTTCTCTCCTGTTCACTCACACACATAGACACATGTTCAGACACAAATATATACACACACGCGTGCGCTTGCACACACCAGCAAATACAATTACAAATACAGTGCTCTGTCAAAAGATTTCACTAGTTACTGGCTACAAATCAAAATAGCCACATGAGAATTAGTTGTAAAAATAAAAGTAAATAAAGCATGAAAATATCCACTTTCAGTATTGAAGATTTCATTTGTAACCACTTTGACTGCATTTACAATAATACTTTGAAAATGTAGTGATGACTATCTGCTTTGATCAACGAGGCACCAATAGATAGTCTAAAATCAGCTTAACAAATTTCTAAGAACTCTCACATTTCGGATCATCAGAAGTCAAATTTATGTTATTTAGTACCAAAATTTTGGTAAATCAGGCTATGATGAGAAAATGTAGTTATTATAAGTAGTTTTCTTATCATGAGATCTGAATAAAAATGAAAATCATGTTTGTGTTGAGATATTAAGTCTCAAATAAACTTCCTATTTAAGCACTTCATTAGATATGAAGAAAGAAAATAGCATTCAAAGAAATGAAGTTAGTCATCAACTGTATTCTTATATTAAAGATAAACTAGATGCCATAAAAAATATTAACTGCTTGTTAAATATAAAACAAAATTTTAATGTGAACAAGCATTTCCCATTAGCAAAGATCTCAGAAGTCATTGAAATAAAATGATGACTTAAGCAGCTTTCAGCAAAATCAACAAGGAATCTTTCCTGGCAGAAATTATAGTGACAGATTAAATACCTTATAATATTTATTTTCATCTCTTTATATTCCAAATTCAAATTCATTCTGAGACTACTTTGCTTTCATCCCTCCCAAAGGTCAATAAAAGATGTACTTGTGATCTACTATGGTCAATAATTAAATGTCTTTTATCTCTTTATATTTCAAATTTAAATTCTTCCAGAGATCATATTGCTTTCATGCCTCCCAAAGGTCAATAAAAGATGAACCTGTGATAGATACTACAGTCACTACTGGCTGATTCAACTGACTGCATCCTTCTGCAAATATGTGTCTCCTAACAATATTAAGAATCAATGGTGACTATTGAATTATCATGAATGCAGTTTTAATACAATTTTATTTCTTATTGATTTCTTATTTTGGCATGTGTGAAGTTTCCTAGTAAAGGGATGTATGTCACTGAACTGATCCCATAACAGTCCTCGTTACTGTCATCATTTTATTCAATGCTCATTTTACCATGTAAGTACAGATTGGAGAAAGTCTTCAGGATAGTCATGACCACCACTTAATTACTGGAACTTAGTTTTTAATAAATCATGAAGGAAAGATAAATTTGATTAGAAGGGGATCTAAAATAAGGACTTATAGTTAAAGAAGTGAATACTATGAAAAGATTTGTTTGTTTTGTTGTGTCTGGGGAGAGTCATTTTCATTTTGTGCCTTATAATGTAACACACTCACCGGTAAAATTTCCACTTATTTCTTATTTTTGTTGTGTCCCCAGACACAACAGAATATGCTTCAACACACAATCTCATATAAAGAATCTTGCAAACCAAATCCAAAAACGAAATATTTGTTTGTTTGTTTCACCTTATTGATTACTTCACCTCCTTCAATAGATATGAAAATTTTAATTACTATACTTACTCAATATAAGAATGTTAATATATATTAATACAAAAAAAAAATAAAGATAAAAATTGTATGCGTAGCAAATATATCCAATAGCAATTGTTAATTCAGTTAGCCTGCTGGTGGTGTATTGTTATGTATACCATTATTAAATGTGATTATTTAATTTTAAAAATTAGAGTCTAATATGTAACAGTTGTATTAAGGATGTATGCCAGTAGTTGTTTTAAGTGTTTATAAAATCAAGAGCAAATATATAGATACACTCTCAGCCCTCCCATACATGACACAACAAAACATGGAGGGTATGACAGATGGAGGGAGAAAGAGCTGCACCTGCAATCAGTTGGTACAGCTGAACAGACTGAAGAAACATGAAATGAATTGCCTTGTTCAAGGACAACATAGTTCTGCACAGTTCTGGATTCAAACTTACAACCTTACACAGCATAACTCCCTATTCTGTAGGTCATGCACCTTTATTCTCAAAGGCTGTTAACAAGTTTTGCACATCAAACAGTTAATGAGGTGTGAGGGTAAGAACCACAGTTCGTCTGTTTTTCATTTCAAATAAGACAAATTACATAACCATCAATAAGGGTGAAAGACACCTGCCAATTTTTTCCAAAGATAGCAAACAATTCAAGGAGGGCAGTGACTTCAAGTACATTGGGACCTATATTGCTGATAGTAAGAAAGATGGCCTGACAAGCAAGAAACAAACCTGGTATAAGCTTAAAAACTTCTAGTAATCCAAGTTAGATATTGTCTGATGATTGAAAATCTAGAGACTCACTGTTACACACTGCAAGCTCTTAGATATCAGGTAACTTCACACAATGTGATGTTAGAAATTCTGATCATCAAGTTGTGATATTAAAGGAAAGCAAGTTTTATTAATCACTGAAGTTATAATAAGTCTACCTAATTATATCTTGTACATTTTGTCAACCTCCCATATAACAGGCAGTTCTTCCAATGTTTTAAGGAAAGTTATTTCTTGAATGAGTTTACTTATTTACTGATACTAATGAGATCCATGAAGGCAAAGTTTTAATTAGTTGTTTCTCTTTATCGTTCTCATTGTTGATATCACCAAATTTAACCCTTTCAATACCAAGCCGGCTGAAACCGCCTCTGGCTCTGTAGTACAAATGTCTTGTTTTCTTAAGTTTTGAATTAAAAGCTTCCACCAAACCTTGGTCATGATTTATGTTCCTAACACTAGCTGAATGATAGCTAAGTTATTTTACTAAATTCTTTGTTATATTTAAAATTGATTGAAAGAAAGACAGCATCTCAAAATAAATACGGTATCGAAAGGGTTAAAGACTTATACTTATACATATCCCTGATGTTCACCAGCTTCTAATTGCATCATATGTACAAATCATATCTAAACTAGAAAAGACTGCAAATGTGAAAATGCGATTGAAAAGGAAGGAGGGAAATTTAAAATCAGCAGAAGTTGATGCTTGTGATAAGACCACCCAAAGCAGAAGTGACTGTGTTGAAAATTCAGTGTGGCTCTAAATGCTTGTGAGCCCTTTTAGAACCAAAGTGCTGCAGAAGACTTCAAATTAAGAATTGGTCGTGTGAACTGAAATGTTGAGTCATAAATTCTGAGGATTACTTGGACATTATTTAAAATATCCAGGGTGCTTATGAAATCTATTTTCCAAACAACAGCAACCTATTTCTTGCAAGTGCAGTGCACCACAGAGCATACAAGCCAAAGTAATGAGCTGCAGTCAAAGTAATGAACTCTATGAAACAACACCTTAAAAGGGAAACTATTCACATTTGCTTCAACTTTGTTTCAAAGTCAAGATCTTTACTACAGAAGAGAAGGTGTCTGAAGAATTGTGAAATAATGTCAAAATTAATGTGAGGATTAATAGGCGTAGGAGTGGCTGTGTGATAAGTAGCTTGCTCACCAACCACATGGTTCCGGGTTCAGTCCCACTGTGTGGCACCTTGGGCAAGTGTCTTCTACTATTCCCTCGGGCCAACCAAAGCCTTGTAAGTGGATTTGGAAGATGGAAACTGAAAGAAACCGTCGTATATATGTATATATATGTATATATATATATATATATATATATATATCATCATCATCATCATCATCGTTTAACGTCCGTTTTCCGCACTAGCACGGGTTGGACAGTTCGACCGGGGTCTGGGAAGCCGGAGGCTGCACCAGGCTCCAGTCTGATCTGGCAGTGTTTCTACAGCTGGATGCCCTTCCTAATGCCAACCACTGTATGTATGTGTGTATATATATATACACACACATATACATACATACATATATATATGTGTGTATATATATATATACACACACACACATACATACATACATATATATATATATATATATATATATATATGTATGTATGTGTGTGTGTATATATATATACACACATACATACAGTGGTTGGCATTAGGAAGGGCATCCAGCTGTAGAAACACTGCCAGATCAGACTGGAGCCTGGTGCAGCCTCCGGCTTCCCAGACCCCGGTCGAACTGTCCAACCCGTGCTAGTGTGGAAAAACGGACGTTAAACGATGATGATGATGATATATATATATATATATATATATGTATGTATGTGTGTGTATATGTTTGTTTGTCTGTGTTTGTCCCCCCCAACATTGCATGATAACCGATGCTGGTGTGTTTACATTCCTATAACTTAGTGGTTCGGCAAAAGAGACCAATAGAAAAAGTACCAGACTTACAAAGAATACGTCCTGGGGTCGATTTGCTCGACTAAAGCGGTGCTCCGGCATGGCCACAGGCAAATGACTGAAACAAGTAAAAAAGAAAAGAGAGAGAGGAAGCAAAGTCAAGGTACAATGAGTGCTTGTTGGGTCTATTTTTTAGTTAACCGATTGGGAGAGATGGAGACTGTCAATAGAGACCAATTTGTTAAGTAAGTTAATGAAAGTATCTGAGATGGTGGAGGTAAAAATCATGTGCTGGGTAAAAATTGATGATGTAAGATATGAAACATATGAGTTGGTTTCTGGTGAGTGAGATGGCACTGATGCACAGAAAAGTTGAAGTGGCAAAGAGCATTCTTGAAATGGAATAAAAGGAGAGTGACAAAGAGGAGTATCAGATGATTCAAGTAGTTAGAGATTAGCTCAGTGGGACAGT
This sequence comes from Octopus sinensis, assembly GCF_006345805.1. NCBI lineage: Eukaryota > Metazoa > Mollusca > Cephalopoda > Octopoda > Octopodidae > Octopus > Octopus sinensis. The sequence goes on from NC_043000.1 coordinate 46,501,047, forward strand.
AGAGAATTTTGAGATGAGGTAGCTCGCAATAGGAAAGAGTACAGAAGAGAATATGATATAGTGTACCATGGAGGGGGTGGCTTTTGGTTTGAAAGGGGTTCTGTCACTTGAAAATTTGCAGCAGAAATGGTGATTACTAAAGTGACATGGAGCTTTCTAAATGTAGAAGTTGGCATGTGAAACTACTACTATTACTCCGCCACTTTTATCAAGCAGGTGTCTTGATCATGAGGCTGAGGCCAGCATTGATGAAGTATGTTGAGCTACTAGGGAGAGATGCTAAGTCACGTCAGTTGCTTATGGAAATCAATGTGATCTGGATTACGCACTAAAGGAATAAATCTGAAGAAATATAATACCTAAAGTTAGGTATCCAGTTGGAACGTTGCTGCTTGCATCTCATAAAACAATCATACCACTTCACAACTTCATTTATTCCTCCAACGACTTGACCATTAACTGACCTGGTCATGCTGCTGACTTTCACTACCCAATTCACCCCTCATTCACATCACTCTAAACACTCTGCATTCATACCACTTAACATAAATGTTCGTTTTCCATCTAACTTCCTGCATTTTGCTCTGTTGCTTTTCATTTTACTCTGTTGTTTTTCAGCAAACCTGACACTAGCATCAATAAATTTTCTCTTCCCAGAAAGAATTAACTCACTTCATTGATCTATGAACTGTGTGTGTGTATGTGTGTGAGCATGCGTTTCAATCACAAATAAGTATGACTTGATAGTTGTAAGTACAATAATTTTACTAAAAGGTTTTAGCTGCCTTTGTAATCATGAACATATATAGACACCTTCTAGGCCTCTTCACCTTGACCCACTAGAACAGCAAGTATGTAACAGCTGGAGGAGAGGGATAGCCGAGTAGACTGAAACAGAGTGCTATGTATGCTTTAGCCAAAGACACAGAATGTCTGATCCAAGTATGGGACTCACAAACTTATGATTATAAAATTGTTAGGTCAACACCTTAACCACCAGGCAACATGCTTTCCCTCTCTCTATATCATCATCATTGACATCATTTAACGTATACTTTCCATGCTGGCATGGGTTGGATGGTTTGACAGGAGCTGGCTGGGCAGAAGACAGCACCAGCCTTCAGTGTGTTTTGGCATGGTTTTTACAGCTGAATGCCAACCACTTTACAGTGTGGTCTAGATGCATTTTATGTGGCGCCAACACTGGCAAGGTCACCAAATAACTTGCAAGACAAAAATCCTTTGAGAAGGGAGGGGATGTTGAAGGAGGTGATCTTGTGCCAGATGATGAAAGATTAGAGTGTAACAAGTGAGATAGAAACAGGTGTCTTGCCGCAGAGGAGATACATTACATGGTTGCCGAGTCAGAAAGAGAGAGATTTAGATTATATATGTATATATATATATAATTTCAACAATTGAGGGTAAAATTAATTAATTATTAATCAATTTCACCAAGTATTCAGTATGTAAAGGGACCATTATAGGCGAATTCAAAATATTACATTATATATAAGGGCTTAGTAAAATAAATTACTTTGCCACATACTGAACTCATTAGAAATAGCAGCTAAAGAAATTTCTTCAGCTATTTCTAATACTTAAAGAAGATCTCTCTCAGATAGTGTTTGCCTAAACCAACTCACAAAAGTATGGGGGAAAAAACATTAAAAAATCAAGTGCAAAGGTTATTTGAGAACGTACGTTTCTAGATTAGTCAATTCGACATTTCTTTCTTCAGCTCAGAATTCCTTGAATCGGATTTGGGAACACTGAAAGTCGGGAGCATACCCTTTCGGCTTCTAATCACCTCTAGAATTCTGCTCGAACTAAAAGTGCTATCAAATTCGAATATGCAAGCGAAGAATTTCTGCTCTCCCCTTTCCACCAGCGTGGGTTAAAATTGACAAACACCATGTATTAACGGTGAAAACCGCAGCATTTAGCAGAGAGAGATGAATTATAATTTCAACAATTGAGGGTAAAATTAATTAATTATTAATCAATTTCACCAAGTATTCAGTATGTAAAGGGACCATTATAGGCGAATTCAAAATATTACATTATATATAAGGGCTTAGAAATGTCGAATTGACTAATCTAGAAACGTACATTCTCAAATAACCTTTGCACTTGATTTTTTAATGTTTTTTCCCCCATACTTTTGTGAGTTATATATATATATATATATATATATATATATGACAATTATTCCGTAGCCAAGATAAAACTCTGAGTTTCGGATGTCACATATTATTTTAGAGATAAATTTCCTCTATTAACATAATATCGAGGTCTCTTTCTTTCCTTTGTTATCTTACCATTTTTACTAATATATATATAAGTTTTATATATATATATATATATATATATGGAAAAAAAAGGTCAAGATAGAAAATGCTAAAATAATTTTATAAAAAACATTTCAGTACTGGTTTCAGTCATTGAGACTTTTTCAACTGTAAGTATGGAAGACAATTAAATTTGGGAAAAATTAAAGAAATTTTTTTTTTTAAAGAATATTTGATTAGTGTTCAAATACAAGTGGCATTTTCCTTGTTTCTGCCTGTCTCTGTCTCTCTTGTTTACTCTTGTGGGTTCGAGGTTGTTGTCTATATATATATTCTTTACTGGAAAGCAATACTCTCGTATTGCATTGCTATTTTCATTGTTCTCGCTGTTCTCACTCTGTTAACGTTTTGGCGTTCAGACGAGTGTACTGGTATAGATGTGGCAACATTTGAAATATTGTTGAGGTTTATGCAGCTGATGAGGATAAATCAATTATACGATTGGCATTCGTATTTTGAAAAATCCGAAACTGGTACTGCATTATCCGTTATCTAGGTTTTTCATTTTTCAGATGTTCTTCCTAGAGGTAAGACAATTTTTTTCATGTTTGTTGCACACACGCATCTTTACTAGTACATACGCAGTGAAGCTATACATTAGCATCGTATTTATTACGTTCGCTATTTCCAGTAAATATCGGTACTTCGTTGTACCATTTATTTACTTATATATATATATATATATATATATATATTATATATATATTATATATATACACTAAGGTGGTGTTCCAGAATAAAAGAATATATTTACTTTTATTAAAACTGCAAAAACATCACAAAAAACTGCTATAGCGAGTTTCATGTTTCCATTTGTCAGGTAGTTGTAACAGGGACTGAAATAAAATTGTGATGGTACATATAATATATGATTTATTTTACATGATTCAATTTATATGATTTATTACAATCTATTCTGTATCACAACTGCCGAAAGAATGGGAATGTGAAACCTCCGGTATTCAAGTACTATTTTTTGCCACCTTGTTTTGCATTTATGTGCTCACTCGTGTGTATGAATGTGTGTGTGTGTGTGTATATGTGAACATATATTTAATCACACACTCATATGGCAGATTGTGCACAATTTGTCTACCAAGTTACACTTCGAAGTTATTGGATGATGTGATACTTGCTTTCACTTGTCAGGTTTGCATATTTTAGCAACAGGTGTCATTTGATATAAGACGTTATAAAGAAACAGAGTTTGTTATCAGTAATATTTCATGAATGAATGCATTTTATTATGTTTTCGAAGACATATGAATACAAATAACTATTCAGATTTTAGTATAAATCTGTTATTATTTATGGGAGATAGCTGGGGGAAGAAAGCTGCACATTATCATATGGTTTTGATTTTTTAAATTTTCTGCTCTGGTTTAACCAGTTGTCACCCATAACATATATATGGTTATGTATGTGTGTGCTTTTATTATGCATGCACATACGTACATGCATGTATGCATACACCTGTATGCATGTATACATATACCAGTATCAGTTTCTGTGATCTCAACTACATTGGACAGTGATTTGAGGTCCCTCTTGTGTTGGTTGTGAATGTTCCACACCATGTAGTCTTCAGTGTACCTATCTTTTACCCTCTGCTGGTGTGCATTTCAAAGCTATTTTGAAATATCATTATTCTCATAACCAAAGTATAGGACTCACAAGTTTCAATCTTCATTCTGTGATAACTTTGCTAAGTGGTTTTGTGTTGGCTCTCTTTAGAACATCTTCACTGGTCACATGATCTTGCTAGAACATTCTCAGATTCCTTCTCATCCACCTTTCGTGGAACATATCAGCTTTCTGCTGATTGCCTAGGTGCTCTTCCACACTTCACTAAGATAGAAAATTGTCAGTAGAATTAAGTTATTGTAGAGTTGGATCTTTGTGTGTGTAGTGGAGTTATTTTGGAAGTCTTCAGCATGCATGCATAGAGTTGAATTTCTTCCAGGAGGCCACCGGAAGTTCCCTCATGTGTATGTGCAGAGAACTACCAGCAGCAAAACTTCCTGTATATCGATCTCTCTCTCGAAGCTGACACCGAATTGAATGGATGTGTCCTCATAGCTCTACCAAGCTGCCACCATGTGGTGAAGCTATACTATGCTGGAACGGGACAGGAGTTGGTTCTCACCATTTAACCACAGCGACTAGCCTCCATGGTTACCGATTTGCTCTGAAGGAAATATATACATATATATTATTGCAAATCCAGGAAATGAAATATTTATGCTGTTTGAAGATATTCAAAGTCTTGCTTTTCCTTCGACAAATAATTTAATGTAACGGGATGAGACCTGCACCCCTCAAGTGTTACAGACCTTTCATTCTTGTTACATGTGTAAGCTGATAATGTTGGAGAACCAGATAGTGCACATTCTCTGGCATAAGATTGCAGTTTACCAATTCCGTGGATGACATTAGACTGAGAACCTCAATTGATATTTATGACTTTATCAACTGTCTTGATATTTTGATGGTTGATCTTTATTATCATTGCGGTTCAACAATTATTTTGTAATGTTCATTATTTTGGCCTTCTCTGTATTTTATTCTAGTTCTGATGTGAGCTGTTGCAAGTTTTTATTAAGTTCATTAAAACTATGTCATCAGTTAAGTCTAGGTTTTTAAGTCTAGTCTGTATTTCCATTGTATTCCTCCTTTGGGTATGTTTGCCATTTCCTTAAGGACAAAGTCTAGTGTTTAATTCTGATGGTGAAAGGATGATAAGGCTTAACTTTACATGAAGAAATGGTGGAATTGTGTAACAATGTGAAGTTACATACTATGTAATATTATCTGTTACTGAATAAAAGACCATGCTATGGGAATGTGTAGCAAAAATAAAGAGTTGTCCATTCTTGTTCTTTTACTGTATGTATGTATGTATGCAGGTATGTATGTATTTATAGATGGATGGATGAATGAATAGGTGGATGCAGGTATGCATGCATGTATATCATTATTCAGTGATATTTCAAGGTTTCTTGCCAACTGAAAAATATCCAAGGCTCCTGCAATGGAATTTTAACATCAACAGAGTATTTTTGTATGATTATATGCATATGTGCAAATTTATGTTTTTCATATAAATTTGCATGTCTAGACATGTTCATATATATATATATATATATATATATATATATATATATATGCATGTATATGTGTATGTGGTATGTGAGTATGAATGTATGTATGTAATGATAAATGTATGCATACTTACATTCATGCACACACACTTATATACATTGTATAATTACATTCATACATGCACACACACACACGTGAGCACACTAAAGGAAAAGAAACAGAGAGGACACATATCCTACAAGGTACAGTAAAGGAAATTTGACTTCTAGGTTGTTGCAGTAAATGAAAAATTGATTCAAGAATTCATTTGTATCAAGAAATATACATGACATACATAAAAACAAGGAGCACATTTCTGAGTTGTACTTTCTTTTTTTCACTGTTTTCTGTCAGATGATGAATGCATGCAACAAGTGGCAAGAGATTCTAAAGAAACTAGACCTGTCCAACCCATATTAGCATGAAAAAAAAAAAAAAATTAACGATGACACTGATATATATGTGGGTTTACATGATAAAACATATACTGTAATTACATTATTCAACATGGCTGACACATATCATTACAGTTTTGTCAGTTTGAATGACTAGTAAAGATATTATCATTGACTTTTTATAACAAAGCTATCAAAATGAACTCATAAACACACATACATACACACATGTGTATATGTGTGTTTGTATTCATTTTAGTAATGACTGATCTGTGATATAAAACAAAAACTACTCTCAAGGACAATCATAACTGCCCTTGTGCACATATTCAAGTGTAATGTTTATATACACACATATAAAAGTGCATGCATAACTATATATATCTTGTTATTGGTTATATAGCTACTGATTTCCACCCCATGCCGACCATAATTAAGCAGATGTGCTGGCGTTCTAGTCGTGTCTCTCTTTTGCTTTTAATGTTAAAAATATTATGCAAACTGAACTACATTGTACAATTCATTTTTTCGCAGTGCGTGATTTGGAAAAGATTTGGCTGCTATCTACCGAAGGTGAAAAGATCACATAGATATTCAGTTGTTAGCATGTATAGTTGTTAAACATTGGCAACCATTGACACTGCAAAAGCAATTTGAATCATAGAAGAAAAATTTTAAAGGTACAGATCTGAAGTGGACACAACAAGCAACTAGGTATTAGTCAGATGCAATGAATTTTGCTTCTGATAAAAGTGAGCTATAGTCACTTGATTATCAGGCAACCAGTCATTCATATCCTGAAATTTCAGTTGCAGTGTCCATGACCAAAACCAAGAATTACTTAATTCCCTAGGTTATTGAACAAAGAACAGCTCTGTAAAAAACAAGTATATCATTATTTTGTAGTGTGAATTAGAGTTCTCTTTTGATTGTGGTTACTTATAATTTTGTCTTCAAGGGAGCTCTGACCTATCCAAACCTATGATCAAAAACAACCTTTCTTTTGCCGAAGCATATCCCCAGAAAAACATATTCCCATGTAATCCTTCCTTCATTTTAAGATAGCAAGGTATGATCTGAGGGAAATTTAGATACTATTTACAGGAGGTCAAGTAATGACAAAGAGGCTTCTACATTGGCTTGTGTACAGTCAGTAAAAGTGCTGCGTCTCCCTGCTCTAATCTCTTTAAGTGAACCATGTCAGTAACCATAGTGTCCAACTCTTTGATTTGGGGATAAAAGTTTCAGTACCTTAATGGTTTCTAGAATCCAACACCCTTAATCATATTTAGTTTGTGCAAAATCAATAATATATAAGTAGTTCAATCAGCAGCTACAGAAGGTTTCTAAATGGGTTATGTATAGGAATAGAGTGCTATGCTGATTCAATGAATATTTCTGTTCTGTTACCTAGGTGACCTAATCTGTGCCAAAAAGAAGCTAACAAGTAGTATCCACAGTTTGAGGACTTCCAAAACTTCACTCATAATAGATAGTAGAATATATGTTTAATTATTGTTTAATTTATTAACATATTTGCAAGAAAACATTTTAGTATCATAGCGGACGTTAAACGATGATGATGATGATGATGAATCCTTCTTCAATAAATAATCTTTTAAATCCACAATGCACATATACAAATACATACCATACCAATATAATTACAAAAACATATATATATATATATGATTACAATTGAAGGTAATACTTCTATTATCAAGAGAAAGAGATAAAAACATGTTACGTTGAGTCCATAATATTTGCCATGAAATATTGACATTTCACTGACAACAATCTAGGTTTTTCTCTTCAGCAAAATGTCCACTGCCTACTTCAAAACATTACACATTAATGCAACCTGGGAATCAACAGTGGATAGTCTGAGGTTAGAGAAGACAATTACAAATCAGCATTTATGACTGGACACACAATATGAGCCTCAACATTAAATTGTATTTACATGGTAGAAAAATTGGTTTATCATTGAAATTGTAATTATTATAATATAAAGAGTTTAAACAGTTAAGAAAATATAGATTGTTGTAAAACATAACCTGAAAGAAAGATATCTGAGGTATTAGACACATTTTAGAAGTGCAGTAACAAGAGTAATCAATATGTGTACACACACACACATGCATGCACGCTTACACACATACATTCACAAAACTATTAAATCAAATGTACAAATACTCTAATCGGATCTATTTTCAAATGTGTCCCACCGGTATATCTACTACAATCATGTACATCCTCCACATATTAATTTCATTATTGGTATGGCAGAATATGTAAATCCCCTTTTACTTTTGATTAAATAGGTATCTGGAATCTAAATCCAGTCAAATTTATCCCAAAGAAACTTATTAAACACTTAAGTATTTTGACATCTAAATGCATTCGATAATGTTCATATTTATTATTTGGAATATACAAATTCAGTTATTCAAGCTTAAATAGATTTACTCTTTAATCTTGCCAGAACATTAAACCGTTTGCAATTAGGTTTTAGCTCAAATGTATCCAATTTAATAATCTGAAGTCTGAGATGCAAGGCTCTGAATATATTATAGATAATTCATCAGTGATTCATATGGAGTATTTAACTACTGCAGAGATGGAGGGAAAATGATATGTTCTACGACTGGGTAAAGTAATCTGGTCTTAGATGTATTTTTATAGTTTCACTGATTCAATTAGGAACAAAAGTTAAAGGAAATCTTCATTAAATAATATCCTCAGACAGACTGACAACAGACGGATTCTCAGATGTAAATTGGAGCATGAGAAACCCTTGTTGGCCCTTGGCCATGTTTAATGATAAAATATGATGGCATCAATAAATATCAATATTTTAGACATCTGCACAAAACATCATTTTATACATGATCATTTTTTTTTTTTTGAGTAAAGATTATGCATAGATTTTGCAGATGTCTGTTTTTCTTTTATTATCTATGCAAACTTCAGGGAACTAGTTATTATTCTGTTGGTCAAAAATGTATAGAATAAAGCATAAATAAATATATGAACAGTATAATCTGCATGAAGCATTGATCAATATATGGAAATGTTTTTATTTTCTTTTTATAAAATTAAAAGAATGCATGTTATAAAGAATAATGCAAATTGATGATTTGCACTATCACTTAGTATTTCAAAATTTTGGTGTTAGAAGGAATCTTTGGGGAAATGGAATTGTGAACTGACTTCTCTGTTCTACATCCACACACACACAACAGAAGAGAGAAATCAGCTTACAACCCCATTTCTTTGAAGGTATTCTGAAGAAGGGATCCTAATCCTGAAATATTGAAATATCAAGTAAGAGAACAAACCAGCAATTGGATTACTTTGGCTTTACAAATTAAAAAATTTATTTAATTAAATACGTAGGTGCAGGTGTAGCTGTGTGGTAAAACGCTTGCTTCCCAACCACATGGTTCTGGGTTCAGTCCCACTGCATGGCACCTTGGGCAAGATTTTTCTACTATAACCTTGGGCCAACCAAAGCCTTGTGAGTGGACTTGGTAGATGGACACTCAAAGAAGCCTGTTGTGTGTATATCATCATCATCATCATCGTTTAACGTCCGTTCTCCATGCTAGCATGGGTTGGACGGTTCGACCGGGGATCTGGGAAGCCAGAAGGCTGCACCAGGCTCCGGTCTTATCTGGCAATGTTTCTACAGCTGGATGCCCTTCCTAACGCCAACCACTCCGTGAGTGTAGTGGGTGCTTTTTATGTGCCACCTGCACTGGTGCTAGGCAAGGCTGGCATCGGCCACGGTCGGATTGGTGCATTTTATGTGCCACCTGCACGGAAGCCAGTCGAGGCAGCACTGGCTTCGGCCACGATTCGGATGGTGCTTTTTACGTGCCACTGACACGGAAGCCAGTTGAGGCGGCGCTGGCATCGGCCACGATTCGGATAGTGCTTTTTACGTATCTCCAGTCCAGGGGTCCTGGCATCTGCCAGGTGCCAGTCATAGGATTGGTTCAATTTCGATTCCGATTTCACTTGCCCCAACAGGTCTTCGCAAGCATAGGTGCCTGTCGTCGGATGAGGTTCGATATCGACTTCGCTTGCCTCAACAGGTCTTTGTGTGTCCAAGGGAGGAAAGGCATGCATAAGTGGGCTGGACTCACTTGTCCTGCCTGGTCTTTTAACGCACAGCATATTTCAAAAGGTCTTGGTCGCTGGTCATTTCCTCAGTGAGACCTAAAGTTCGAAGGTCGTGCTTCACCACCTCGTCCCAAGTTTTCCTGGGTCTACCTCTTCCATGGGTTCCCTCCACATATATACAAATATGTGTCTGTGTTTGTCTCTCCACCATTGCTTGACAACTAATGTTGGTGTGCTTATATTCCTGTAACTTAGCAGTTTGGCAAAACAGACTAATAGAATCAGTATTAGGCTTATAAAGAATAAGTCCTGGGGTTGATATCTTTAACTAACAAATCTTTATGGCAGTACTCCTGCATGTCCACAGTCAAATGACTGAAACAAATAAAAGAATATATTTGAGATACAACTCTAAAGTGTTTTAAGACTTAGTTCTTTGAGAGAGTATATAGTCCACCATGCCAAAATAGCAGCCCACCAGCAAATACAGGGTGAAACCCCCCCCAAAAAAATAGAACCCCTAAAAATTTTATTAAATCCTACAAAAGTCCAGCAAATTTCTTGAAATGAAATTTGCTGGACTTAAATTTCTGACTGTGTACGATTATTCCCTTTGCATAAAAGTCATGTTCTTTTCAAAATATGTTCCAAATGGCATATGTTGCACAAACATATGCATCGTGCAAAATTGTCAATTACTGGAACACATTCCTCTTTGGGTATTTCCCTGATTTCTGCCGTGATTGCTGCCTTCAGTTTACCAGTCGCTTGAGGGTTGTTCTGGAAAAACATGATCCTTGAGATATCCCAACAGATAAAAATTGGGAGTGGGGTTCAAGTCTGGTGAATACAGCACCCACTTAGTGTCACACTTCCTGCTGATCTGTATCTCCTGAAATCACTCTCAGCCAGGCTAGGGAGTCATTTAATGCATGGGGGATGTGTTGGAACCACTGTTCATCTTGATCTATTCCTTTGCATCATTTTATTCAAACAGTTTTATGCTCTCCTTGAGAATTTGCTCTAGCACCCAAAACACTAGCCTTCTTTTGCCTTCAGCCATGTATCTCATCTATAGCAAGACATTTGTGCTTGTCACTTAATCATACCTTAACCTTTTAATACCTAGCATAAATCCACCCACTTCTACCTTCCCTTCTCAAATAATGCAGACTTAATATTAGGATTTTCCCCTTTCTTGTATCCCTGTTCTTTTCTGGTCAAGATTTTAGGAAACTGGATCTATAGAATTGCATTGCATTTTTTAAAAAATAAATGTATATTATAAATATATGTATATAATAAGATATATGTATATAATAAAATGTGGAGGCACAATGGCTAGGGCAGCAGACGCGTGGTCGGAGGATTGCAGTTTCGATTCCCAGACTGGGTGTTGTGTGTGTTTATTGTTCAAAAACACCTCCGGCAGAGGGTGGTGGCAACCCCTGTTGTATTCTTTCACCACAACTTTCTCTCACTCTCTCTTCCTGGGGGGGGGGAGCACATACGCCACAGAAACTGGGAAACCAGGCCCATGAGGCCTGTCTAGGCTTCAAAAGTGTGAAGTTTATCATTTTTTTATGTAATAAAACAGCTTATGAAGGACAAGATATAACTTAAGATATACACAGAAATGGTTTTTCTTCAAAACTAAAATGATTTCTAAAAATTATACTGTAAAATTAGTAAAATTCTTAAAATTTCTACTCTGGCAACTTAATTCATTGATGATGTTTAGATTCTTATGAATTTGCATTTGAATGATTTTCTTGAGTGCTGAACATCAGAAGGATCATTAACCAAGTTCCAGCAATTGTTCACCATCGTATGCAAGTCCCATTTGTCTTGAAACCTTTGTTCCATCGATTTTATGTCCAGATGGAAGCATACTTCCTGTTCATCCCTTCTGTCACCAAGATTTTCAGGGAATTTACCAAGGTAAATTGTGGCAATAGTGCAGCTTTATGTTCATATTTTCTCCCAACTTTTGAAAGTTTCTAGCATGTTGTCGACTATTTCAGCATAGTTGACTGCTTTCTTGTTGCCTAGAAAGTCATTTACGACTGTTATGAATGAGTTCCTTGCTGCTGATTCAATGATGTTTATTGAATATACAAAGTTCCCATCTTTCATCAATTTTCTGATTTGAGACCCCATCAAATACTCCACATTTTATCTTTCCATCATTTAAACCAGGGCATGTGTGCATCTTTATCCAGAGCTTTAAAAAACTGCTTCATAATGCTAAGTTTGATATATGGAGGTAACATAGTTTTTCCCAATTGAACAAAAAGCTCTCCAACCACATTAAAAGACCCTGGAAATAATGTTCGCCCAGTGTTTTCCTCTAGCTCTTCTGTCCCATATGCATAAAAAGAATGGAAATTTCGCTTGTAAACATTGCCTTTTACTGAAAAATGAGGAAAATTGTGACAATTGGAGGATTTGGGTATCATGAAATCTAGATGTGATGATAAATAATTGCTTCAGCACATCAAAAACCCTTCAAATCATGTAAAAACGTCCAGAGAACAAAACACCTCTTGAGTTGTCTAATCATTTCTAGCATGTACTGGTAACCACAAATTTTAGGTGTGGACTGCACTCAATGTAATCAACCCAAGTGCAGTACTTGACCGGTTCGTATTTAAAACAACAGGAACAATAATAATATGTATCTATAGTTATCATTGTTCTGATAGCGGTTTACCTTTAAGTCAATCAAAATTCTTAATATAAATTCCTTTTCAATCATTCAAAAGCTGTGTTTAAAGAAAACTGTTTTCTCACCCCAACATATAAAGCTAAGTTTTTCATTCAATCTGACGTTAATGAAGTAAGTTATATTTGTTAAAACTTTAGAGCTTAAAGAGAAATTTGATATACATTTAATAAAGTCACTTCTTATCATATAAACCAATGAGGGAGTTTCCATGTGGATTCAGAAATAGCATATGAATTTCCTTCAAATTTCCCCCTGTCATCTTAAAAAAGGAACACATTGGATAATGTGACCCTACGTTCATTGTACCTATGGAAATATGGGATGGTCGCAGCTGTGACGATTTTGATCACAAGTCTGCTTGTTTATAACTAACTTGAAGCAAACAGCAATCTGATAATATGACAGATGGAAATAAATGTTCATATAATAGGGAAGAATTGAATGAAGATTTCTTCTTAGCCATAGAGAACATTGTGTTTCTCTAATGATCTATTTATTTTTGCAGCTGTTGCAACTCAAATAGATCTTCATAATACAGAATTAGATTGCAGATTATCTCCGTACTGAATAATTAAATGAGACATATACAAAATAGTTTTTGAAGCAACGTGATTATCAAATAAATAAAGAAAGAATTATATAATATAAAAATCCCTTGGCCTTCAAAGACAACACTAAAATTATCTCGGTGAGAGCTAACTTTAATTAGATGGAGAGTTCTAGATAATTAACAGTATGATCTAACATTGTACTTTCTTGTTTGCAAAATATCTTGCTACACAAAGCCAGTATTTTCACAAACTATTTATAAATTAATACTTCTACTAACTGTGACAAAATTTATTTTAAAACACTAAGAACGAATTATTGATTCTGATTTGAACTATAAATGACTTCAGACCTGAAAACTAAAATGTCATGATTAAATTCTATGCAATGATATTTCAATTAAAATACACAATAGATGGTTGCTAGAATTAGCCCAAGTCTACAGAAAAGACGTAGCTACATAATTGAAACTGGCGTGAAGATTTATCATTATAACACTACATTCTCTTGTCTCTTTTGTAGATCCACAACCTATATCCGTTGGCATTTTATCAGGAACCATTCAACAGATTCTTTGAAGTTTTGAAAGGAAATTCTCATTTTTACCAACAAATATAAAAAAAATATTAACATAAAAAAACAATGGCAATGTAATGCACTACATCAGTAACAACCCATATTCAACAAGCATTTCAGTTCAATAGTTTGTTAATTATTGATTATAATCAGTTACCTAAATGAGTATGTCTTTGATAAGATGTTGTATTAGGAATATTGAATTTAGTATAATAAATAAAACACAATAACACTACAAAATCAATTTTTTATTGACTGACTTATTGTTTGACAATGATGTTGGTGTTTGTAGCCCAAGAGATGTTGCAAACAATAAATGTTCATCTCTGAGGCTTCATTAATATCTGGATTTGGTTTAACAGCTGAGGATGACTGTCCAGAGAATATGATTTTATTGTGATGGTCACCATGATCACATGGTGACCAAATTCTGTCACTACCAACCTAGTATTCACAGGCATATTATTTACCAACGGTATCTCTGAGTATGTTTAAATAGTCCACATAAATTTTCTTTTTATCCATAAGTTAGAAAAAGTGCAAATTAGTATCAATAGAACATAAATATGATGAGGAGTAACTTCAGTATTGTAGTGTTAGGTTATTAGCTTGATTTGAGAAAGTTCCATTCCACACATTTGTTAAATGCATCTAAGTGAAAGCAGCCCTCATCAATGGGAGATGTCAAGTTGCAAAATGGAAGAGCTATAGTGTTGAAGAAGCCTTTTCTGATTTTCCTTCATCATTAGATGAGGTAGATGATAACAATGATGATACTCTAGATGGCACAGAAAAGGTGGTGCTTCAACTAGCTCTGAATTGGAAGAGTGCACTGATTGTTTCCCCCATTTGTACATTCGTTTGATAACAAAAATGCAAGAATCTCAAGAAAAATGTATACTCACTGCAGATACAAAGCAAAGAGAATACTTTATGTCGCTTTTTGATAATGAGATTGTAAATTTTCACAGTCTTTGTACTTATTTAAAACAGGAATAAGTTTAAAAATTACCCTTAAGAAAAAAAGATTTCTTTTTGTTTTTGTCTTGACACATGCATTCGTGCAACCCTTTCCAACTGTTAAAGCAGTGTTTTCCAAACTCTTCTGGTTAATGACATACTTTTTAAACATACGTAATTTAGAAACACACCAATTAAGTTTTATGCAGACCGAACATTAATTATTTGAATATAATCTATCATGGCTATAAGATGCTGATGCATAAATTAATTTTTATAGCACAACATATTGAGAAAACCTTTCATTTATATTTCATAAATATATAATTTGTAAGCAAAATAAAATACATCTTCAAGAGAAATGTGAGTCATCATTTATTACTCTTTTACTCTTTTACTTGTTTCAGTCATTTGACTGTGGCCATGCTGGAGCACCGCCTTTAGTCGAGCAAATCGACCCCGGGACTTATTCTTTGTAAGGCCAGTACTTATTCTATCGGTCTCTTTTGCCGAACCGCTAAGTGACTGGGACATAAACACACCAGCATCGGTTGTCAAGCAATGCTAGGGGGATAAACACAAACACACAAACACACATACATATATATATATACATATATACGACAGGCTTCTTTCAGTTTCTGTCTACCAAATCCACTCACACAGCATTGGTCGGCCCGGGGCTATAGCAGAAGACACTTGCCCAAGATGCCACACAGTGGGACTGAACCCGGAACCATGTGGTTGGTTAGCAAGCTACTTACTACACAGCCACTCCTGCGCCTATTGATTATAATCTGTAAATATGTGCCAGGATTAATAAAAAAATAACTTTTATAACTTACTATTTCAGTAAGATACATGAGCTTGATGGGAAGGACAGAGACTTTGGATATTAGGTGGAATAGTAAATAATGACACTTGCAGTTCACCATCTAGCGTTTTCAATTTTCCATGTTTTGCTGTCTTTAACATTGTTGAGAAAGATGCTTCACAAATGTATGTAGTAGAAAACTGCAAAAGAGCTTGAAAAACTTTTTTAGCTAGGTTTGGATGCTTCTTTGAAACATTAATCCAAATGTTCTGTAAGTTCCCCTCTTCATAAATCAATAACAGACACCGATCGTTCTTGATTTCAACTAGTTCTTCTTTTTTGGTAAATGGAAAATCAATCGTTGCAGTTGCAAGAAATGGATTTCTGATCCAATCATAGTTTTGGATTTCAATATTTGGAAAATAATAATCGAGTTTTTTTCTAAGCAATGTTAAATGGTCAACAATTAATGTGCTGATCTCACAAGTTTTGGAAAATTTTTCAAAATTTTCTTCTTTTACTTTGCATTTCTAAATTGTTATCTTGACTCTCATTGCGCAAATTTTATCAACCGATATTAAGATATTTTCTGCTTTTCCCTGCATACCTGTATTAATTTTATTCAATGTTTGAATATGTCTGAAAGATATGCCAATTTGGTGCAATAAAGTTCGTCTTGAATTAGATCGTGGAATTCATACAGTTGATTTTCTTCAAAACGTTTAAGCATCGTTTTTCTCAAATTGTATACAAGGCAATGCACACAACCTTTTGAAAGCCAACAAACCTCTGTGTGAAGTAGACATTTCTTGAATCTTGCTCCCATTTCTTCACAAATATGAACAAATAATCTTGATTTAAGAGGTCTACGTTTGATGCGATTGACCATTTGAACCACTTCGTTTATAACACTTTGTAAATCATTCCCAACAGTTTGTGCAATAAGTGCTTTGTGATGCAAAAAACAATGAATAATTAAATTTACATGCTTTTTTTTTTTTTGCTAAAAAGTTGTAAAACCTTTTACTGACTCTACCATTGAGAGTGCATCATCTGTACATATTCCTACACAGTTTAACCATAACAGATTATTTTTCTTCATCAAAAATATTTAAAGCTTGAAAACTGTCTTCACCTCTAGTTCTCAATGGAAGTTCTAGACAACACAAGAATTGCTCAATAATTCTGTCATTATAAATGAAAGGTATAAATACCATCAATTGTGCTAACCCACTGATATCTGTTGATTCGTCTAACTGCAATGCAAACATGTTATTGTCTTGAGAAATACCCTTCATTTGCAGCTTAATGTCATTAGATATATCTTGAATTCGTCTTCCAATTGTGTTATCAGCCAGAGGAATTTTATTAACTTCTATCTCAAATTCGAGTCCAAACATTGTTCGAACAATAACCCAAAATTCCTTTATAGTACTTTCTGCAAATTTCTCTGCCTAGTGCTGAAATGAAAACTTTGTTTCGTACCATATTTTTGTTTGCAATTATATCCCCACAAACTAAACACAAAGGATTATCTTTATTTTCATTTCCAGAAAATGTGAGGCACAGATTTATATAATCTTTGTTGTATAAATGAGGCTTAAAAAGTTTTCTGTGCCCTTCTCACTAACTGATATAGGTTGTTCAATAGTTGTCTGAGTGGTTTCCTTTATAGCTGTTAAATTTTGTTCACTGGAAATGTCATCTTTTGCAACTCTTCTTTTCTTAATTAAAAACTTATCTATTTTATGGGTAATTTAATTACAATTCATGAATAAAACTAAGCTGATTTATTATAAAGTTATGATAACTAAACATGTAATTAATATCACCAGCACTAAGCACAATAAAATTAGAAATGGCACATTGCACTTAATTAGTAAACCCGGTTCCTAAGGCTAAGCCTACGAAACTGATGAACAAGGGGCAAGTGTGGAATGAGTTTAATGTGATTTCATAATTATTAGTTTATCTAACTTTAGGCAATTTAAAGCAGTCCCAGTGCGTTTCACTCACTAAAACGGGTGCAAATTTTTAATTGATTTTTAATTTACTTCAGACAAGAGAATAGCACTAGCAATATGTTAATTCTTTTACACTGAATAGAATACAATGAAAATGGGCATTTTATAATGAAGATTACTTGAGCCTTTTTACCATTTTGTTTTTAATCTGGCCTCCAAACATTAAGTGGGAAATGATAGCCGGAAGGTACATGCATTGACATGTTCACTATGCCAACAAACAGATTCTAAAAAGCTGAAACAAATTGATATTGGGTATTTTATATACTGGTTTCCCATACGTTTGTGACACACCTATTCCTTGCTGGTGATACACTAATGTGTCACAACACACAGTTTGGAAAACACTGTGTAAAAGGATTAATGCTTGACCTGGAACAAAATTTAAACAACGTTGATTGAAATTCTTAACTTTGATTTCGAAGATGATTATAGATGACTTCAATATCCAGACAGGGTGTCTCTGCAATTTCCTGCTTACAAGAATGTACAAAAGGGAGATCACATTGAAGGAAGTGTACAATTGCAAGTAATGTGCCTATTATTATTGCATAACTTATGTGAGATTTGATCACATCAAACCATGACACATTAGAAACTCTCAGGACCAAATGTGATCCCTGTACGTAATGACTCAGGTATACCATATTGTTGACACAGAGAATTGTCCTAAAGGATGTCATAAGGTAGTCTGGGTGTTTTGGTTTATTCTTACAGTTTTCTTCCTCACTATTGATAACATCTGTTTGAGGCTACTATACAAGAGGCCTACAATTATTGTTAAGCCTCAGATCAGCCCTAATCAAACAGGCCTGCCACAGGTAATTATAAAAACTTAATACCTAGTTGAGGTAAAACTAACATCTAATATGAAATAAGTCAAGAAAGGAAAAGTTTTTAAACTATGAATGCAGAAAGGCTCAACAGAAGTAATTGATAGCGTTTATTACCAAAGGTAATTCAATTAGAGCAAGAAATGTTCAGAGGCCTGTTACCTATACTGAAAAGGAATTTTCTCATTTCTTTATTGCCCACAAGAAGCTAAGCACAGAGGGGACAAACAAGGACAGACAAAGGGATTAAGTCGATTAGATCGACCCCTGTACGTAACTGGTACTTAATTTATCGACCCCGAAAGGATGAAAGGCAAAGTCGACCTCGGCGGAATTTGAACTCAGTACGTAACGGCAGGCAAAATACCTCTAAGCATTTCACCTGGCATGCTAACGTTTTGGCCAGCTTGCTGCCTTGAATGGATTTTCTCATTTTCTGCTGAAAAGGAGTTTCTCATCAAGTGAATGGTAGATTATATGATGCTTGAGAATATAAGGAAATGACATATGGTAGTGAGATGTGAGCACTGAATACAGAGAATATGTGATGGTTGGAAGTAAATGAAATGAAACAAACATTCTACATTGAATTTGTAATGCTATGTGCATGAGTGATGAAGCACAGCTTAGGTGAGAGACAAATTAAGAATCAGCGGAATCAAATGAAGTGCTCAATTAAGAAGGCATCTATGTAAAGAAGTGCTAGGCGATGCAAGTGGAAGGAAACTGGAGAAGACAAAGAGACCAAGAAAGACATGAACAAAAGTGGTTAAAGGTGATCTCAATATGCTGAACCTCTGAAAGGATATGAGAAAGGAATGCAACAAGTGGAAGCATACTGTGTTGAAGAGGACTTATGCAACCTATACAAGCATTCAAAAGCTGATCTAAAAATGCTGACCATGATCATAATGAAATCAAATTAACTTATTGGTCAATTGCTTAAAAACAACATAAAGAGTAATGCAGTAAAATATGAATGAAGAATTAAAAAAAGTTAAGTTGTATACGATTTTTAATTTTCTAACAAATTTCATATGTATCTGCTACAGAGTAGGGAGAAATTAATTTTATATTGAGTGTTTGTTTTTTTTTGTTTTTTTCAGAGGAATATATCTGTACTGAAATTACTCTATTAATTCCATTTTGTAATTCAGATGGAACTCCAATACTTAGTAGATCCAATCCATTTTGTAATTAACAGTACCACCTGGCTTTTCAATAGCATTTTTTCAAAATAATGTTGTTGCAAGCATTTAGACTATATTTTGGTTTATTTTGGTCTCAGGATAATTCATTATCTATGTACACTTCATTCTTCTTCTTGTAATAACCTATGTGTTTTGGCTTCTTCCTTTACCCTTCCATCTTTACCAGAAGCTCAGTAAAAAGGTCATAGGTGTTGCCTTCTTCTGTCTAAGACCTTTAAACTGCATTAGGGATAAGGCATGAATATCATAACTCTCCACATAATACTTCTAAAACTGTAACTTCTTGTCTGTATGCATACTCTATAACAACATCGTTAAATTATTTTTGTTATCAGTCTATTTTAATATGTTCACAAAAATGATCCAATTTTAGATTATCTACTGCAGCAACTCATAAAATGTCGCCCACAGTAATCAAATGTACTTATAGTAGTTTTATGTTTTCCAGAAAATTGAGCACAAACCCCCCACCTTTCTCTCACTGTCCCTATCAAAGCTTGAAAAGGATGTAGAAGACAGACAATATTAGTAAATGTTTTACTTTTTTTTGTTGCAGAAGTTTTATAGTTTTGTGGTAAGACCTCATGTGATGTGTTACATAGTAACTTGAAAAACTTTTGTTAAGACTGTCTATGTATTATTCGTAGATAAAAAAAGAAACAAAAACTTTGAGGAGTGTTTAAAAATCTAAAAGCAATCAAGAGTGATGATTTTGATATTATTTCAGTGAAATTTTCAGAAAATATATAAAATGCAATAGTGGTACTGGTTCCAGTCTATAAGGTATTTGGTGAAAGTAGCAGACATGTTTTGGTTTTATTAGGTCCCTGCAGTAAAACATGTTTTCAGTTGGCGAGACAAAGAATGATCAAAATATACACCAACACACATACGTATATATGTGGCTGTGTGGTAAGAAGTTTTCTTCCCAACAATATGGTCCCAGGTTCCGTCCTACTGTATAATACCTTGGGCAGATACCTTCTTCTATAACCACAGACCAACCAAAGCTTTGTGAGTGAATTTGGATTATGAAAAATGATAGAAGTCTGTTGTGTGTGTATGTACGTATTTTTATGTACATATATGTACAAATATGTATGTATGTATGCATGCAGAATTCACTATAATAATGTAAGTTGATAGTTCTGTAATTCAAACAATCTGAATACTGATTGTCGAAGGATGCATTTACTTTTAAAAAAAAAATTATAAAACAATTTCAAAATACTTACACATGATATAATATCATTAATTAATCTATGCAATTTCAAATTTATTTTTCTCATAAACTTGGTTATTGGTATACTAATGTTTCTAAGATATTAAAACTTTTTTTAAAAAAATTTACTTCATTAAAGTTGATGACAAAATTATTGCAAATTGTAATATATAAACAGACTAAGCAGAGAATAAATATATTATTATTATTATTATTGTTGTTGTTATTGTTACTATTGTTACTATTATTATTATTGTTGTACAAGAATTTAAAATTTAATAAGTTATAAGAGAGAGACAGAAAGAAAATAAAAAACTAGTTTTGAAAGATTGTAGGCAAATCTTAACATGTAATAACCTCACCAAAAATGAATTCAAAATTTTACATTCTAATTAAAATAGCAAACAAAAAAAAATATGAAAATAGAAAAGGAGAAAAAAAATGAAGTTTTACTAATAAATGACAAAATGTCTTAAGTAATAAAATAGCAATCTCACAAAATTAGCATAATAATAGTTGCAAATTTGTCTAAGTTAATAAAATACTTTAACATATTTACCATTATAATAAATGTTATAGATTTAGTCACCTTAATGAATTTTTAAAATGATGATTATCATATTGTTATTATGTTTAATTTTTTTGCTTAGTTCAATCATTGGACAGCAGCCTTGCAAGAGCATTGCCTTGAAAAGTTAGGTAGAGCAGATCAAATCCAGTGTAAATTTCAAGTCTAGTAATTATTCTACCTCTTTAGGACAAACACCTAAATTATGGGACATAAACAAACTAACACCAGTTGTCAAGTAGTAATTGAGGAGAATAAACCCAGACACATGCACACAAATATATATATGACAGGTATTTAAACACCTATCGAGGGTTTTTTGTTAACTTATTAACGGGACAAATTTGTTAACAAATAATACATTGTATGAAAACTGACTAAATAACTTTACTACAAAACAATAAAAATTTGCAACAAGGGAAAATAAAACACTTCTATTACTGTCTTTCTTCTAAAGCCTTCCCATCCTTTGGTAGAGAGGGAAAAGAGTGATGTATTGTGCTCAAGTTTCTTGTTAACATGCAACTACTAAAACTATTAAATAAATATTTGATTACTGGGGCAAAATTTTACAGGGTGAAAGCAGTGTATCATTCTGCCCTGTTGCTCCCAGTAACAAATCTATAGCAGTCAAACTAAGGGCAGCTGTAACAACAACTACAAAATCAACATAATATCTCTCTACTCATAGAATGTCATAGAAACAAGTCCCCCACCACTTTCACTTTACCAACAACATTGAATGATACAATTAAACCATCAGGTGTCGAAGTAGCCTCAGCAGACACAAGAACAACTGAATGGGTGATTGTCGAACAGCCCAATCAAAGGAAAAGTGGACAGATTGGTAAATATACTTGCTTTATCTGCAAATCCAAAAAGTTTGTGAGCACTTCAATCAGAAAAAGATGCAACTAGAAAAAGATGCAACCAGAAAAAGATGCGACTTTTGGCGTCAACAAGAACAAGAAGTTTCTTCGGGAGGACTTTCAGATTGGATACTATGGACCAAATAAGCTTGCCACGAAAGTGCAATAGTGAAGTATTACCTATTTGAGAAAAGTTCTTCTAGTATGGAAGTGCTAATAGCAGAACCTGTCCTAGATGCATGCATGAGAATTAAATGTTCCTGTACATCATGGTGCAATTCTGTAGTGAAGGAGAGAACACAACTCTCATTTATTTCCCTTTCTCTCTGGTAGAGTCTGCCACAAATGAAAGGCAAAAATTGATCTCAGCAGAATATCAACCCAAAAAATAAAGATGGATGAAATTCCACTAAGCATCTTGTCTGGTATGCTAATGATGCTGCTAGCTTGTTAGTTTAATAATAATAATAATAATAGTACTCTGATGCAGTACCAGGCAACGGCTCTCATGGTTTCATATCTTAATAGATTGGAAGTGTTATTATGTACATTGGTATAAAAGATGGGCTACAACAAATATTCTGCTCAATAACATAGATTTGCTTGTCAGTTGTTTGGCCTTAACCAGCTGAGCATGTCCCTTTGCGACTGACGATATGTGCATCTCTGATCACAAGTAGAAATATCTGGGGAGTAGCATAGCCATGTGGTGTTGAGAGGAATTCTTTAAGGCTGGATAATTTACTCTGGAAACATGGGTGTTTTGTTTAAGATCCTCAAACAACCCTTATTCAGGGGCCTTTTGAGCAAGATGGGCTACATGACCTGAAGAAAATTCTAACTGGACCCTACCTGCTAGGTCATGTACTGTTTATCTTGGTATGAGCTACTTGTGGGCTTATGTAAAGAAGCTGCAGTCACATAAAGAAAGAATTTGGCTGTCTACTGAGCCCATAACGAAGATCAACATACCACCTTACTTTGAAGGAAAAGGAAGACGAATCTTTCTCTGCTTGGTGGCTGTAATGAAAGAAGTTGTGTGAGGAACTAATGTGAAAAGTTTAAAGATAAGTGCTTTCCTATCTGATCAAGATCTCATCAACTTCTTTGTGCACCATTTGAAGCAGAAAATGAGTGTAGAGAAGACACTGCCTTCTAGTGTGTTTATCGAAAGGGAATTTGAATGGACCTTCCCTGAGTATGAATTTCTAAGCAGGAGGAAAGAAACTGGAAGAGGGTACTTTTGATACTTTACAGAGGCAGAATAATCTGGATATTATTGTTTGGTGTCTCCCCTGAATTTTTCGAGTTGGACTGCCCTGTTATTGGAGATTTTATTTATTCATTTATTTCTGCATTCTATTTTCATATCCTTTGTTATATCCTTATTGCTATCCAGGTCATGTAGCCCATCTCGCTCAAAAGGCCCCTGAATAAGGGTTGTTTGAGGATCTTAAACAAAACACCCATGTTTCCAGAGTAAATTATCCAGCCTTAAAGAATTCCTCTCAACACCACATGGCTATGCTACTCCCCAGATATTTCTACTTGTGATCAGAGATGCACATATCGTCAGTCGCAAAGGGACATGCTCAGCTGGTTAAGGCCAAACAACTGACAAGCAAATCTATGCTATTGAGCAGAATATTTGTTGTAGCCCATCTTTTATACCAATGTACATGATAATACTTCCAATCTGTTAAGATATGAAGCCATGAGAGCCATTGCCTGGTACTGCATCAGAGTACTATTATTATTATTATTATTATTATTATTATTAAACTAACAATCTAGCAGCTTCATTAGCATACCAGACAAGATGCTTAGTGGAATTTCATCCATCTTTATTTTTTGGGTTGATATTCTGCTGAGATCAATTTTTGCCTTTCATTTGTGGTAGACTCTACCAGAGAGAATTGGAAATAAATGAGAGTTGTGTTCCCTCCTTCACTACAGAATATTGTGAGATATATAGCAACATCCAGTAGGATTGCCAACAGGTGATATTATCACTGGCCAACTATAAAAAGCAATGTACCGTGCAATTCTCTCTCTTTGCTTGGCTCTCTTTGGCACTTTCTCTCTTGTGCTTGGCTTTTCACCTATCTCCTCAGACTGTCAAAAGGGAGCTCGCTAAATTATCATTATTCGCACACCCCAAATCTGATGCAAAGTTTCTGCTTGTTGTTGATTCAGCTGTTGGTGTTGTCTTACAGCAATCTCTTCAAGGAAATCTGCAGTCTTTAGCATTCTATTCTTGCTGGCTCAAGCAAGCTGAGACATGCTATAGCACTTTCAGAAGAGAACTGTTAGCGATTTACCTTACTGAGTTTGCAAATTGTAAATTCAAGTACCTGCCTTTGTCAACTTCTGTCTGAGATATGTATTGTTTCTTCTGATTCACCTCATCTTTTCATTCCTGAATCTCATCATTGGATCAAAATACAGGTACTTTGAAAATACAGGTATTGCTCATTTTGCCAGCTGAGTAGACTGGAGCAATGTGAAATCAAGTGTCTTGCTCGAGCACAAAACATGTCACCAGGAATTGAATTCACAACCGTAAGATCATTGGCCAAATGCCCTAAACACTAAGCTGTGCACCTTCTCTTGTTTTTGATGTGCAACATTACAAAAATCACAACAACCTCAAATCTCAAGGCACAGAAGTAGCTGTGTGGTAAATACCCTGCTTACCAACCACATGGTTCTGAGTTCAATCCCACTGCGTGGCACCTTGGGCAAATATCTTCTACTATAGCCTCGGGCTGACCAAAGCCTTGTGAGTGGATTTGGTAGACGGAAACTGAAAGAAGCCCACCATATATATGTATATATATATGTACATGTGTGTATATGTTTGTGTATCTGTGTCTGTCCCCCCAACATCGCTTGACAACCGATGATGGTGTTTTTACGTCCCTGTAACTTAGTGGTTCGGCAAAAAAGATTGATAGAATAAGTACTAGGCTTCCAAAGAATAAGTACTGGGGTTGATTTGCTTGACTAAAGGTGGTGCTCCAGCATGGTCACAGTCACATGACTGAAACAAGTAAAAGAGTAAAAGAGTAACCTGTTGCCTTTGTACAAATTGATAATAAATACATAATAAAATCTTTAATGATAAAAAAATGAAAGCTAACAACAAAATATTTTCAATGAAATTTTTTGATGCACTGCCAATCTTAATTTCAACCCTGAACTAAATCTGATGGAAAATTTCATACATTTTTTCATGAAAACATTGGAGATGCTGATAGGAAGAGTAATGGGTGCTGAACATTTCAATCTAACTAATTTTCTAATAAATACAACACATTATTAAATAAAGAAATTATTTCTCAATTCCTAATTATCCATTTATTTTCTTCACTATCCTGGGATGGTCATGGAGGTAGAGTCCTCAGACACCTCCTACTTGGGCCCTATCAGAAGTGATTGTCATTACACATCCCAGCTGGATTCCAAAATTTGACCAATTGAGACTACGGACATTATCCAACCATCTTGTTCTTGGTCTGCACCTAGATCTCCTGCCAGTTGCCTCACCTTCAAGAATTCATCTGGCTTTTCTTTCCAGCAACATTCTCAGCTTCATATCAGTAAATATTTTCGTTGGACTTTCATCCATTCATTTTTTTTTTAAGCAACATCATTCTTTATTGACTAAATTTGTGAGAGAATTTAATATATCTTCTATCACAAATGATTGAAAATATATTTTTACAAGCTTTAGTTTACTACAGCTGTGTTTCCTAATTTTTTTTCTGACCTAGTTCCTCATTTGGTAACCAGTGGAAACAATGAGTATCCTTACTTAAATTTTCCATTGTGGTGTTCAGAGGAGAGTATAATTTAATTAGAAACCTCAGCACCCACCGAAATTAATTTTAGCACCTCTGAGTAAGGAAAACATTGTACTAAAGCTTCTTTCTATCTCTCTCCAATCTCTTTCTCTGTCCCCTCCCCACCTCCACCCTTTTTCTCTCTCTCATGTAACCACAATTACTGTGAAACACATGATGTAGCACTCCATAGGACATTGAATGCTTGGCAAATGCCTGAGTTTCTGATCTTTTCAGCTGGCACAGTATAATATTTATAGTATTATAGTTCAGGCCAAAATAAATCCTGATCAAACAGACTCCTAACTCATTGCAACCATGACCAACCATTTCTTTATCTCTTTTACTTGTGAATATATATCTTATGTGTCCTTCCTGTTTTCATAGACATTAATGGAAAGAGTGATGAATGACAATGAAAAAAATTATTTGCTATATTTAATTACAACCTTTTACACTTTGCATTTCATCATTCTACCTCACCTCTCTCTCCTCAACTTTCCCTCTGAGGAGAAATTTATAAAATTGGTACCTGTAATACACCAAATATTCAATTTAAATGAGTAGTCTTATGGTAATGCAAGAAACCAATTTAAGTTAATTTCCTGTAAAGCTTCATACATGCGAAGGAAATCATAATAGTAGACCAAGAGTAAAACTGAAATGTGAATGGAAATGAAATTAAAAGATACTAATGAAGTTTTGTGAAATGATGTACTCATTGAAAGTGATTCCACACTTGGAATTCTCATAAAGAATTAATTACAATGTAAATCTTGTCTATTTCATGTTCAAGAGTTTATTAAAACTGACATTGAGAATAAGAATTTAGTTTTCTCTTTCTTCAGAATAATGGTAGCTTTCAATGTCCTTTGCTTACACACACACACATAAATGTATATGCATGTATATGTATGTATGTATGTGTATAAGTATATATATATATATATATATATATATATATTTATATACACATACACACACACATATACATACATAAATATACATACAGGCAGAGAGATACAGTCACATCTAGACCATTCTTTTTTTCAACAGAATGGACAGTTCTGAAATATTAAATTCTCTTCTCTGAAAAGCAGGGTTATATTGGAGAAGATTGCAGTTAATAGCTCTCTCTCCACATTACCTTTGAGATATTATCAGTTGATATAGGATGATATTTGGCAGCATCAAAAGTGGTTGCTTTTCTTGAGAATTGGATACACTCTAGTATGTTTCTAAACCAGGTGACATGTTACAGTCCTGGTGAGGATGAGATTCAATAAACAGGTGAGAATAGAGAGTAGAGATGAGATGCATTATTAAGCTGTGTTTCACATTGGATACAGAGCACAGTGGTCAGCCATTACCTGGCTAGTTATTCATGCTATTATAATGCTATTACGATGTAATGCTATTATGATATTATAATGCTATAAAATGTGTTTTTGGAAACAGGTTTTCCAATGAACCAATTACAGGTTCACCGTGTTTCTAACAGTGGGAGTAACTCAGAAGACTTTATTCAAAAAGCACTGTATCCATTGTTCTAGTCAATTATGTTCATTGGCAGTTTATGGCACAAGATTTAAGGCAGTGGACTGGCAGAATTGTTACTACTGGGCAAAATGCTAACCAGTATTTCTTAAGTTTTTACTTACTTCGATCAAATTCCACTGAGATCACCTTTGCTTTTCATCCCTTTCAGGGTCGATAAAACAAGTATCAGTTGAGCACTGGGATTGATGTAATCAACCTACCTCCTCCCTGCTGGCCTTGTGCCAAATATGGAAGCCAATGCATGACACAAGATACGCACACACGCACAGAGTAAGGCAAGTAATGGAACATATCTGCTCATATGAGGCTGAAAATCTTACCAAAGTTGGAAAGGGTCTTCTCCATAAATATTTCTTAACTGATGACCATGACATACATGAAGAGAAGTTGCACCACCCTAATTCAACAGGTCATCAGAAAGAAAACTATATGCATATCACCAAAAGGTTATACTTGAGTTGGTTATATTCCAATAAAGCTTCCAAGAAACATCATTTATACTCAAAGTAATGTATTTTGGATTAATTTCTGGGGTATTGACTCTCATTTTGAAGGATGTGGTTTTGCAATGCAGAGGCAGGAAATAGATGCAAAAGCATGAAAACGTGTGTGTTTGTGTGGATATATATATATATATATATATATATATTACACACACATTTTTTAACACAGCACGTCCATAAGAGATGTGTCAGGAAAAATATTACAGTAACTGGCCTGTTAAATGCAACAGTGTAGCATGCATTAAGTATGGTACACAGAGAGCTATTTTTATTAAATAATGCCTCTACTGTGTATAACAAAAACACTCACACACACATACACACATCCATATGTTTGCACTTACAGCAGGCCTTTGCATAGTTATCTAATGATATTCTATAAATGAGATGTTGATCAAACTGATATCTCAGGAAGCATTTGCCCATGGTAATGTTTGGTAGAATCATACCAGGACTTCTTGACCACTCAACCATACCTGTATCCACTGTTTTAGTAAATCACCAATTTGGAAAGTTTGTCATTAGCTGTAGCCATTTTGCACTAGGCTATCTCTAATTAAAATATGCTTATGATTAAAATATCCCAGTCATAAATATCCTGTTTTTACTTTTTGTTTTTTGAGGTATCACATATATAATGTTGTGTTATACAATGCACCCTCAAATAGCATCCTTTTAAAAAATAATGTAATTGTAAGGAAATTTAGCTGTATCTCTAGCAGATTAAGTGACTAAGGTTCATTCGGCTGATGTTGTTGCTTAAGTATGAATCATTTGGGGCATGCAAAACTATGACAAAAACCTTTGTATCATGACAAGACTGTCATCTTAGAGAGAAATGTAGGACTTGTAACAAGCCAAATATCGAAACCTTACATATTTAGCAACTGGGATCAGATCATACTTAGATCAGGTGATGTGCTCTGAATATTAACCAATCAGCTTGTAGAAATATTGCACCATATTATAGAATGTTCTATGAGGTTACAGAGAATTTTGCATTAAAAGCAACAACGTGGGCAAGCATGGAGCAGAGAAGTAGAGAAACATGCGTTAAAGGAATCATAGACAATGAAGGACAATGTATGATTCCCGTCTCTCGTATGAAGCCATTTTTCCTGTTATTTGTGTAATTATGAACTATATTTGCTTCTGGTATACCACAATGTACACATGGCAAGCAAAATGTGATTACATAAATATTGCGAAATAACTTCTGTAAAAATAAATGTCATTCAAATAACGTTGGAGTTGGTTTTATTATAGGACAGCAAACAGCCTAAAATCAGGTCATGTAAATACCCCTTTAACCATATCCACAGACAATTGTATACACTGGGCCATTCCTATAAAGGTAGGAGAAGTGTGATTTGTGAGAGATGATGCTGCCATCTTTAACAGTTCAGTTAACCATTTAGAGACTTATTTGATTGTCTCTTCTGTTGTGGCTACAAAACAGATTTTACTACATTGTGGTACCAATTCCAATTCTTTTAACAGATCAGTTCAAAATTCTCTAAACGGCTTACCAATATATTTCCCATCGTGCTTTCCATTGTAGGGAACGTTGATGTAGTTTCACGTTTTACTTTTATTATTCTCTCTATCACCCAAGGAGACAGTGCCATATTTAGGTATAAAGTTAAACAAACTACAGATTAGGGCCTCGAAATAAGTGTGACTATCAGGTGTAATTTGCTAACAGGGGCCCACCAGGTTATATTTAGTCTTATTTCTTTATTGCCCACAAGGAGCTAAACATAGAGAGGATAAACAAGGACAGACAAAGGGATTAAGTCGATTACATCGACCCAGTGCGTAACTGGTACTTAATTTATCGACCCGAAAAGGATGAAAGGCAAAGTCGACCTTTGAATTTGAACTCAGAACGTAAGGTTATAGTTAGTCTTGATCCTTGTCGAAGTCTGAATCAGCTGTGTAGACTGAATCGGTGTTTCTAAGGATATTTTTGACAATCATTATACTTCATTAAGTATTTTATTAACTCAAGTATTGTTTCTCATGCACATAGTGTTTTTGAGTTACTTAGAATTGATTGAATTAGATGGCCAATGAGCCGGAGCAATAGGGTTAGCCAAGGAGAAGAGAAATATTTATATTTTTGATTTACTGAAATAAAAATAAGCTTGATTCAATCAACACATATTCGCAAAAGTTCCACAACAAACAATATATTCATTATTACTGAGACTTTACCTAAATTGCAAAAGATGTGTAAATAATGACAGGACAAGAAAATTTCAAAACAAAAAAAAAAAACAAAAAGACAGAAAGAACTTTATTCCAGTCACACATGTCTAGGAATTACTGTTAAATCTATTTCTGTCTGTTTTTCTGTCTCTTTCTTTTTGCCTTACCTCTTTCTCTCTCGACCATTTCTGTATAAATTTGTATTAGTAAGCAATAAACTGAAAAAACAAACATCTCTAAAATTTCGTCTAGGCAACAACAACAACAACATAAGCAACGTACATTTCTACATCTTGAAACACTTAATCGGGCTTAAAAAATTCTACCTGATAAAAATCTCTTTCATATTATCACCTTAAGAGAATCAAAACTTTTTTGCATTGTAAATTTTTTGACACATATATTTTGGTATATTTTTCATGAGTTAAGTGTCATGGTAAATACATCTCAGTACACTTGAAATATATATTTGACAAGACAAATAAATCAGAACAGTCAATGATAAAAACGTATTCTATTTGTACTGAGGCTGATTTCAGTTCAATTGTTTTAGTTTTTTGTTTTGCTTTTTAAGTTGATTAAGTATTTTGATTAAATTTTAAGCTGACGTATTCATACAGAACTCTACACTTGCTATGTAGAAAAGATCCCACTGGACTTAATCATAATGCTAGATACCCATGTTGGCAATTTTCACTAAGAAAAATAAAACTTGGATTTTTTGCGTGGAATCAAGTACCCTGACCTCCTAATATACTGCAAATTCCTAATTTTGGTTCGAAAAAAAGGGTAGTGAAGCCCCCCCCCCGTATCCCAGAATCATTGGAAATTTCTTTTTTTTCCATTGAATGAATTTCGGTGACCTCCTAATATGCTACAAAACCCATTTTTGGGTCCGGAAAACGGGATGCGGTGAGGTGGAAGCCTCGGAAATTTCACCCCTACCCCATTGATTTTTTCTCCAGCACGATAGTCACTAAAAAAAAAAAAAATTCAGTGTTTTTGCATGGGATCAAGTACTCTGACCTGATAATATGCAACAAGCCCCTCTTTTTTTTTTTGGAAAAAAAGAGTTGGTGGAAAACAGGCCGGAATCATTGGAATCTTTTTTCCATTGACTGAATTCCGGTGACCTAATATGTTACAAGGCCTGCCACCCTAGGTTTTGTAGCATATTAGGAGGTCACCGGATTCATTCGACAAAAAAATTTCCAATGATTCTAGGATGGGGGTGTCTCCACCACTGCCCCCTTTTTTCCGAACCAAAATAAGGGATTTGCAGCATATTATGAGGTCAGGGTACTTGATTCCACACAAAAAATCCGAGTTTTTTTCTTTCTTAGTAAAAATAATGCGGGTGATAATCTAAAAATTTACCCCCGTGTGTGGGTAGCTACATAGTAAACGTATTTATGACATTAAGAGTGAACTAAATATTTTGCTGTTCATACTCCATACACATCATGTGTATGCATGTGTGACAACGTTTGTGTGTGTAAAAATTTATAGCCGTATGGATGCACAGATAAATGAGATTAGGCACTACTGTATGAGAGTGTATGAGTGTGTGTTTAACTGTGGTTACAAAGTCTCGCGGTTTACTACGAAATTTTTTATACCATTATATAATTGTGTTGTGTGTTAACTCAATATTACAAGAAATAAACCTCAGAATAACAGTGAGACTTCATTCCTCTACTAAATTGCACAGTGGACCAAATAATATTTCAGCTCTGGCTGTCGCTAGTTAGAAGTACTCCGTTATAACAGCAGGGGAAATATGACACGTACTCCAGGAATCCTCTCACCTCTCTATCATAAGGGTTTTGTAAAGTCTATAGAGAGACATAGGCTACCAGTGACAGTGTAGGTTTGTTATTTAGAATGTATTAAGCACAATGTGAGATCCATATTCTGCGCAATACTCGAATAATCAAAATACAAGACTCAGCTAAATGTTCCAAGCTCACATGATAGGTCAAATGACCAGTCATTCCAAAATGCCATTAAAGAAATGGGCCTCGTTATACATGGGAAAATGCCGTCCATTTACGTTCATGTATAAACTCCTATATACGGAAGGAAGCACTCCGTCGGTTACGACGACGAGGGTTCCGGTTGATCCGATCAACGGAACAGCCTGCTCGTGAAATTAACGTGTAAGTGGCTGAGCACTCCACAGACACGTGTACCCTTAACACAGTTCTCGGGGATATTCAGCGTGACACAGAGAGTGACAAGGCCGGCCCTTTGAAATACAGGTACAACAGAAACAGGAAGTAAGAGTGAGAGAAAGTTGTGGTGAAAGAGTACAGCAGGGATCACCACCATCCCCTGCCGGAGCCTCGTGGAGCTTTTAGGTGTTTTCGATCAATAAACACTCACAACGCCCGATCCTATGACCGCGAGTCCGTTGCCCTAACAACTGGGCCATTGCGCCTCCACACTCCTATATACAGGACCTATGTGAATATACAATTATAAACACAGCAAAATATGGGTTAATGTTGACATTATTACCCGGAAACGAAATCGAAAAAAGAAAATAGGGTAAAAATGGGTGAAGAAAACTAATCTGAAAACAAAAATGTGTGAAGAGCAATGGGCGGGGGAAGAGGCCTTCAGAAAATTCACAAGATCCAATGTTTTTCCCTCATAACTTTTAGGAAAATGAGTTTTTTAATGAAATTGTATATAAATACCTTTCAAACGGTATAGATTAAAATTATAAAGAAATTTGTGGGGAAATTCTTTTCCGAGGGGGTAAGGGAGAGGACTTCGGAAATTTCACAAGATCCGATGTTTTTCACTCGTGACGTTGCGGAAAATAGGTGTCTTTCAATGAAATTATATATAAATACCTTTTAAACGGCATGCATTAAGGATGTCTAATGCGCCGCAAACTCCTTATTTTTCTTTGGAAAAAGTGGGGGCAGGAAACCAGAATTATTAGAAAATGTTTCTCTTTCTTTTTCGATGAATGAATTACGGTGACCCAATATGCCACAAAACACGGGCTGTTTCTTTCTTTAAAATTTCGTTAAAATTTTTACAAGTGCGCCTTTAAAGAAATTAGTGGTAACGAAGTCTGGACTGGAGAGAGGAAGAATGATACAAAATCCTTATAAAAACCACGTTAGCGTTTGTATGTGTGTGTGAAACAAAGTATTATATTAAAACAAAATGTCGTTTACATACCTCTTAAAAATCAGTTTTCAAATGGTATCCAATGTTTTCACTTTCCTTTAGAAATTTTTCATGCCGAAATTTTAATCGGGCAAACTAATACGTTTCAGTTTTGTGTGGCGAGAGTGAGAGAGAGACACACACATATTTCATGGTGGAATTACAACCGTGTTTCGTGGTCCGCTACCACAATAGCTACTTCATCGGATCCAGTTAGCTCAAGACATCATCAGGAGGAACCACGTCCGGTTTCGGCCCCTACTCCTCTACCGTTTTGACGTAGTGGCCCCCATCCCTTTCGGAGGTGTCTTCAGCTCTGGTGTTGGGTGCATGTCTTCTTTCTTCTGTTCCCTGGCCTCTTCGATGTATCGTCAGCGAGTGTCAACCGGTGCCTGACTGACTTGTCAAATTTTTCCCTTTAAATGCCTGCCGCTGGGCTCCAGCAGACAGCCCCAGCAAGTTGTCACGTGGCTAGTGAAGGCGCGTAGTTTTAGCCCGCGCATTCTCTAAGCGACCGTCACCTGTCAGTCAGCGAAGCTGATTCAATGGTAGCTTGTCTCACCTAATGATGTTATTTCCTGCCGGCGTGTTATGACTTTCAAGCCATTTTCGGTCTTCCTCCTTCAGCCATATATAGAAGCTGGCTTTTTCGACCGCCTCCTGTACTCTTCTTATTAGTTTTCGCAGCTCGGAGCTAGAAAAAACAAATCTTCTTTTGAAAAGCGTTGTCATTTTCCTTTCAATGAAGCCTCTAGCTCCCGCTGCCATGTGATAATATTCGACATTCCATCCCTGTTCTCTGCATTCTTCGATTAGTTTTTCGTACCTCTTCTCCTTTCGTTCCTCTGCATTGCCGATGTTCTCTTCCCAAGGTACTGTCAGTTCTAGTAAAATTCCTGTTCTCCGGTCTCTGTTCTATAGGACTAAATCCGGTCTTTTTGTTGTTTCTTTTAGTGGAAATATTACTTGTCTTTCCAAGTCCGTGGCCACCTCCCAGTATCCCTTCCATCTTTCGTCTATCTCATATACTTTACTTGTAGGCCTGGTTTTATATCCTTTTCCCTCCTTGTGGAAGTATACTTTACTGCGCTTTTCTACTTTTGGGTACTCTCCCCTATTGTACCTCTCGATCTTCTCCTTGAGTGCTGCACTTATGACGCCGAGGACTTGATTATGCCGCCATGTATATCTTTCTAGTGCTAGTCTGCAATTTGACAGAACATGTCTAACCGTCGCTTTCTCTCCGCATTTACACTCATCGGTTGTTTTTATGTTCGCCGGTGAGGGTAGAACGTCGAAGGTAGACTTGATCAGGGAGGATGTTCTTGCTTGCTCCCAAGCCCAAAGTTCCTTCCATGATATTCTGCGGTTGATCACATATTCCTCCCATCCCAGGCACTGTCCCTATTGACTGCATTGCGCCAAATGTACATTTTGCCTTTCTTCTTCCTCCTTTCTCACTTCGCATACCACTGCCTCTTTCATCTCTTTTATACTGCTCTTGCAAAATGGCCTGAAATTTTGCGACCCTAGGCCGGTTCTTGTTTCTTGCCTCGCTCCGACTATATCTGCGTGCCTTAGTTTTCCGATCGCCCTGTTTACTGCCTCTTCCGCCTTCCATTTTCTCCCTGTTCGTACCTTTGGAGAGTTTTCCCGGATGCTCTGATCTTTTGAATACCTTAGCATCATTACTGTCCTTGCCTTTCCTGCCTTATATTCTTCGGCGTTTGATGTTATTGGTAGTTGCAGCACGGGTTTTCCATATAGTGCAGTTGTATTCAGTGGTTTCGGCAGACCAAGCCATTTTCTAATAAACACACTGCATCTTTGTTCCATCCTTTCTACACTACTCGAGACTATTTCGTACATTTGCAATGGCCACATTATTCTTGGGTACAGCCCAAATTGCAGTATCCAACATTTGAATTTTCCCGGCAGCGTTGATCTGTCAATTGCCCTTAATCCTTGTTCTACTCGTGTGTTTCTTTCCCTTGCTTCTTATCATTTAATAAATCTCTATAACATCTGCCGAGACTCTTTACTGGTTGTTCTTTCACCGTTGGTATGTCTTCACCTCCTATCCTGAATTTCACTTCTTCTTGCCTTCCTTTCACGAAAGCCACGCTTCGAGATTTTTTGGCTTTGAATTTCATCCTTGCCCATCCTATCAGTTCGTCCAACCGCTCTAACGTTCCCTCTGCTGCTTCTCTACTTTGCGATAATATAGTTACGCCGTCCATAAAAGCCCTTAATGGTATCTTTGTAACAGCTTTCTCACAGCTTGTAGATCTAAGTAACATCTCCATGTCTAGCACGAATAAGATGACTGATATCGTGCATCCGGCTGCAATACCTATTTCAAGCCGTTACCACTCCATTGTGAACTTTCCTGCTGTAAATCTCATCCTCAGGTTGTCGTTGTACGACATGAACATTCGTTGAACATCTTTTGGAATCCAAAAGAAGTCCATCGCTGTTTTTATTATTGCCTGCGGGACTGATCCATAAGCATTGGCAAGATCTAGCCAAACAATATACAGGTTTTTCTTCATTTGTTTTGCACAGGTAATGGCTTCCCAGATGGCAAATGCGTGTTCTATGCACCCAGGGATTCCTGCTTTTTGGATTGCTTCATTAAGGTACCCGTTATGCTGTACGAATCTTATGATTCGTCTAGCAATTATTCCAAACATGATTTTCCCGACAGTATTTAATAGTGAAGTTGGTATAAGTTGACCTAGTGTTTTTGCCTCTTTTTCTTTAGGTAGATAGATACCTTCAGCTATACACCATCGCTCCGCTACATCTTTCTACTTCCACATTTCTCTTATCAGTGCAAACAGCTGCAAACGTAATTTCAGACAATATTTATATACCTTGTACCTCACTCCATCGTTCCCTGGTGAACTTTTTGCTCTTGCTTTTCATATGAACTCATCTATTTCTTTCCGTTTGATGTCACCCAAATCAACTGGCACTCTTGGTTCAGGTAGTTTCTTCAGTCCGTGTATTTCTGGGAGTACTTCATTTCTGTCAGAGTCACTGTATGTCTCTTTCAGATGTTGTTCGAACTCTTCTTTCGTGCAATCCAATTTTCCGCTTTTACTTTCAGTAAATAGATGTTTCGCATATTGATAGGGATTATTCACAAAGCTACGATAGTTTTTTTCTCTCTCCTTTCTTCTGCTTATCCTTCTTTGTTTTCTTAGCAGCTCTCGATGCCTCTTTTTTATCTCTTCATATAGCTGCTTTAGCCCTTCTCTTTCCTCCTCCTTTGCATATGTAGTGACGCTATACAGCGGCGCATGCGCGAAGCACCGGAAGTAGAACCATTTGCCTACGTGGCAGTTAGCCGAGGCAGGGGAGCGTGAACCTTAAAGGGGTCCAGAGTGAAATAGCAGCAGTCAGCAGCGACTTGAGACATGGCTATCGAAGGTACAACACGTATATTCTCTCTGTCCGAATTTGATTCTAGCAGCAGCTTTTACCGAAAGCTTTTAACCAAATTGTTGCAGACTACATCATCTTCCTTTCTCCGGACGCCATCTTTGACAAGTGTCGTTTTGCATTTGAACACTTTCTTATTTTACAGCGATAAGGTTCAGCTGAGACACATCTATACCAAAGGGATGCCAGATACACCAATTATATGTTACCACATAAGAGAATAAAGTAGATATATATTATTTACGTTTGCGTCTTGTTGTTTCTGACTGGTAGAGAATCTGGATTTAAAAGCAACGGATAGTGATTGCTTCTCGCACCCCCAAAAGGTCCAGAGAAGATATTCACACCACACAAGTTCGTTTCACATACATCCATCTGGTTCTGAGTTTTTCTTCTCTTCTCGAATCTTTGCGATCCGTCTTTATCTCCTCGATGGTCCGCGCTTTGCCGTTGATTCTACCTTCCCTGTTGTTTCCAGTCCAAATCTTTTCTCTCCTTCCTGGTAGATTGTATTAGTCAGGTTTTCGAGCTTTTGTTCGTCGTCGCCTTTGAATTTGATGGTCATTCTTGCTACCTCATCGTCTATTTTTTTATAACTCGCTGCGTCATTTGCTTTCGGCCACTTAATCTTTGTCCTCTTCACGCCTATCAGTCTTTTTGACTGTTCCAATTCAACTGTGGAATGAACCTCGTTATGGTTATTTTCCAGGGGGTTCTGGCCACACGTCATATGGTTTATCAACCCGCGTTGTTAAATTACTTTCTTCTGACACACCTTCCTTTGGTGGATTCTCAGCCCGATGTAACTAGCAAACACCTTTCCACGGCAGCTGAACTCCTCATCTACCATTCCTATACCGTTTCGTTTCTCATTGTCCATTTCCGGTCCAAGTCCATTTCGTTTTTTTCCGTCCCTATTTGATCCTTTATTCTCCCCCCCCATTCCGTGGTCCGGGATCATGGGGGCATGATTTCCCATATTTTTTCGTTGCAATTATATCCCGGATCGGGCTGCAAGCCCATTTGATCCTTCGTTACGCCGTCGTACTGTCAAGCGTCTCCCCACATTGTCATCCCTCTTTCTGGATTGTCAGCAAGTCTTTCCAGCAGTCAGTATCTGAGGAATTACAACCGTGTTTCGTGGTCCGCTACCACAACAGCTCCTTTATAGGATCCAGTTAGCTCAAGACATCATCAGGAGGAACCACGTCTGGTTTCGGCCCCTACTACTCTACCGTTTTGACGTGGCGGCCCCCCCCCTTTCGGAGGTGTTTTCGAATATACTTTGTGTAACTAAAGCACAGCAATGTCATGGGTCAGATGGAGCGAGTGAGTGATTTCATATATATATATAAGTGTGTGTGTGTGTGTGTGTTCCTGAGGAAAAGCCTAATTTGTGATTTCAAAAGGATTATATTTTCCTCAAAGTTACGAGGGAAAACTTGGATCTAGCGAATCTTGTGAATTTTCCAGAGTCCTCTCCTGTTGCTTTCCACGCATTTTTGTTTTCAGATTCGTTTCCAACGCTGGTGTGAAGTAGAAAGATATCCATTTTCCTTAAAGTTACGAGGGAAAAAACATCGGTACTTGTGAATTTTCCAAATTTATTTATAATTGTAATCTATACCGTTTGAAAGGTGCTTATATAAAATTTCATTAAAAAAAAAAAAGCAATTTTCTTAAAAGTTAGGAAAAAACATCGGATCTTGTGAATTTTCTGAAGGCCTCGCCTTCGCCCCACCCCACTCCACCCCGTTGCTCTCTGCACATTTTTGTTTCCAGATTCGTTTTCTACACCTTTTTTTTACACCCATTGTACTATTTTTTTTTCCGATTTTGTTTCCGGGTAATAATGTCAACATTAACCAAAATATGTGCTATTTATAAAATACTAATCCCCTCTGAGTGTATTCAAATGTAACTGAAGACGATCATTGTATATGAACAGTCACTAATTAATCAAAGGGGTCTCCATATTTTCACACAGTTTAACAGAAAGCTCTAAAGCTGTGTATTGCAGGGTTCAATGTTTTTTTGCACTAAATTTAGTGCCTTTTTACTATTTCGAACACGAAAATACATCGAGTTACGTATCCACGTGGTTTAAGTGTGTTTTTCAAAATTATAATTTAGTGCTTTTACATTGATGTGAAATTCGGAATTTTCTGTGCGGAATTCAGGCAGAAAAATTATGTGATAAAACATCAGTTTTTCTCCTCTTTTAAAGCATATCTCTTCTTATGTTTTAAGTTAATAAAATATCTGAAGTAGAAACACAAAGCCCCACTAAATTGTTGAATGATCTTCGACCTCTCTGATTTACTCAGTTCAATAACTAAAAAAGCTAAAAGGAGAATGATTCAGTGCAAGGTTATTTAACGCCGAAGCCGTATCTTGCACAGCAATTTGAGAAGAAAATTTGAGGGTGTAAAATTTACTGAACAAGAAAGAAAATGAAGTATGAAGCCGGTGCATAAAATGTGTTGTCGACGTAGTGGAGCAAATGAAACAGTAACAGTGTCTTTCGTATAATTTTCGTCTTTTATAATCAATGAATTATTTTAGTGTAACAGGATTTCTCAAACCAGTAAATCTTGAATTATTGACCTTGAAAAGCATTTTAATGAAGGTTCAGAAATTCTGACAGAAATTGATTTTCAAAGGATTTTTTTATTTTTGTAAATGTACGATGGTTACTAGTTTCAGAGTTTCTTTCTGGATTAAAGTATCATCTAATAAGGATTCAAGTGGTGAACATATATTCAAACATTCGTTTAATCTAGCTTTAACACTTTTCATTTTATCACATATATGCTGATGTGGAGAAAGTATTTAGCCACATGAATTTAATGAAATCAAATGAGCATAACCATCTAAGCATAGGAACTCTAAGAGAAATTTTGAACGTCAAATATAGTAATAAACGAAGAAGAAGTTTTAAACGAAGACATGATTATAAACTACGAAGTGAACTACTCAGGAAAATTGGATCCATGGATGCGTAAATTTCATGTGAAACTGCAGCTTCCACATGAAAAGAAATTGATCGTGGAATCTTTGAAAATGTTATGCAGTAAAAATAGAACTATGCTCTAATAGATATACGGCGTTCTTGAGAAATAATTATCCTAACATAGGTAGTAGATTAACGCAAGATTCCCGGTCCCTTTTTGACCTGTATTTAAAAGGATTACATCATCTTCAATGTACTTTTCCAAGTACGTATCTTGAACACAATACCCTTACATTTTGCCATGCAAATAATTAGCTAGCCAATTCTTAGTTATAAAAACCAGAGACGCACATAGGCTACGCAGACAACAAACTCTTTAAACAGACAAGTTTCGTTCATTGCAACTCAACCTTAGGTTAAATGAATCGTCGACTATGATGAACAGAGAATTTTTCCTACTCCCATGCGAAGTTTATATTTTCTCTTATTAATATAACTATGAACTACCTTTGCTTCTAGCCCACCAAAATATACAACTATGTAATCATGTAAATATGGTGATATACTTCTATAGAACAAATGTTATTTAAACAACATTAGATCTGGTTTTATCATGGGACTGCACGCAACTAAAGTTCATGCCATTTAACTATGATCTGTCTAACGAATGCGATAGCCCCAAGCACCATTTTCATGTTTTTAGTAATTTTATTGTATTTCATGTTCTGAAACACTTGAAATTCATATTTAAACAAAACAATTAAAATGAGTGCTTTGTTATAGTTTCAATTTTTTAACCTCTTTTTCATATTTTTTCCGTACTGTAAGAACTCTTTTGTATTCAACATGAAAATTAGATTATGAGAAAAACAAGAATATAGTAGCAGTTCCCTTATTGATGTTGACATAATTACCATCAAATTTAATTTTACAGACCAACTTTCATCCCACCGGAGACAAATATTTAAATTTTTTTTCCAAAAATCACCTTTGTTGCTTCCAGAATGCAAGGCTTAATCAGATCTTCACCAATGATATGAGGCTTCTTGGTCTGCACGATTTTTGGAACAATTCTTTACGAAGCCTCCAACGTTGCTTTGTTCTGACGGGCGAAGTGACCAGCGAAATTTATATGACTGCCCTTTAGAGAAACTTCTTTTCACTTGAAATAGTCCAAGCTTTTGTCCACCAATTGGCTGTAGCAAGTCATAAAATGAATCATCAGTTTGCTTGGCTTCGTACCTTCGTTACTCAAAACCTTGGCGCAAATAACGCATTGCGGTTTGACCACAAAGTTCTGAACGATATTTGTGAACCTTATTTTGAGAAAGGCCTCATTGTATGTATGTTTCTTGGCAGACATACTGCGAACGGGAAAATAACAATCCAGTATACAATGTAAATGTTACTTTATTAATTGTATTAAGTAAGTATAATAAGCAACATCGCAGAATAATAGATGCAACAACACTGAAGTAAACAACTTAACAATTCACGGGCAAGTGCAATATACATCTTTACAAAGCAGTGATATGCAACACTACACTCATTCTAGCACACCAATCACACAGACCAGAGATTAATAAACAACAAAC
This sequence comes from Octopus sinensis, assembly GCF_006345805.1. Taxonomy (NCBI): domain Eukaryota; kingdom Metazoa; phylum Mollusca; class Cephalopoda; order Octopoda; family Octopodidae; genus Octopus; species Octopus sinensis. The sequence goes on from NC_043000.1 coordinate 46,542,716, forward strand.
GAGTCTTGGAATGCAAAGTGCCATGGGAGTCACAGAGCAGGAATGAAGCACATACAGTCATGATACCATTAGCAGTTGCAATACATGATGCTGCAATAAATAAATTACTTCTTCCCAAGCCCTCTTTGACCCACCCTCGAGAAACCCCTAATGACCCACCCCTTAGAGGTCATGACCCCAGTTTAAGAACCGTTGACTTAGGATAAGGTGCTGCTCTGACAAACTGTTGTTACAATAAACAGGAGGAAAAGACGAAATATTTATGTCCCCATTATACTTTTCTTAAAAATATTCTTTCCTGCATTTTGAATTACTATAATTATCGTTTTATTGATACTTCTTTCAAAATCCTGATTTCGTTTCTCACATGTCAACTTTTTCAATGTGAATTTCAAGAGTTTCTGAAATTCGGAATACGTTCAAAGATAATAAAAATGTAAAACAATCATTTCAGTTGTGGTCATTGCTTTATGGAAAAAGGCATATTTTAAATGTATGGATTTAATCTGTTTCCTCAAAAAATTTGGATCTCAAGCAATTCAGAATATGGAAAATGATTACATGATGCAAAATATTTTTTCGATGGTGATGGTTGTCATGAAGCTACAAGGTGAAAATGATGGTTAAAAAAAGTTTCCATCCACATTTTTGAAGTGTGTGGAGCAAAAAAAAAAAGAAAAGAAGAAAAATCCCAGCAAAATAGAAAAAATTCACCTTTTTTTACTTTTAGCAAGAAAGAATGAGGTTGTGCCTATGGTTCATTATTATTTTTAGTTTTTTTCATCAAGGATTCCAAAGTTGGTGGGAAGAATGGAGGAATTTGTTCTCATGGTCTCAAATTGTGCGTTTGGTTTAAATGTTTCTATCTGAGTGAATTTCACCAAAGTTATCCAAGAACAAGGCATTAGTTTTAAATTGTGTGACATATTGCTGTCACACAAAAGCTCACAAAATACAGCACAACAGGAACAAGTACTGCACAGCAGACAACCATTAAGAGATCTCTCTTTTATTAGCTCATAATAATACTGATTTATATTTTACTGTGATGCTGCATTGTAAATATGAAGAGATCACAAATGATACATGTGAAACTGATACCAGAAATATGATGCGTTGGATATTTGAGGTCAGATATACAAATATTGTAAGGCATTCATTATAATCATGCCCGTTGGTAAGGGGATTCACTGAACAGTGCTTCCCCCTCTCTATTCAATGGTGCACATTCAGATTTACTGTAATACACTTATTTTTAAACTCCACTTTAACATTATTACAAAGTAGTGCCCAGCCAGAATGTTCTGAACCACCCCTAGGTACCAATGTCTGGCAACAAGCCTGACTATAAGCTTACTTTCTCTACAGGCTAACAATACCCAATCAACATAATTAGGGCTAAGATAGCCATTTCCCTTCTAGTACATCAAAGAAAGGCCTCTTGAAAAGCATTCCACATATTTATTACTTGCTCCTCTGTAAACATGAAAAGTAATCATGACATTATTCACGAATCCAAAAGAGTTAGATTGTATATCCGTCAACCCCAATATGAACATGTAAGGTTATGCTGAGCATGGAGTGATATGGTCTAAGCATCATTGGAATGCAGTGATTGTCCTGATCTTTTATAGCTCCTTCTTCTGCTCAACTTTGCTTAGATGATATGGCATAATTTTGGTAGTGACTGCACCACATTCATCTTTCATTGATAAGGATTTCCTCTTAGAACTTTGGATTAATGCTGAAGTCTTCTAAAGAGGCCTTGAAATTATTCTTGTGTCAATTACTAAATGTTCCCTCCAAGCAACTTGCTGTAGAAAAGAAGCTTCAGAAAGCATTTGTAATCCATTCTAGAAACGTAATGAAAACAAAGCAGGGAAAGTATAGATACTAAACAATACTGCTTGATTGAAGACCTCAGTGTTTGCAAGTTAAAGGAAGAAAGACATGCTAACTTAAACATGTTTGCAGCACTGAAGTAGTATATAAAGCAAAATCCAGTCCCCAAAACAAAAAATGAACACGAGAAAACATACCAAGAGGATCAGAAGAGAACTAAGAACAAAAGCGATTTGTAATTACACTTCTTTTCCGAATGAAGAAACAGATGTTTACTACTTTATCTAAAAGCAGCTTGCAACAGATGCAACACAAGGGAAGAATAAGGGGAAAATAGCAGACAATATTGCAATGCAGACAAAAATGTGAGTTTATGCACAGTGGAGAATGCTACTAGAATATCATGTACTCTAAAGACCACTTGAACACTCAACTTGAATACTTCGGATACATACATACATACATACACATATTGGGTCATCTCATAAATAATGTGGCCTTTTGATTCTTCTTTTAGTTTTTAAAAGTTAAGATAAATGAAGTTCTTTTTTTAATCTACAATATACTCTCCTTTATTTTCAACAATGCTCTTCTAACTATCTGGTAGACTTACAAGGCCCATCTTCCAAAATTCCTTTGCTCATGAGGAAAAATGCTCCTCCAGAACTCTTCTGACTTCTTCTACAGAATTCATATTTTTTCTGTCCAAATGATTTTGAAGACTGTGGAATTAGATGGGGCAATGTCTGGTGAATATGGTGGGTGAGGCATCGTTTCCCATTCAAACTGCTCCAGCTTTTTAATGTCAACCTTGCTATATGTGGTTGAACAATTATCCTTATGGAAGAAGACATTTCATCTTCAAACCAAAGATGGTCATGTTTTTTTTTAGCGCAGGTGTTGATGAATGATTGAATGATCAAATCCATACTTCTCTGCCAGTTCCCCAACACTTATGAAGGGATTTCTTCCACTATGTTTTTCAGGATGTCCTCATTGAGCTCTACAGATCTTCCAGGATGTGACTTGTCTTCTAGGCTGTAGTTTCTGGCTCGGAATTTCTGGAACCACCATTGACACTGGCTTACACATGTTGGCTGATCCCCATATACTGCATTAATATTCCTCACACTTTCCATTGTGTTGTTGCCTTTATTGAACTCATAAAGCAAAATATGCTCCTTTGTCACTTTCATTGTAGCTTTGAAAAAATAACTGTTAAAATCGAACTGCACACTTCAGAACTTACACTAAGAATAAGCTGAGGTAAAATTACAACCTGCTTTTATAGCAAGTTGATGCAAGTAGTTTATCTCACCCCCTCTCACTTTTAGTTCATGCAACTGAAAAAAACACATTAGTTATGGGATGGCTCCATATATATAATTATATACATATGTATCTATTCACTTTCAACAATAGAGAGCGGTTGCCATATCCCATTCCTTATAGGGTATCTCTGATGAGTGCAGGGTTACATAATCAGATTGTTACCTAACACTGTTAAATCCCTAGCAGGAAACGAATTGGTAAGATCGGTCATAATGGGCACATGGACATATAATACCATACACCTTGGATAATATATAAACATATATATATATACATATATATATATATATATATATATATATATAATATATATGAATATGTATATAAACATATATATACATATATATATATATATATATATATATACATATATATATATATATATATTGATAAATACATATATATATACATATATATATATATATATATATATATTGATAAATACATATATATATACATATATATATATATATATATACATATTGATAAATACATATATCATCATCATCATCATCATCATCGTTTAACGTCCGTTTTCCGCGCTAGCACGGGTTGGACGGTTCGACTGGGGTCTGGAAAGCCAGGGGCTGCACCAGTCTCCAGTCTGATCTGCCAGAGTTTCTACAGCTCGATGCCCTTCCTAACGCCAACCACTCTGTGAGTGTAGTGGGTGCTTTTTACGTGCCACCTGCACAGGTGCCAGCGGGGTCCGGCATCGGCCACGATCGGTTGGAGCTTTTAACGTGCCACTGGCACGGAAGCCAGCAAAGGCGGTGCTTTTTATGTGCCACCGGCACAGAAGCCACATATATATATATATATATATACATATTGATAAATACATATATATATATATATATATATATATATATATATATACATACACACACACACACACACATATATACATATATATATATGCATATAGATATATACACATATATATATATACATATAGATATATACATATATACACGTATAGATATATACATACATACACATATAGATATATACATACATACACATATAGATATATATACATACATATATATATCACACCACACCACCCACACACCCATCCCCACATCTACACATACATACACGCATTTATCCAGACCACCAGCCCTCTTTTAAACGCACATGCATACTCTTTTATACACACACGCACCTTTGTGTTGGGGGACATCTTTACCTTGTTATCTCCCCTACTTTCCTGCCTGTGTTTGACCCTTTTGTCCGGCACTAGTCACCATGATAGATCGTTAGCCACTACACACATTTTTTTCTCTCCTTGATTTTTTTCTGTGTCCCTTTCTGTAGAAGAGCGTAGGCTTGAAACGTAAAATACTTTTCTATTCCTGAGCATTATACTAATACATCTGTTTGTTTTGTACACCGCCTGTCTTCGTCTTTTGCTTTTTTCGTAAACTTTTCCATATATATATATATATATATAGTCACACTGAGTATCTTTAAACCTCTTATAGGAATATTTTTATCCAAGATACACTGGTTTAATGTATATTTTGAAGAAATATTTCTTCAATTAATATATTATATAAAATATTGTAAATAATATCGAGTTAAAAAAACAGAGAGGTCCAATGGATAAAAGTTAATTTAATTAATTAATTAACATATTCGCCTACAATTGTTTCATTTCACAAACAAAATTAGAATTAGAAAACATATATGAATATAGGATTTTGCATTTTAAATACCTTGTCTGTCCTTTGTACACCCTGTTGATTTTCCATACAAGCTATTTAAAATGCAAGATTATATATCTATATATGTTTTGTAATTTTAATTTTGGTTGTAAAATGAAGCAATTGTAGGTGAATATGTTAATTAATAAATTAATAAATAAATTAATTAATCTATTGGATCTCTCAGTTTTCTAACTCAATAATTATATATATATATATATTCAGTTTATATAATTCTGAGAATTTTTATTTCAAAATGTACTCTGCCTACTTTAATTTACTAACTTTTATGAATTCTGAGAAAATCCGTGGCTTACATTCATAAGGATTTGATTCCTGAACCAGACAGCATTTGTGTCTTTGAGCAAAGTGCTTAATTTCATGTTACTCCAGTCTACTCAGCTGAAAATCAGTAGCAGCTGAGTGTGGGTGCAGCCCCTTCTCCTCTCTCTCTCATCATCTCTGTTTTCATATCTTGAGCATTAGTTTTGGTGAGATCAGAATGGAATGAAGCCTCTTCAGCAGGTTTTCTAGCAGTTTAGTATTGATCCCAGCCAGTAATGTAAACTTTACAACTAACTATGTTAAAAGCCAATAAACAACTAGATCACATGTCAGTTAGTGTATTTAATAGTTTGAACAAAGTAAATTTTGTTTTGACTATATTAAGTATAACTGTCTAAAGATTGCATAACTACAAAGCTTGTCGACTCTAATTAGGAAAATATCTAATTAAAGGAGTGTAAACATAGGAATTTCAACACTTATCAACACATATCTGTAGTGTGAAAAGCAATCCATGATCTTTTATCTGATGTAGCTTTTCAACACTCAATAATAAAGAAACACTATTGGATTATTAGAAGTGGCAACAATATGTTCAGTTTGTGAATTAAAGAAATTTGTAGTGATAGTGGGTGTTATGTTTGTGTATGTGTATATACATATATATATATGTGTGTGTGTATAAATATGTGTTGTGTAAATATGTATATATATATATATATGTATATATATATATATATATGTATATATATTATGTATATATATATATATATATATATATATATATGTATATATGTATATATATATGTGTATATATATATGTATATATATATATATTATATATATATATATATGTATATATATATGTATATATATATATATGTATATATATATATATGTGTATGTATATAGATATATAGATATATATATATACATACACACACATATGTATATATATATAATATATATATATATATATATATATGTATATATTATATATATATATATATATGTATATATATGTGTATATATATGTATATATATATATATATGTATATATATATATATGTATATATATATGTATATATATATATATGTATATATATATATATGTGTATGTATATAGATATATAGATATATATATATACATACACACACATATGTATATATATATATATATAATTATTTAGTGCGCATTTCCATGTTATATTACTCTTTCATTTTCCAGTTGCATGTAGCCTCTGGTCATCACTGATCATCTATACTTATTATCAAGGGAATTCTTAAAGTGTACTGAAAACAATGTATTCTGAAGCAACCTTATCTTAAGATAATAGGGTGCTGTTTGAGAGAGTTGTTGCTGTTAAAAACCTCATAGATCTCCCTCTGGTGAGATTTATGTCAGTAAGTGAAAATATAAGGTAAACCACAGGAAAGATGCATTTATGAGAGTATATACTCTTACTCTTTTTACTTGTTTCAGCCTTTTGACTGCGGCCATGCTGGAGTACCGCCTTTAATTGAGAAACTCGACCCTGGGACTTATTCTTTGTAAGCCCAGTACTTATTCTATCGGACTCTTTTGCTGAACCGCTATGTGACAGGGACATAAACACACCAGCATCGGTTGTCAGGCAATGCTTGGGGGACAAACACAGACACACAAACATACACGCACACACATATATATATATATATATACATATATACGACGGGCTACTTTCAGCTTCCATCTACTAAATCCACTCACAAGGCTTTGGTCGGCCTGAGGCTATAGTAGAAGACACTTGCCCAAGATGCCACGCAGTGGGACTGATCCCGGAACCATGTGGTTGGTAAACAAGCTACTTACCACACATGGTATTCTTATATTCTTGCCCTTCCATACTTGCTTCTGTTTGCTTTTCATAACATACATACACTCATAATAAAAATCCGTTTCTATTTTCAAATCAAGAGAGTAATTTTCAAATGTAGAATAGCTGTGAAAACAGCAAAGTAAGATTCAGCATTTACCCTTAGAAGACAGAAAAACGTTGTCAGCAGGCAGCTACATGTTTTCTTTTCTTCTCATTACACACATACATGCATGTGTGCGCACGCACACACATACACACACCTATGTTCAATACACTTCCATAATAGCATGTAAAATCAATGGAGACACATGCAAATAGAACTCTTCAAATGCAATACTTGTTAACTGCGATCCTATTAGTGAAAAACAAGTTTGAGCTTAAAAAAATGTTCAAAAACCATCAAAGTATTTTCATTGGCTAAAACCTGTCATAGATAATTTTTTTTACCATCAAAATATATTTTTATCTCCTGACCTAACTGAAAGTGCGGCATTGTAATCACATGACTAGTTTCAGCCAATCATTAACTGGTTGGTGTACTTATCTCTTGAGCCCCCTTTAGGAATATTTTGGATATCACCAACAAGAAATCAATCAGAGAGTCCCTTGGCTTCTGCTCATTACTGATAGATCTTATGGCACTGTCAGGCATAAATCAATCTCTCTTACATCCCCTCTTCCAAAGTCCCTGAGGCGTGAAGAACTTTCTTTGGAATGTGTCTTCTATCAGCATTTCTGCTGACTCAGGAAATTTAAAACCTGCTACATTTACACATTCTTATATCATTCTGTTACATGTTCAGCAATCTAACTGATATATACTGCCGCATGTACACATGCATAGATTCAAGTATTTTTTTTAAAAAATATTATTTTTGAAAAGGGCCCAGGTTTTTTATCGTTGTTGTTGTACCTTCATTGCTCTTCTTTTACTCTAGTTCATTTTTTGCAAATAAACTTTTCTTTCTTTTTTTTTCAAATATTGTAAAATAAAATATTCTAACATAAAAAATAATATCTATAATTTCCTCAAAATGTATCACTTCTCAACAACAGCATTTAATGACAGAATACTAAATATGCATGCATCTTGTATCTTTTACATGCAACAGTCATTGGACTGTGGTTCTGCTGTCACACCAGCTTGAAGGGTTTTTCACTAAATGACTTTTAATTCTGGTACTCATTTACTTAGTCACTTTTCTAAAGCCATTAAGAAACAAGAGCGTAAACAAACTAACAGTAGTTTTCAAGTGGTTGTGGAAACAAACACAAAGATACACACATCACACACACACACACACACACACACATGCACGCACATAAAATTATATACACATATCTATATGTGTGCATGTATCTATCTGTCTATTTATCTATGCATCCATCCATCCATCCATCCATCCATCTATCCATCTATCTATCTATCTATCATGTAGGTACAATGGTCCAGTGGTTAAGGCAGCGGACCCACTGTCATAGGATCGCAGTTTTGATTCTCAGACTGGGTGTTGTGACTCTTTATTGAGCAAAAACACTTAAAGCTCCATGAAACTCTGACAGGGGGTGGTGACGAACCCCGCTGTACTCTTTCACCACAACTTTCTCTCACTCTTTCTTCCTGTTTCTGTTGTAGCTGTATTTCAAAGGGCCAGCCTTGTCACACTCTATGTCACGCTGAATCTCCCCAAGTACTATTCTTAAGGGTACACATGTCTGTGAAGTACTCAGCTACTTGCATTTTAATTTCATGAGCAGGTTGTTCCATTGATTGGATCAACTGGAAACCTCATCATTGTAACCGATGAAGTACTATAATTTATCTATCTATCTATATAACTTAACTGCAGCTTTTGGTGGTCCAAATCGGATATGCAATCTATATGGGTGCCTTCTCAAAACATTGTCTGGTTTAAAAGGCCACAGCAGATGCTATGATGGATCACAGGTGTAGGTACAGAAGGTAGTCAGACTCTGCATAAGGAGTAGACAACCACAAGCTTCAATAATTCCTAAATCCAAAATAGAATCACACTCTACATTATAGAACAGTAGAGTAATAGATAGACAGATAGATAGATAGATTGATAGATAGACAGATAGATAGATAGATAGATAGATAGATAGATAGATAGATAGATAATGGTTGGGTAAGCCCACAGACCGGCCATATCTATCTGTCTATCTATCTGTCTGTCTGTCTGACAGTCTATATATATGTGTGTGTGTGTGTGTGTGTGTGTGTGTGTGTATACATACATATATATAGGCGCAGGAGTGGCTGTGTGGTAAGTAGCTTGCTTACCAACCACATGGTTCCGGGTTCAGTCCCACTGCTTGACACCTTGGGCAAATGTCTTCTACTATAGCCTCGGACTGACCAAAGCCTCGTGAGATTTGGTAGACGGAAACTGAAAGAAGCCCGTCGTATATATGTATATGCATGTGTATGTATGTCTATATGTTTGTGTGTCTGTGTTTGTCCCCCCAACATCGCTTGACAACCGATGGTGGTGTGTTTACATCCCCTTAACTTAGTGGCTCAGCAAAAGAGACCAATAGAATAAGTACTAGGCTTACAAAGAATAAGTCCTGGGGTCGATTTGCTCAACTAAACGTAGTGCTCCAGCATGGTCACAGTCAAATGACTGAAACAAATAAAAGAGTATATATATATATATATATATATATATATTTCTCATACTGTGCGGGTGGCACGTAAAAAGCACCCACTACACTCACGGAGTGGTTGGCATTAGGAAGGGCATCCAGCCGTAGAAACACTGCCAGATCAGACTGGGCCTGATGCAGCCTCTGGCTTCACAGACCCCAGTTGAACCGTCCAACCCATGCTAGCATGGAAAGCGGATGCTAAATGATGATGATGATGATGATATGATTGTCTTCTTTCAGTTTTTGACTACTGGATCAACTAGATCAACTCATAGGGGATTAAGTAAGCTGAGGGCTATAGCAGAAGACATTTGCCTGATGTGAAACACACTGGGACTGAATCCAGAACCATGTGGTTGGGAAGCAAGTTTGATACCCCACAACCACTTTTGCACCTTATATTTATAAAAACCTTCAGTTCGAAAGTCATACCACTGTGTTATTGAGTTTTTATGCTAGGTTACAATGTTACATTACAGCTGTGGTATTCTTGCAACTACTTGCCATAACAATTATATTAATTTCTCTTAGCAATACAAAACCTCAACAGCACTATATCATCCTTTTGGAGATACCACCAGTTCATTATCTGTGTCTCTCCTGAATGTGAGTAGCCATATAGCTCCTCTACAACATCAAACAGCTCTACCCGAACCTCATTTCTCATACCTTAGCTGCCATTTAAGGGAAGGATGTGCCACCTCCTCAGGTTTTTTTATAGACTTGCAAGCTACTTGTTGAGCTCAGTAGAGTCTGTGACATGTAAAAAGCACCAAGAATACATTATAAAGCTGTTGGTGTTAGGAAGGGCATCCAGCCATAGAAACCACATCAAAGCAAACACTGGAGTACGATGAAGTTCTTAGGACCCAACAGATCCTTATCAAACCATCTAGCCTATGCTAGCATAGAACGGGAAAATTAGAAGATGATGGTAGTGGTGGTGAAGAAGAATAAGAAGAAGGGAGAGGAGGGTAAGGGGAGAAGGAAGAAGAGGAAGAGGAGTGGAAGGAGAAGAAGAAAAGGAGGAAGGGGAGGGAAAAGAGTAAAAAAGAGGAGGAGGGGAGGCAGAAAAAGAGAAGAAACAGAAGAGGAGGGGATGGGATGTAGAAGTAGAGAAAGAAGAAGAAAATAGAGGAGAGGAGGGGAAGAAGAAAAGAGAAAGATGAGGAGGAAAGGGAGGGCAAAGAAGAAGAGAAGGAGGAGGGAAGGAAGAAGAAGAAGAGAAAGAGGAGTAGGAGGAAGTAGAAGAAAGGAGAAAGAAAGGAGTAAAAAGCAAAAGAAGAAAAAGAGGACTAGGAGGAGGAGAGGAAGAAGAAAAGAAGAAGAGGAGGGGAGGAAGAAGAAAAGGAAGAAGAGGAGGGGAGGAAGAAGAAAAGGAAGAAGAGGAGGGGAGGAAGAAGAAAAGAAGAAGAAGAAGAAGAGAAAGAGGAGTAGGAGGAAGTAGAAGAAAGGAGAAAGAAAGGAGTAAGAAGCAAAAGAAGAAAAAGAGGACTAGGAGGAGGAGAGGAAGAAGAAAAGGAGGAAGGGGAGGGAAAAGAGTAAAAAAGAGGAGGAGGGGAGGCAGAAAAAGAGAAGAAACAGAAGAGGAGGGGAGGAAGAAGAAAAGGAAGAAGAGGAGGGGAGGAAGAAGAAAAGGAAGAAGAGGAGGGGAGGAAGAAGAAAAGGAAGAAGAGGAGGGGAGGAAGAAGAAAAGGAAGAAGAGGAGGGGAGGAAGAAGAAAAGGAGGAGAAGGAGGGGCGGGAAATGAAGAAGAAGAAAATGAAGAAGCATAGTTACATAATGAAATTTCTACATTTTGCATACTAACAATGCTGAAGTACCATCATCAATCCAAGAAAATATATACGTAGTGAATATCTTTTACTTCACTCATGAGAATTACAAGAACTATGTGTTCTTGTAACATTTTACACGCCAGAAATAAATATCTATTTCACACCCTTGAAGATTTCAAAAGAAAATATCAATAAACTATTGTATAGAAAATGCTATCATTTTAAAGTTTATCTCTGAAGACTTTCCATAGAATTCAAAGCCAGCACTGCAAGTTACAACATTTCGTACACGAATATGTCTATGTAAACAATGCAACTGCTAAAAGTTGATAATGGTTGTATATGCATATTTCAAGAATTATTGCTCTTTCATCAGGAATACATCCAACCCATCAACTATCTACAATGCTTTGCTTAAATATCTACTAGTTTTAGCTAGTATTTACATGGACATATTCACATACAAAACATTGTAACTTGCAGCGCAAGCTCTGAATTCTATAAAAAATTCATCGATAAATTTATAAATTCCAAACATTGCACACCAAACAAAAAAGGAACACAATATGGACTTGGTAGTATATTATGGCTGCAAAACGAAAAACTATGGCCTTGCAAGCAGTTAATTAAGAAAATGTTATGTATTGAAATGACTGAAATGCTAGTAGTATTGATAATAACAATACTATTGTAATATTTTTTAAAAGAAAAAGGTATTATATTTATCATTATGAATAGCTTCCTTCAAATCTATTGCCTCGAGCTAATACTATACTGAAATTAATACTGTATTGAATATACATATAATAAAACATGTACAGAGTTTCCTTCGAATCACTTATAAATCAGAAATGGTGCCAGTGATAATGGTGTTGACAAATAAACAAATGTAAGTATCTGAATTTACTACCAGAATCATACACATAAACAAAGAAAGTCTTTTAATTATCAAAGGATATATATATATATATATATACACACACACACACACATATATATATTCTCTTACTCTTTTCAGGCATACATACATCTATATATATATATATGCATGTATATATGTATGTATATATATATGTCTGTATATATATACATACATACACATATTTACATATTTATATATATATATATATAAATAGATAGATAGAGAGAGAGAGAGAGAGAGAGGGAGGTACATACATACATATATAAATCAAAGAAGTATTATTACCATTATTAATAATAATAATTATAATAATAAGGTTGTTAGAAAGTTTACATCTTTTCAGGTAAAATATAACTTAAATTCAGATACAGTAGAGGATTTATATACCACTTGCTATAAGCAGAGCTATCACTCCAAAACCACCAATAATTCACTATTAAAATACACACGAGCAATGCAACGAATATAGGAGAAACGGGTTTAATTTGTGTGTAATACAGAAGTAAGGAATGTATGTATTTCAATATCAATTGATTTCGCCTTCTTTATGAAAAACCATATTTTGAGCTCATCGGTTGAAAATAACTCTTTTAACATCTATTTCTGCAATATTCATCACATTACCTCATGTGCATCCTTTACTTTAGACGTCCCCGTGACATTCAAAACAAAAGCTATCATGAGCCAATATATATGTATGTATGCATGAATAATTGTAGAGAGAGAGAGTAATAATGGGTTATAAAAATTTATTTATTTATTATAGGATTACAGCTGTATCAGATATGCATTCGCAGATGTTCAAGGTTCAATTTATCAATCGATCGATTGATAAGATTGAACCGTCAATACACCCCAAATACATGACTGAAACAGCTACAAGCTTGTAATAAATTAATAAATGTATATAATAACCCATTATTTCTGTCTATTTTCTGTATCACTGTATAAAAACATAACATTTTAACTTGGTAATGGAACCATGGATTTATTCATTTGACTGGTGACAGAGTTTCATTTCAGATTACCTGGAGAACAATACTAATCACAAGTCTTTTTTGTTAGCTTTGTATATTTTTATCTACAGAGGACTTAAGAAGTATTTTACTTGGATTACTAACCCCAATTCCTCTTTATTTTGATATATATATATACACACACATATATATTGTTGTTTTGTTCTATGATGGTAAGAACAGCAACTTGTGAGAGGTAAATATTTTTTAATAAACACAATATATGTTTGTATGTACTACTATTAGTTTCATGTGCTGAGGACATCATAGCCAAGAGGACATCATAGCTGAGAGGACATCATAGCCGAGAGGACATCATAGACAAGAGGACATCATAGCCAAGAGGACATCATCACTATTATTATTATTATTATTATTATTATTATTATTATATTATTATATTATTATTATTCTATGTTGACTTTTGCTTTATTTTGTACAAGTTGGCTCCAAGTCTCACCCAGAGACTCAAGAGACAACAGGTGGAAGTTTGGGCTGTTGTTATGCCTAGTGTGCCATATATTGGTTTGTATTAGTGTTGTACTAGTGAATGTCAAAAAAAAAAAACGAAAATTTTGTTTGTTTTAAAACTTGAGATTACTTAGAAAATTATATTATTATTATTATTATTATTATTATTATTATTATTATTATTATTATTATTATTTCAAATTTGGCACAAGGCCTGCAAATTTGAAAGGAAGGAGCAAGTCAGTTACATTAACCACCACAGCACTTACCTGGTACTTTATTTTAGCAACACCAAAAGGATGCAAAGCGAAATTGACTTCAGTGAGGTTTGAGCTCAGTATTGAAAGAGGTAGAAGAAATGCTGCTAAGCAAAGTATTTGGTCCAAATTCGTTAATGATTCTGGTAGCTCTCTGTCTTAATAGTAATTGCAATAATCAACATTATGTGCTAGAATGATTGAAGTGTATATGTGAGTGCACGAGAATATTTGTGCATGTGTAGAGATTGGCATTTATGTGAATTGCTTGTAAATGCATGTACTTATACTTGTATATGACATGAAAACTCGATATTGATAGAACTTGCATTTATGCTTGTCAGTGAGGCATATATGCGTTTAAGGATGCATACATATATATTCATATATTTATGTGTGGGCTTCACACTAAGGATGAAAGAGTTAAGGTTGCAAGTTTTCTTTAGCTTGTCTTCAGTCAAAATGCACCCCTAACTAGGAAGAAAGGGTGAATGATAATTCAACAGGGAAGATGACAAGTTCCATTGACCTATTGACTTCTGATAGTTTGGACTCCATATTTTCCTTTCATCAATGAGTTGGTGGAGGGGAGAGCTGCAGCAATTGCAGCCCTCTCATGGTATTCAGTTTTACAGAGCTCTACAGAGTTGGCAAGTTGATTATTTAGCTCTGCTATTACATTTGTTGCTGTAATTCAATGGATTTAAATACATTTCACAACACATTTCAGCTGTTTTAAATACATGTGATCCCTCTCTGAGAAATTTGCTTTCTGCTCAGAATTATGTTTGCCAGAAGTAGATTTACCTTAGGTTTAGTAGGCCAAACCTAACTTATTCTTGAATCATAAATAATTCAAGAAATTTTAGTGATTGTAGTTCTAACCATCTGTGCTCCTGCAATTTGCTCTCTTTGGAAATCAGAAGCAGTCATAGCTTTTAATTTATTCAAATATAGATACCTGCCCCAACAAAAATTAAAAAAAAAAAAAAATAATAATAATACAGAGCAATGAAATGCAGTAAAAAGTATACATAATGCTTGTGAACACAGTTTTGAATTTGTCATATGGTCAAACACGAAGTGGTATTTCCCTTACTTAGTCCTACACAGACAAACACACACAACACACACACATACACACACATATTAATACACATTCTACTAATTATCAATTGATCAGTTTATCATTTTAGAGCTGACCATTTATATATTTCATGTTATTTAGCATGAATGATTTGCATATTGCACTTCTATGCATCACCTCTTAAATCATATAAGTAATTATATTCCACTGGGGAATTTGAGTTATTTCCTTCTGCTCCTTTCTTTTTTTTTGTTTGTTTTTTTCCATAATGTTGAATGAAGATTCCTGCTATATGATAAACATAATTCCACTTTTCCTATTAAATTAAGCCTTTGATGATCAAAGCAATCTCGAGCCAGTTAAATACGAATTAGACATTCCCATACTTATCTCTTACCTATAAATAACAAATAGGCATTGCACTATTTCTCTCTATCTTTCTTCCTTTATTACACCATCCTCCCCCTTACACTCCCTTTCTCTCTTCCATCATGCTTATTCAATTCTAGGACTCACTCTGTTACAACCTGCCCATGCTCTCTCTCCTCTCTCTCTCTCTCTCTCTCTTCAATCACTCCTATCTCTCATTACTCTGCTCTTAATGTTTCTATTCAACCTCCTTACCAACAACCATCATGAGAGCTGTCTATCACACTCTCCTGTTATTCTTTCACTAAGATACACGTTCAATTCATTCATTTCTAATTAATTTTAAGAAATTAAATATTAATTTTTTTGAATTATATCCCATTCCTTTGAGACTTGATAAGAATTGCAGCAGTTTGTCATTTTTCTTTTATTAACTTTCTTCATCTAAGCAGGAAATTTCAATTAAGTCAATATTTTTTGCCTATGTCATTCAGTACATCACACCTTCACATGTTTATCTAAATACATGCTATCAAGACACATGATTTATTTTGCATAGATTATTTTAGTGCTCAAGTATGTTATAGATATCGTGTTTTGCTTATCATTATTCAGTTACTTGATCAGCACTATAAACAATGCTGTGTTTATATGCATGTGCATGAGAATGTGTCACGTGTGCATGTCAATATAAACACATGCTCATTATATATATATATATATATAGTGTGTGTGTGTGTGTGTGCATGTGTGTGTGTATATATATATATGTATATATATATATGCATGTACACATGCATGTATTTGTGTCTGTGTATGTATGTATATATGTATGTATATACACACGTATATAAGTAGCCACAAAGTTTTCTATAAAACATATTGTTATTCCTATCTCAGCTCTTAGAAAAAAAAAAGAATATAAGCAGAATTCCTATTTCTTTATTTCCCTATTTCTGAGGGATGTAATATGTTATTATATCAACATATAAACAGCTATAACAAACAATCACACACACACATACATATGTATAAGTATGCATGAGTGTGTGTGTGTATATATATGTGTGTTCGTATGTGTGCGTGCATAAGTTTATATGTGTGTGTGTATATATATAAACATATATAAAGATATATATATATATATATATATAAACCATATGTCACTTAAATAATATATGCATATATATATGTATATATATCTATATATCTATATATTTATGTATATATGTATATATATATACATATATACACATATATATATACACACACACTCACACATACACACACATGCACACATATATATACATATACATACATATTTATATATGTGTGTGTATGTATATATATACATACACATATATATTATAATAGAGATATATACATATGTACATTTATACATATACCTGTGTATATATATTGTAGAGATATACATATATATAAATATATATATATATATATTATATATATATATATAATATTATATTTACACATTCTATGCATACATAAAATATCTACATATGCACGTATATATTTTTATCAGGAAGATAAAATAAATAGGCTATATTACATATATATATATAAACAAGCTTTATTACATATACATATACGTGTGTATGTGTGTGTGTGCGTGTGTCTGTGTGTGTTTGTAATTATACATATATATATGACATTTTTTTTTGCCTCAAATGTTTTCTCAAATACAAAAAAATAAGCATTATCATATCGAGTAGAAAACTAATTTATTGATTCCTGATTGATAAATTTAAAGAAATCAGTTTGCCTGTATATTTTAACTTGAAAGACATCAAGTGTGGTATTTAGTCCTATTTACACTGTTGATGTATGATAAATTGAAACCACTCTCAAACTACAAAGAACATCAATCTTTAAATATTGAATATTTGCTAGAATTATTGGTTTTGAAAGTCATCATTATTTATCTTTCCTCTTTTATTCTTTTTTGCATATGAAATCTCTAACTTTCATTCAATGTGTATATGTATGTTCATTTGTGTGTGTGTGTGTGTGTGTGTGTATATATATATGTAATACGTGCATGTATATCTGTGTGCATATGTGTATATATATATATATATACATATATATACATACATATTTATGTTTATGTATATCTTCATATATATATATATACACACATATAATATAAAAACGAAGATATATATAAAAGTATAGATAAAACTATATTATTATATGATTGAATGCCACAATCCATTTCCAAATAAGTTTATCTATATATATATATGTACATATATATATATATATGTATGTACATAAATATATACATGTATTATATTTTAACACACATATATGTATATGTATGTATCTATGTATAAATATACATCTATAAATATATATGTACACACATAGTATGAGTGTGTAGATGCATAATCATACATGAGGGTTTGCCTTTAAACATCTTTATATACAGAAGTGTATATGGATGACTTGCAAAATCTATATATATACATATATATATATATATGGCCTGCTCGCTGAGCCAGTGGGGTGGCATCATTTGAAGGCTAAAACAATGCGAAGTGCATTGTGACCAGCGATGTGTAGCAACATCTGATAACCTGGTCGGTCACAATGATCACGGTGATATATATATATATGTGGGTGTGTGAAGGAAGGTATATAAGAATGTGTATTTGTGTATATGTATATATGTAGATGTGTATATATATATGTGTATATATGTGTATATATATATGTGTGTGTGTATATATATATATATATATATATATGTATATACTTATATATGTGTGTTACGCACACATGCATACACACAAACACGCACACACACATGGTTTCTTTCATTTTCTGGTCATCAAATGTACTCACAAGTCTTTGGTTCACCTAGAGCAAGAGTAGAGGATACTTGCTAAGGTGGAAACATATTGGGACCGAATGGAAAATCATATGCTTTATATATACATACATATATATATATATATATAGATATATTCATACATATATATATATTTTATATATATATATATATTCATACATATATATATATATATATAATTCATACATATATATATTATATAATATATATATATATATATATAT
>NC_043000.1:46566414-46633914 GCF_006345805.1 Octopus sinensis
AGGTGGACAACCGTCGCCATCATCGTAGTATATGGAAGTGTTTAGCCATCATACATTTATGTAAATGGCGGGCTCTTTTGAATTGCATTTCAGGAAACAATGTGCTTTTTCGGAACAAATTTAAAAAATAGGATAAAATCTTAATAAGAAATCTTAACAAGAAATTATCAAGTAGTTAGCATGAGAAACCTCAGAAGAGAAAAAAACTGTAAAATTTTTTCTTTGAAAATATTTATTTATATTGTATAGAGGGCATTATTACACATAAATGCCACACGCTAGGAGGGACTCTTAAAGTCATAACTACCACATATAAACACATCGTACCGAATGCAATTCTCAAAGCGAGTCATTTATATATGGTAGTTATGACTTTAAGAGTCCCTCCTAGCGTGTGGAATTTATATGTAATAATGTCCTCTATACAATATAAATAAATATTTTCAAAGAAAAAAAATTTATAGTTTTTTTTTCTTATGAGGTTTTTCACACTAACTACTTGATAATTTTTTGTTAAGATTTCTTATTAAGATTTTATCCTATTTTTTAAATTTATATATATATATATATAGATAGATAGATAGATAGATAGATAGATAGATAGATAGATAGATAGATAGATAGATAGATAGATAGATAGATAGATAGATAGATAGATAGAGAGAGAGAGATAGATAGGTTTTAAGAGACAGAATCACCGTCAAGCAACTCAATCATCATTGAATAACATTATCCACAATAGGCACATATAGGACTAAATATTAAAATTATCAAAATTAATACCGACAATTCTTATTCCAAATTATCAAAATTAATAACTTCAATTCTTATTTCAAATCATATACATAACTACACAGGTTTCATGACAACATATTCCTCAATATTGCTGAAATAGAATGTTCTAAATACAATACCATATTAAAATGATTATATTGCCAATCTTCAGGTCAAGCATATATGAACTTATTTTGCTATTTACATCCTATATAAAGACATGACAAACAAAAACTATATAACTAGAAGTTGTTGAAATAATTTTACTTTAGTAAATAATGAACAGAAATGTGGAATAAAAGTAGGAAAATGAAATGTTAGTAAAAAGAAATGTTAACTTATCTGTATGGTAATTTTCTCTCCATGAATTAAACATGGCTACCAACAGTCGTATAATTCAAAATTGAGAGCTACTTTTTGGGAGAGATAATTCTTATTAACATTTAAAAGTTCTTAAAAAGTATTTTCTATTATTTATAATAATAAATCAGAAGCCAGAAGTGAGTGTATGATGGGCATAGTCTTTTTTTTCTGGTTAATTTATTTTATTCATAGGTTAACTTTGATAAATAATAAATTTCTAGGTCGGTAAATAGGTAAACTAAATAACTCAACTTATAAATTTAAAATATTCAAAATATTTTGAAATAAGTAAAAGTCAGTAAAAATTAGTAAAAATCTAATTTTTTATTATTTTTATAATTATAATACAATTAATCTATATTGATTATACTATTATTTTTAAAATTGACATTATTCTTGAAATTGAGTTTCTAAATTAAGATTTAAAATTTAGAATAATGCTATCTAATATTATACTATAAATTTCTATTAAGAAACTAAAATATCTGAAATTAGAAGTTAATTAAATATCATCTTACATTTATGTATAAATAGGTAGATATATTCTAGTTATACTAAATAATAAAATAAGATTATACATTATATCTAAGTATTATGATTAAATTTTATTTGATTTAAAATTATTGTGAGGCCCAACGTCTGAAGTTTTTTGTCACCACTTTGCCCCATCCTGAGTGTAGCCCTTCCTCACGTTCCCTCCACAATTAGAGATCAGCACTTCTTGATGCAGCTGTCCTCAACAATACACATCACATGGCCATACCAGCTCAGTCTTCTCTTTTGCACACTACATATGATGCCTTGTATATCCAAGGTTTGTCTCAAACCACTTACACAGTTCATGTACACTGACATTATTCATCCAGTGCAGCATGGTGGTTTCATTCCTATCAAGCCTTCACATGTCCTCCCTAGTCACAACCTATGTCTCTCTGCCATGTATGTTCATATGCATACATCCTACTTTTGACTCTGAGTAAGAGGCCATTTGTTACTAATAGAAGTAGTAGCTCTCTGAACTTTGAACTACTTCCTCTACAGCTTAAGTAATGGAAACTGTCTACTACTTCTAAGGATCCTCTCAGACATTTGAAGGAATCTGTTTTCTAAACATTCCTGATGTACCTGCACATCTTATTTCTTTACTGCCCACAAGGTGCTACACATAGAAGGGACAAACAAGGACAGACAAACGGATTAAGTCGATTATATCGACCTCAGTGCATAACTGGTACTTATTTAATCGACCTGAAAGGATGAAAGGCAAAGTCGACCTCGGAGGAATTTGAACTCAGGACATAGCGCCAGAGGAAATACCTATTTCTTTACTACCCACAAGGAGCTAAACATAGAAGGGACAAACAAGGACAGACAAAGGGATTAAGTCGATTACATCGACCCCAGTGCGTAACTGGTACTTAATTTATCGATCCCGAAAGGATGAAAGGCAAAGTTGACCTCAGCAGAATTTGAACTCAGAATGTCACAGCAGACGAAATACCGCTAAGCATTTCGCCTGGTGTGCTAACGTTTCTGCCAGCTCACTGCCTGCACATCTGCCACATATAATGATGTTGCCCTTCATGTTCATGCCCAAAGGTGAACTCCTCTACAGCTGGTCTGAAATTTTCATTCCAATGAAAGTACAGGAGCAGAATTGATCCTGGTATGATTCTTCATTATGTGCTATATTTCTCACAAAATATCTACAGTAAAATTATGACTAGGTAGTCATGGGAAAACTCATGGCAGAAATGCTACACAAACTTGTTAGAAGCATATATCTGCAATAGGAGAGTGGTTAAGCTTGAAATCAAGTCAGCAAATATTGTGTGTATAACATCAACAAAACAACTTCACAACAACTGGAATAAATTTTAGGGTCAGGTATTCAGGAATGATTAGTTACTGGATCTCTACATGGTTCCAGTAAAGCCCATTTTAGACTAAAGCTGACATGTAAGTTTCAAAACTAGCAAAAAGGAAACAAGAAAAAAGTGAATAGATCTTCATTTGTTTGGAAAAAAAAACACTCAGTTGATATCTTAACTTAACTGAAATTAGTGTAAAAGTGACTGAGTAGTCCGCAGATAGGGATACTGTTAATATATTCCACAGCCGAATCATTGTGTACAATAGTGTGTGCTGGGTGCTTTTAATGTGGCACTGACACTGGACTCTTGAAGGCTGATCCACTTCACCAGGAGATACAGCCTTAACACTTCTGCTGTGGAGGACAGGTCTTCTTATATATACATACATAAATACATACACACATACATATACATACATACATACATACATACATATATATTATATATATATATATATATAGATATATATATATATATATATATATATTATATATATATATATATATATACATACATATATATATATATATATATATCTATATATATATATATATATATATATATACAGATATATGTATGTGCACATGTATATATATTTGTATATGTATCTCTCTTTCTATTTCTTTTTTGTTTCTACACACACACATACGCACACACACATATACACACACATATGTATGCATGTATGTCTACAAACAGGCTCACAACAAAATAGATTTCTTATCATGGTTTCTCCCAAACAATAAGAAAAAAGAAAAAGAAGAAAAGAAAAGAATGAGCATCAGAAATGTATCTAATCAGAAAGAAAATATATACATTATAAAGAAACTACAATTGTATCTTGTAAGAAAGCAGGTATAATCCTATTAAATTGTAAGCAGATGAGTATGATAGCTGGTTTAACACATTGCTAAATATTTAATACCAAACCAAACTGAACAAAGAGAAATCATAATTTCTGCTTTGTATGTCGGAAAAGTTTTGACAGCCCGTTGGTTAGCTGGAACAAAAATTATATTCAGTGGAATATTGCAAATATTTTGAAATTAAACTTTGTCTCATATAAATAACTGTTCATGGTTGGCCATCTTTCGCTTATTATTTACACAATATTTCTCTTTCTTTCTGTCTTTCTTCTTTTTCTTCTCTCTCTCTCTCTCTGGGTGTTCTATTTATTTTTATTGATATTTACATTGTTATTATTTAGTTTGTGTGCTTTTTATTAATTCTGTTTTTTTTTTTTTCCTATTCTGTCTTCTTCTTTCATAAGGCATACTTGGATGAAGCCACTGTAAATATCCTATTTGAGAAATGTATTTGCATAAAACAATATATCTGATCTATAGTGAGCGATATGTGAAACCCTTTTATTTATTTATGATATATACACCTACACACACGCACACACCTACACACATATATACTGTGATAAGAAATCTGTTTTGTTGTGTGCCTGCTTGTAATTGTATGTGTGTATGTGTGCTTGTATGTGTGTGTAAATAAATGAATAAATATATATATGTATATAACATATACACCCATGCATACACACACATACACATATGCATACACATACACACACAACATATATATATATATAATATACATATATATATATATATATATATATATATATATATATATATATATATATATATATGCTTTAATCAATAATTTTTGTTCACTGAACTAAATAAATGGTGGTGGGTCTGCAATTACAGTTTGTTGATGTTTGTTTAGATGAGAAAGAAAGGGAAGAAAGAAAGAAAGGAAAGAAATGAATTGCAACATTCTTTCTTTTCTTTCTTTTTGCTTGCTTTCTTGTATTGTTGTTGTTGTTGTAGTTCTTGCTGTTGCTGCTGTCGTTGTTACTACTACTACTACTACTACTACTACAACTACTACTACTACTACTACTACTACTACTACTACCACAACCACCACCACCACTACTACTACTACTACTACTATTATTTCAGTTGTTGTTGTTGGTTTTGTTGCCTGTAGTCATTATTCTTATTCCTGGTTTCATATCTTAACGAATTCAAAAGAAGCAGAGAAAAAGGTTTACTTCTTTTCATGAGCAGACATATTGCAAGAGGTGAAATAAAATGTTCATTCCTTGCAGAAGAATGGGTTTTGTGCACTGAAGATTCCTCAGAAGACCTTTCAAACATCTTAACAACAGTTTGTTTGTTTGCTTTTGGTCCTTCTATATATCAGATTACAGATTTATTCAAGTTGAATGAAAAATATGCATTTGCATGATCTGTAATTGTGTGTAAATATATAAATAAATAAATAAATAAATAATATATACATGCATATATATATATATATATATATATATATATATATATATATATATATATATATTATATAATATATATATATATATACATATATATATATATATATATATATATACATATATATATATATATATCATATATATATGCATAAATACATATATATATGTATATATGTGTGTGTGTATGTATGTATGTTTATCCCTATTATAAAATAATCTTTGTTCTGATTTCATTGACATCATATCTCTGATGGAGCCTACAATGCAGAGCTAGTTTTTTTTTATTAAGGCTCAAGTTATGATGAAGGAATGGGACTTAAAGCAGATCAGGTTTGAAGTTATCTGCAGCTTATTACAGATTTAGTGATTTCATTTACATATTTTCAGTCAAGTCCAATAACCTATTGGATTATTAATATATATCAATACATATTTATAGTTCTTTGGTGATACATTGGTTGCTAAACTACTTTCTTTTCAGATTTCCAAACCATTAGAGTATAAACCAACTAGATGTTTTCAGTTTTGTTATTGTTCTACAAAAGTTCTGACTGAACAGAGTTTTGTCCACTCGTGTTTCAGCCATGACCATCCTGCCTTTTATTCAGACACAATACAACTAGAGCTGCATTATTCTTCTATTTTCAAGGCAATAAAGTGTGATTCAGATTGCTTCATGGTTCCAGTAGACAAAATACACATGGTGTTGCCCCAGAGGATGGCAAAAGAAAAGCACTAGCACAATCTCTCTGACTCATGGGGCTTTCACTTGCAGATAGCCATCTCCACTCCAATAGTGTTGAACAAGGATATGATCCAGAGGCCAAGAATGCTGAGAAGAGCATAGTGTCAAAGTATCAGTTATTCTCTGACTGGTTTGTGGTTGAGCCCATAACAGTGGAGACCTCCAGCATTCTTGGCCCTTGGATCATATCCCTGCTCACTGCTGTCAGGGCAGAAATGACTGTCTGCAAGTGCAAATCCTGTAAGTCAGAATGTCTGTTTCAGCACATCTCCCTCACCATCCTCCAGGAGAACACCTTTTCTGTTTTGTCTACTGGGACCGTGAGATGGTCTGAATTACAGGAAATCAAGAGAATGTGAGAATTTTATAGTTTAGTAGACTGAAAAGTAAATAAATGTAATACATAACTGTGACCTAATACCCAATATTATTAATGAAGTGTGATTTAAAGGAATACAACTTAAGCTTAGCAGGTGTCATATAAAGAATCTATCATAAACCCTTATCAATAAATAACTGTGTTCCAACTATTAATTGAGAAACTTCTTTTGAGGTTTTCAGCTGGGTTATAATGATAGGATAACTTACCATGTTGTCAATTATATTTTTACTTGTTTGGATTAAATACACATATAAATAATGTAACAAATGTTAACTTCTGATTTTTTATTTTTTAATGATCTGGTCTAGAATCTATGAGGCTCATGTCAGTAGTAACACACACAATAGTTTTTTTAGGTAATGTAATGGACTTTTGAAAAATATTATCCTCCTCACTAAATTTGGCACAGAATTTGACAAAGAAATGATTAACATATTCACCTTAAAATTTTGTAATTTTCGGAGATATCTAATGATACAGTACATTTATATTAGATTCCATAAATTAAAAATTCCTTAGGAAGTAAAGAATAAGCAACTCATTATTAGGTAGCTTATCTATAGGCATTTATTTAAAGCAAAAATACTTGTATAGCTGTAAGTAAAGCTTCTGTAAGAGGTTATTCTGAAAACTGAAATATTGAGACACACTGACTGAAAAGTTCACTATCAATGGTCTTGAGAAAGTGGCTGTGCAGTGACCTTTGCAGGCCCTTTAAGATTGGTGAGATTACTGAGGCTAATGTTCATTATGAACAACTGCAAGATGATGGCTGTGAAAAAAATTATGAGCAGGGTGGGAATTCCAGAAGGGTAACATTTAAATATAAAATATATACTGGACCTGACAAAAGATATATATTGGGTTATTATTTGAAAATTATCTTAACAATTTTAATAAAGATTTCTTAATTTTGATAGAAGGTCAAAACATATTGGTGCTTATAAATGTGTTGGAAAGGAAGTGATCTTTTAAATCAGCTTTATTTCTTGAGTAGAACTTATTTTATCAATTCCTGAAAAATGAAAGGCAAAGCTGAGTACAACAGGAATTGAATGCAATTAACACCATAATTGTGACACATATATAAGCATTTCTAATTTGTAGCTCTGAAATCCCATATGATTGTTTAAGATGTATATAAACATCCCTGTGATTTCACAACACAATGAGTAGATCATATACAAGTGTCTCCAGGATTTTGCAGCAGTCTGTGAGTGACACATGTATGTGCCACTGGGATTTCATTGCTATAGACATGTTTATATACATTTGTGGTATGAACAGTGTTAAATGTTACATGGTGGAGGTGCAATGGCCCAGTGGTTAGGGCAGCGGACTCGCGGTCGTAGGATCGCGGTTTTGATTCCCAGACCGGGCGTTGTGAGTGTTTATTGAGCAAAAGCACCTAAAGCTCCACGAGGCTCAAGCAGGGGATGGTGGTGATCCCTGCTGTACTCTTTCACCACAACTTTCTCTCACTCTTACTTCCTGTTTCTGTTGTACCTGTATTTCATAGGGCCGGCCTTGTCACTCTCTGTGTCACGCTAAACATCCCCGAGAACTACGTTAAGGGTACACGTGTCTGTGGAGTGCTCAGCCACTTACACGTTAATTTCACGAGCAGGCTGTTCCGTTGATTCGGATCAACCGGAACCCTCGTCGTCGTAACCGACGGAGTGCTTCCAACAAAAGTTACATGGTATTTTGTTCATTGTACTCTACAAGTTATGCCATTTATCTCCTTTTTAGCCATATTGATAATGTCAAGAGCTATATTATTAACCTTTCATTTCATGACTGCTACTAAATTTTATTATTCACAAAAGAAATGGCAAATTTAAGGTGAGGTTGATTTGAGTATGTTACATGCAAGGAAGCAACCGAGTGCCACAAAGAATGTAGTCTCTCACAGTTTATCAATGTTGCTATTTGGTGCCTTTATAATTTATTTAAAATAATAATTTTTAATTAGTACAAGAAAACTAGTAAATTAGTTGAGTCATTAAAGTGTCAGATATATTGCCTTGCAGTATTTTGTTCCCAATCTTTGCACTCTAGGTATCAAGTTCAACTTGCTTTTCACCCTTTCAGATCTGAGGATGTAGACTAGTACTCATTGTCTTTTAGAATTTTCCACATTGCGTCATAAAAAGTGTCTAGGTAGGCCATTTACAATATCTCTTTCACCTGAAATAGAAAAGTATTGAATGAGAGGACAGCAACGATTTCTGATAGTAAAGAAAATTCCAAGAATGGACCAATGGGTAACACAGTATAGAATGAAAGTAAAAATATAAAAAGAACTGATATGAATCGATGAAGCTTGGATTATTGTGGTAATTTATTATATCAGTCCTAGTACTTAGCTGTTATTTATTTTATTAACTTCAGTGGGACTCAGTGTCGACAATCAGATAATATTATTTTCTTAATCACACAAGCCCATATATTTTTTGTGAAGTGGGATAGTTATACTTTATAACCCCAACCCCAGTAATTGACTGATATTTATTTATTGGAAAATGAGAAACAATGTCGAAGTTGATATGCTAGACATTTAAAAACGTTTTTTTATTCTTCAAATGTTCTACCAAAATTTCTATACATGGTCTTTATGATACGAAATAATAATAATTTCTAAATAAGATTGGAAGTTAGCAAAATGAAGGAAGAGGGTTAGTCAATACCCTTGAACTCCTCTCTACCTAATCGATACTTTATTTTATCAACACTGAAAGGATGAAAGGTAGAATTAAGTTTGGCAGGAATTGAACTAAGAACATATTGAGCTAGAAGAAATATCACAAAGCATGTTGTCCAAAGCTCCAATAATTCTGCTAATCAACCACCCTCATAATTTGAGATAATAATATTTTCTAATATTAGCCCAAAGTACATATTCGTTAGGGATAACATATGTGACTATATTGATCCCAGTGCAACACTGGTGCTTGTTTTATCAACCCTCAAAAGATGAAAAGTAAAATTGAACTTAGATCATATAAGAAATAATACTGATAACACGAAATATTTTGACTTCAAATGAAGATCAGTGAACAAGTTTGCTTATATAAGAAACATCTACTGTTGGATCATAAATGATAACTAATGCGCTATGTCTATTTAGATAAACCACTGTAGCAAGTTTTAGTTTAAAAGGTGTTTATTACAAACAGAAGCTTCAGAGAAAGTTTAAACACATACTTAAGTCACTTTAGGATATCCATTAAATACTAAGTAATGAAAACTAGATGTGGTAGCATGCAATTTGATGTGTATCTTTGAGCTAAGCTGGTGTGCTGAAGTAATCTAGCATAGAAAAGAAATACAATATAAATCAATATACGAAGAACCAGTTGGAATCTTTCAATAGTAAAAGTTGTGATAATTTGTTTTTAATGTATTTATTTAATATTTGTTTTATTTATATATTTGTTTCATTCTTTATTTTTGTTTTGTAATGAAAGCAAGGAAAAAATATGAGGTGTGAAATTTATTGCTTTTGTGAAATGTTCCTTTGTGTTGAAGACTAATGTTTATACTTCTACTCCCATTTCAATGTGTATGTATGTGTGTATGATACGTGTGCAGAAACATGCTGTTAAACATATATGCACACCTGTTTTATTGACACAGGGCTGCATGTGTTGTCGCTCTTTCTCTCTAAGTGTAAAGTTATTGATATTGTTGCATAGTACAATATAAATCATCATCAGAGACCAGTTTAATGATTTCAGTAGAAGGCTACCAAATTTGGCTGAGGGCAGAGTAAATTAAACTGATCCAGTACTTATTTGACTAATATTTCCATTATCAACACCAGAAGGTTGAAAGGCAAATTCAACCCCCAGTGAGATTTGATTTCAGAAAATTAAAGGACGCAACTAAATACCATTAGGGTGTTTTGTCCATTTCTCAACCAGTCTTGCAATCCATCAAACTAATGTATTTAGTTTTCTTCCTCTCGTGACTTGCATTGGAAGCAATGTCTTTCAAAGATAATATAATACCTGAAGTTACTGCTTTTCACAAGAAAACTTTGGTTATTGGGATTTATACCATTATTCTACTCTTAAAATACAAATAATATTATAAGTCGCTCTGGGTTTGGCTGCTCTACATAGATAAGGGGGAAATACCCCGAAACTAGTCTGTAGATGCCTGACCAGCAAGAGGAAGTGGCTGACCTCCCCTGCTCGAATGTTATAATGGACACAGGTTCATGTGTCACATAGCTAGCTAGAGGTGATGGCTAGCTAGAGGAGCATTTGTCCTATTTTCCTGGACTGCCATGTTAGCTTTGCGATAATTATTAATAAGTATTATAAGTTTTGTTTAAGATTCCCAGCTGTAGTCTCTGCTTGAATAAGCTTGGGAGACACCAGTATCAATGGCTTAAATCCAGTAAATCCTATACTTTCAATTCTTTTTATTCTTTCTATTGAAAACTGTGGTAAACCAATGAATTTGAAGATCTAATTTAGGATAACACAGTTATTTGATATAGAATTTAGTTTTCGTTTTAGGTTTAGAATTATATTAATTCCATACAAATCAAAGATGCTTCATAGGACTGATACTTTATTTTCTTGATAACCAAGAAAGGATGATAGCAACCTTGGCTGGACTTGTACGCAAAATATAAAGGGCCATAAAAATACTTCAAGATATTTCTTCTTTTACAGAGCTAGAAGATTGATAAGGCAAACCATTCTGGTACTCTACTTTACAAGTTCAGACCTTAAATGCTTCACTCAGTTTCTGGCATTGTGATACCTTCACTAGTAAATATATTGTTTTGAACATTATAAGTTCTCTATTCCATTTCTGATGATCATCTTATATTGTGAATCAGAGCATCAATCACAATGCCAGGTACCACCTGAAGCATTTACAGCTGTGAACAAGACACAGAGCTCTGGATTGGCTTTCTTTTTGAACTGTCCTGGTATGTCAGCTCTCTAAGTTGACAAAATATTAATTACTATAGTCCTTTACATACAGAATTCCCATCGCAACAATATCAACAGTGTTATTCATCCTTTTGGGATTCATAAAAGAAAGTACCAGATAAATTACAGAGTCAATATATTTGATTATATCTCTGCTTCAAATGTGAGATATTGTATCTGTGTTAAACACTAATTAGCATGGCCCTTTATCACCTGTGTTCAAGTTAAAGACTGGTAGAATTGATATCACACTTGATATAATTTACAGTGACATTCATTCCAGGTTTATATTATGTGATTGTGTCAGTGTTTGTTCATATTTATGTTCATTTGTCCGTACTCACGTGTGTTGCATAAATGTGTTATCTGAGGCATTGTTTACAGCTGCAGCCCTTCTAAGCGTTAACCTCTTACCTGTTTTAAAGTAAGACAGCTCTTATTCCACTTGGCTTTGAATCCCTAAATTGAATGGATTATTTATTAACAGCAAAACTACCAAATTATATGCACACAAACACACACAAACATACACACATACATACACACCCAACAAAATGGCACCTAAGTGATCTTCACATGTTTTTGCTGTTTTTTTACAACCTTTTCTAACCCCATCCACATTGTCCTTCTGTTTATCTTCTTCTCCCTTTTTATCTCATTCTCTTCATCCTATGAAGGGCTTATGTCTGAAACATTAAATACATCTCTATTTCTCTGAGCATTAAACTGATATATCTTTATATATAAAAGTAAGGTTGTGTGCTGTCTGTCTCCTACGATTTAGATTCCTAACTACTCCCACATTTTGCGGTGCAGTTTAACGAAAACCGGGTATCTTATAGCCGTGATTCATATCGAGCCCTTCTGGGTAATAGCGCACGTCTACGATGAGTCTACGATTTAAAAAAAAATTTACCATCAGTTTTTTCCATTTTTAATGCATTTTTGGCATTTATAAGGGAAGTAACTCTCTAAAAATTTATTATTAAATCTCAGAACGTAAAAAGCTACAGTAACACCCCCCCCCTTTGTGGTTAGCCATATTAAGATGGCTATTATACTTTACATCTCTAAAAATGCTTATATAGTTATTTACCTTACAAACCCGAGCAACGCCGGGCGATACTGCTAGTGAACTATAAATGTATCTATATCTATCTATCTATCTATCTATCTATCTATCTATCTATCTATATATATATATATATATATAATTAATCAATATAGGGTGGCAAAAAATTTTGTAGAATTTATTTGCCACCAGCGGCCTAGTGGGAAAAAAATTAAATAGTCATAGACCATTTATAAGTTCAACATCACAATCAAGGAATGGCCATAATAGGCCAATCACCCACTAGAAATAACAGCCAAAGCTTCAACCGCAAAATAACATTAATTCCGCAAACCAGGAGAAAATTAAAAAAAAAAAACATTTACCCTGTAATTTCTTATACGATGCACCGTTTCATCTATTGTTTAATGGTAAACTAACCTGATTAAATTAAATCAAGCCAATCTTCCATAGGCCGATAGATTCGTCAGTAAGAAACAGCCAGATCCGAGCAGATATTATCACGAGGCACCTTTATCCCTGCCTCGGCAATATCTGACCTAAAATTTTCAAATCATCGCACTCGCGCCAAATTTATCGGCAGCAAATATAAGCCGCCGATTCCATTACGGAATTAACCAGAAAATTCATAATTAATCAATATAGGGTGGCAAAAAATTTTGTAGAATTTATTTGCCACCAGCGGCCTAGTGGGAAAAAAATTAAATAGTCATAGACCATTTATAAGTTCAACATCACAATCAAGGAATGGCCATAATAGGCCAATCACCCACTAGAAATAACAGCCAAAGCTTCAACCGCAAAATAACATTAATTCCGCAAACCAGGAGAAAATTAAAAAAACATTTACCCTGTAATTTCTTATACGATGCACCGTTTCATCTATTGTTTTTTTAATTTTCTCCTGGTTTGCGGAATTAATGTTATTTTGCGGTTGAAGCTTTGGCTGTTATTTCTAGTGGGTGATTGGCCTATTATGGCCATTCCTTGATTGTGATATATATATATATATATATACATGTATACACATGTGTGTGTTTATATATGTGTGTGTGTGCGTGTGTGTGTGTATGTGTGTGTGCATATATGTACATGTATGTATATATATGTATGTAAGTATATATATGTGTGTATATATATGTATATATATGTATATAATATATATATGATAGATCGGTAGCCACTACACATTTTTTCTCTCTTTGTTTTTCTCCTTGTTTCTTTCTGTCTTCCTTTCTGTGGAAGAGCGTAGGCTCAAAACATAAAAGACTTTTTCAATTCCCAAGCATTATACTCTTACATCTGTTTGTTTTCTACACCACCTGTCTTCGTCGTGTATTTTTTTCATGAATTCTCCCTATATATATATATATATATTTTTACTTTTTACTTGTTTCAGTCATGTGACTGTGTGACCATGCTGGAGCACCGCCTTTAATTGAGCAAATCGACCCCAGGACTTATTCTTTGTAAGCCTAGTACTTATTCTATCGGTCTCTTTTGCCGAACCGCTAAGTTACGGGGACGTAAACACACCACCATCGGTTGTCAAGCGATGTTGGGGGGACAAACGCAGACACACGAACATATACACACACATATATATATATATAATATATATATATATATACATATATACGACGGGCTTCTTTCAGTTTCCATCAACCAAATCTACTCACAAGACTTTGGTCGGCCCGAGTCTATAGTAGAAGACGCTTGCCCAAGGTGCCTCGCAGTGGAACTGAACCCAGAACCATGTGATTGGTAAGCAAGCTACTTACCACACAATATATAATGCCTATACATATCTTTCTCTGGTGTATATTTATCAAGTTGAAATATGTAAATATTAGTAAGATAGCTGGGAAAACACTTGTTTGTTATTTGTTCCACATGAAGTTGTGCAGACAATCCTTTGTGTCTCTTCTCATCAGAGATTCAGTGAAGCAATGAGTGAGACATTAAAGATTTGTATGTAGCAACACTGCCATTCTTAATAGGCTTTCATTGCGATATTAAATGTTTAGAAAAACAATAAATGATTAAACACCTCCACATTTTACAACAAGCACAAATGCATACATACACATACATGCAACTAACTCAAAATTAATGAGATGGAATTTTGTCATTTCACTTTTTAATAACACTATGTAACAGGATTTTTGTCCTTGGGTAGCAACTGTTATTTCTCATTTACCTATCCCTAGAAAGTATGAAAAATGGCTAATATTTCCTTCAAACTTTACTCTTGTTACATTGATTCAAACCCCAAAGAATCCATCCCTCTCAACACATGGCTATGATGCTCTGAAATACTTCTTCTCATGATCGGAGACATACATATCGTCAGCCACTAAGGGACATGTTCAAATGATTAACTGAGAAGCAAATCTGTGGTATTGAGCAGAATATTTGCTATAACTCTGCCCTAAATCTGTCTGAAATGTAATGGAAAATTGGTCAGTTCCAAAACATTGATGTCCAGGTCACAAAGGCAAAGTTTGAAAGGAATAATAGTCATTTCCTTTGATTTCTGAACAGAAACATATAGGAAATAACACTTACTGACCAAAGACAAAAAGAAATAAAAATTTTGTTACACAATAGGCGCAGGAGTGGCTGTGTGGTAAGTAGCTTGCTAACCAACCACATGGTTCCGGGTTCAGTCCCACTGTGTGGCATCTTGGGCAAGTGTCTTCTGCTATAGCCCCGGGCCGACCAATGCCTTGTGAGTGGATTTGGTAGACGGAAACTGAAAGAAGCCTGTCGTATATATGTATATATATATATGTATGTGTGTGTGTTTGTGTGTCTGCGTTTGTCCCCCTAGCATTGCTTGACAACCAATGCTGGTGTGTTTACATCCCCGTCACTTAACGGTTCAGCAAAAAGAGACCGATAGAATAAGTACTGGGCTTACAAAGAATAAGTCCCGGGGTCGATTTGCTCGACTAAAGGCGGTGCTCCAGCATGGCCACAGTCAAATGACTGAAACAAGTAAAAGAAATAAAAGAAATAAAAGAAAAATGTAATCTAAGCAATTACTAGCATCTATTTAGAAATACTATGTATGGGACCTATAGATTGTATTATGGCAACCTCTGCTTCCTTGTTTGAGGATTCAGGTGTATCCTTAATTATGTCTCTTCAGTTATTTCTTCCAGGTATTTGAACTACTGAAGTTTCTCTGGTTTCTGTCCTTGTACAGAGATGTCGGCTGAGATGGCATTTGTCATAACTTTGTATTTTTCAGTGATTCTATTCCTGAACTTGATGGAAGCGCTTTTGAGGTACTTGACTAATTCAATCATTTCATCTTCTCTTCTTGCCAGTCCATCAGTGTCAACAAATTTTAAAGTTTTGGTGCTTCTCTCTTTTGATGTTAAAATTATCTTTGAGAGCATCAGTCATTATCTGCTCCAGGAACATGCTTAAATGAATGGAAGTTAGCAGAGTAAATGATAATGGTAAAAAAAATTATTGAAACACCATTAACATCATCATCATCATCACCATCAATATTCTCTTACATTCCTCATCCCATTTTCATCCACCTTACTTCATTTTCCTCATCTCCCTTCTATTAAATAGGTTTTCCCATGCTGACATGTGTGGAATGGGTTTACTGATGCCGAGTTTCATGAACAGATATGCTTCATGCCACCAAATCATCTAGTCACCCATGATACGTAGGAATACAGTGTATCTATTTTAAACCTAAAACACAATAAATGATTAAACAAATAAATAAATAAACATATAAATAAAAGTAAAAGTAAAGTAAATATGTAAATGCAACAAATATATATACAGTACTGTGCTAAAGTCATCAGCCACTTTAAACTATTGTAAATTTCTACTAATTGCCAACTTGTAAGAGATTGTTTCATGTTGCATTTTTTACAGATGGAACATTGGCCCTGCTGGAGTCATTTCCATACCTAATCATTATATTTTGTAGTAGAGGTTCTGAACGAGAGGGAAAGATGCAAGACAACCACCAAAAATGACCGTGCAAAATTTCTAGCCACCTCACATTACCTAATCATGATACAGTGTTTTAAAACAGAAAAATGTCTATAATGAAAATTTATTACATAATGTTCATTTCAAGAAGTTACTGTACATTGTTAATATTTCATGTGGCTTGCCTTATCTTGAATAATTGTTTCACTGTGCCTGGGAAGAGATGCATACAAATCCCTCACCTTCTTCACAGGTATGAGATACCATTCTCTGTAGCTGAGCTCCCACAACTCTTCAAGAACTCTTCTTTTCAGATCTGTCCACATTTGCTCTGTGATATTTAAGTCAGAGCTCTGAGCTGGCCAATCTTTCAATACGGTAACACCTTTGTCAAGCCAGACTCTGTTGTGTTGCATGTGATCTGTGGCATGATTGTTCCATCATGCTGACAAATTTCACCTTCATCCAAGTCTGGTATCAAATTGTCCTTGAGCAACTGGATGTATTTACAACTTAAAGTAAACAATAAATAGCAAAATGCTGAATACATCTATTACCCATGCACAAACACACACACACACACACATACATACACACACCCCACATATATATATATATATATATATAATATATATATATATATATATATATATATATGTGGCCGATGCCAGACCCCTCTGGCACCTGTGCAGGTGGCACGTAAAAAACACCCACTACACTCGCGGAGTAGTTGGCGTTAGGAGGGCATCCAGCTGTAGAACACTGCCAGACTAGACTGGAGCCTGGGGCAGTCCCTAGCTCCCCAGACCCCGGTCGAAACCGTCCAACCCGTGCTAGCGCGGAAATGCACGTTAAACGATGATGATGATGATGATGATGATATAACATATATATATACATACACACACATTTATACATATATATATACTATATATACATATATATATATAATATATATACATATACATATATATATATACATATACATACATATATATATACATATACATATATTATATATATATATATATATATATATAAGCGAGAAAGAAGCAACAAGAATGGATAGGTTTTTAGTACAATCGTTTCATACAAGGACAGGCTTTTAAAAGTTGTAAAAATTACAGCATATAAACGTGTCCCGTACTCATCAGCTAAAATACATGTGAGTTCTCTAGACATCTAGTGGTTGAGGCTATACTCATGAAGTAATGTAGATAATTAAGTCACATAAACAGATTTCCAAAGTTCATTAAAGTTCTTTAAAGATGATGTACAGTCTTATCACAGAATTTTAAAAAGTTCTAATAGCATCACAGAGAAGGTGACTAATCCATAGAGCACATATAAATTTCCAGAGATATTGATGGATTACATACTCACAGAAGACAATTTATCCATTGTTAATCACAACGAGGTGGGCTCAATTCCTGCTTATTAGCATTACAGAGAGGGTGAATTAATCCTTTGTATAGATGCACAATTTCCAATGGTGTAGATGTAAGTTTCCAGAAAATGAGAGGAATTTCATATTCACAGGCGATAAATTTATCAATGGTTGAACACAATGAGGTAGGTATCAAAACTTGTTATATGATTAGGTATTTGCTGCATTAATCACATTACTGCTATTTACAAGAGGCTGTAGCTATTTAACTTTTAAAGGCTGAAGGGCTTTCTAGAGGGCAAGAATAGAAAGGGAAGGGAATAGAAGAAAAGAGAGAAAATAAAGGAGGAGGGAGCAAAAAAAGGGGGGGGGAAAGGGGACTAAAAGAGAAGAGAAAAGGAAAAAGAGAATAAGAAGAAGAAACAGAAAAAAGAGAAAAGAGAAAGAAATGGGAAAGAAGGGAAAAAATAAAAATAAAAAAGAGGGTTCTAGTTATACAGACGAATTAGTAGACGGCAAGTCTGGTTTTAATTTACAGGCATCTAGGAACTAGAGGAGAATATTATTCTTTGGCCAGTAACAGCTAATTAATTGCTGTTGAAATCAGCTATGAATTAAAGAGATCTAAAGAGATAACACAGTCGGGGTTTAGGGTCAGATGCTAAACAAAGAAAATACATTAGGAAAATCTAAGTATAATCTTATCAAAAAGTTAATAAAACTTACTTATTTAATTTATTCATTTTATTGTCTTAAGGAGTTGCCGTTATTATTCATACATTGACGGACTACAGTCAAATCTTAGAAGATCATTTAAAGGTGTAAGGGGATTGTCTATCATAATGAAGATAATCATATTATCACCGAGGGGTAGCCTTATTTATTTAATTTTGAAATAGAATTATGGGGCTATAGTATCTCATTTTATTTTATTAGAGTTATGCTACTTAAATTAGATTAAGTTAGGAATTAAAATTAAAAATTACAATTAAGATTTAAAATTAAGAATTTAAAAATTATGAGTTTGAAATTAAATAAAGCCTCAATTAAGCAGCGTATAAGTACTATTCATTTCCCTGTTCTCAAAAAACTGATGCAGATATAAGGAAAAAGATAACTGTAGTGTGAGAACTCTTAGTTATCTACTTAAAGCAGTGCTATACTATAGAAATCAAGTTATATCTATCTATCTAGTTACGGATATTCTAATCATTTAAAATATTTTAAAGTCTTCAATTTAGCGTGGACACAAACTTGACCTAGTTCGATATGATTATTCAATAAGTTACTATGTTTTCTATGCTTTAGATTTCATACGTCTCCATGGAGCATAGTTGGCAACCAACCCTACTATTTTTATACGGAATTGCTCTCCTAACTATTTCCCAATTAAGGTTATAATTTTTATATTATTTTTGAGTTCCCAAATTTTGTTTGAAAGTGTGGTGGTACCAGCCCTTCAGCCTTTAAAAGTTAAATAGCTACAGCCTCTTGTAAATAGCAGTAATGTGATTAATGCAGCAAATACCTAATCATATAACAAGTTTTGATACCTACCTCATTGTGTTCAACCATTGATAAATTTATCGCCTGTGAATATGAAATTCCTCTTCATTCTCTGGAAACTTACATCTACACCATGGAAATTGTGCATCTATACAAAGGATTAATTCACCCTCTCTGTAATGCTAATAAGCAGGAATTGAGACCCACCTCGTTGTGATTAACAATGGATAAATTTGTCTTCTGTGAGTATGTATCCCTCATCATATCTCTGGAAATTCATATGTGCTCTAGTGATTAGGTCACCTTCTCTGTGATGCTATTAGAACTTTTTTAAAATTCTGTGATAAGACTGTACATCATCTTTAAAGAACTTTAATGAACTTTGGAAATCTGTTTATTTACTTATTATCTACTTACTTCATGAGTATAGCCTCAACCACTAGGATGTCTAGAGAACTCACATGTATTTTAGCTGATGAGTACGGGACACGTTTATATGCTGTAATTTTTACAACTTTTAATAAAGCCTGTCCTTGTATGAAACGATTGTACTAAAAACCTATCCATTCTTGTTGCCTTCTTCTCGCTTATAATCACCACCCCCATTACTGTATTGTTAAAACAGTATAGTTTTTTTTTTTGGGCATCTAAGTTAGGTACCATATTCAAGTAAATTCATTTAAATTAACTTGAATCTTTATTGCTTTTT
This sequence comes from Octopus sinensis, assembly GCF_006345805.1. Classification (NCBI taxonomy): domain Eukaryota; kingdom Metazoa; phylum Mollusca; class Cephalopoda; order Octopoda; family Octopodidae; genus Octopus; species Octopus sinensis. Next base: position 46,586,462 of record NC_043000.1, read on the forward strand.
GAATATATATATATATATATATAATATATAGATGGGTTAGCTTACTCTGACCCTATAATTATATAAATGCATACTCTATATTCTGATGATTAGTTTGTTAGTTCTGTTTTTCACCAACCTTGTATACAGGTTTGGCCAAAAGTCACCCGACAGTAAATCAAGATTCCCTAAATACTATCTGTCATTCTATATTGACGAACGAAAAAGTGTCACTCAAGAAGGACTTCAGTTTGAACAATTTTTTTGATGTTTCATATTTAGATGCTTTTATTAAAATCAATCAGTTGTTATACATAAATAAATCTTGGAATTAAATGGTTTTGATTTACTGTCAGGCGACTTTTGGCCAACTCTGTATATGGGAATTCACATACATGTTTATTTATACCTATTTCTTTATTACCCACAAGGGGCTAAACATAGAGGGGACAAACATGGACAGACATAAGTATTAAGTCGATTTTATCGACCCCAGTGTATAACTGGTAGTTAATTTATTGACCCCGAAAGGATGAAAGGTAAAGTCGACCTCGGCGGAATTTGAACTCACAACGTAACGGCAGCCGAAATACCGCTAAGCATTTCTCCTGACGTGCTAACGATTCTGCTAGCTCGCCGCCTTATGTTTATTTATACCATCATCATCGTCGTCACCATTATCATCACCATTATTCAATGTCCGTTTTCTATACTGGTATGGGTTGGATGGTTTAACAGGAGCTGACCAGCTGAAGGGCTGTTCAGCCTCCCTATTTCTTTTGTCATGGTTTCTATGGTTGGACGTCCTTCCTAACACCTTCCTATATATTTATATGCACTCTTTATATGCTTGATAAATTTGATGTAATATCTGTGATGTAACTCGGAAGATTATGAAACAACTGTAAACAAACGGAATAAGCTTTTATTCTCTCACTTGACTTACCTTATTTTCCTATATCTCTCTCTTTCTCTTACCCACTTTCTCTTTATATATATATATACATACATACATATATATATGTATATATATATATATATATATATCTTAAATGAAAAACTAGATTTTATGGTATTATCATTTCAACACATGGATAATTTTCTTTTTAAATATAAACCAACTATGGTTATACAATTGATAGCCGGTATTCACAGAAGTGCTTCCTGAGGATACGCACACACACACACACACACACACACACACACACACATACACTCACTCACTCACACATATACAAGATAAATATGCATATGTGTATGTATATGCACATGTATGTGTGTGACTGTGTGTGTTCGTGTGCTAGATAATAGCAACCCAATTCAGAGAGAAGAGATAGGAAGTTTGTAAAAGACATTTCCAGTGTGAAAAATATGTTGTTGTTTTGAATCCAAGGGAAATAGTTCCTTTTCATTTGTTCATCCCCCAAAATATAAAAGATGAAAAATAATCTACTCAACAGAGATTAATAAATATATCTTATTTTACCAACACATTCATATTCACATTTCAGCTATAAATAAGTTCAATGATCTTAGATAACTTTGTAACTGTCCAATAAAAAAAAAAAAACTTAAATGTATGTATATGTATGTATGCATGTATATATGTTCATATAAATTTATGTATGTGTAGCTATGTATACATATGAATATATATGTATATACATGTGTGTCTGTGTATATACATACATAAATACACACACACAAACACACATATATAAATACATGCATACATTTATACACACATTCATATATATATATATATATTATATATATGCACATATATGCATGAGTGTGTGTATATGTATTTATATGCTCCTATACACACACACACACACACACAGATATATATATATATATATATATATATATATATATATATATATATATGCACACACATACACTCACACACAAGCACATATATATTCATATCCATATATATGCAGGTACACCTATACATACCTTTTTATGCACACATATATGTTTGTGTATGGTTATATATATATATATATATTATATATATATATATATATATAGGGAGAAAAATAAACAAAAAATTAATTTCTATTTTATTATTCACTGATATTATGTGAAAAAAAATTATTTTGAAAGAATTATAGTTAATATATCTATAATGGTTTTACCCTTATGACATATGAAATGGAAATTTCTTCTTCAACTAAGAATAGAAATCCTTTTCATTTGACATTAAGCACTGAAAATGAAATTGTTATTAATATTCCTCAATGCTTTATTCATATTTCACCTTTTATTATCATCTTAAGAAATCTCAGCAGATAAAGCAGGATTTATTTCTTCTGATGTCTAGCCAGTAAAATTGTAATATATTTGCAAAAATCAATTACTATAACATAACTTTTTTTTTCCTCCGCAAATGGTAATATCATTTTTGTAACTTATGGTTTGGTTCCATTTGATGTGGCAGTTTTCACGAGAGAAAAATAAGTATATGATTACAAATATTATGAAATAGTTACTTTTACTCGATTTAGAATGAAGAATGGAAGTTATAGAAAGTGATAGTCATACATAAGATAATGTAATCTAGACTAAGATTATAAAAATAGAAAAAGAAAATGTGTGAATTTGTACTGAGTTGTGGAACTAATCAAACTATACTTTCGGTGACTCATCAGAAGTATTTGGTGAAAATCATAATGTAGGGAGGCCTAGATTTGAAACCATGTGGATTTAGTTTGTTCCTTCTCAACACATGCCTGGCTCATACGGGCTGGTTTCCCGGTTTCTTGGCGTATAGGTTCCCCACCTGAACAGGACACCAGTCCATTGCAGGCAAGATGCAAGATGCAGGAGGAAAGAGTGAGAGAAAGTTGTGGCGAAAGAGTCAGCAGAAGTTCACCATTACCTTCTGCCGGAGCTTAGGTGTGTTCACTCATAAACACGCACATCGCCCGGTCTGAGATTCGAACCCACCATCCCTCGACCATGAGTCCACTTCTCTAACCACTAGGCCTTGTGCCTCCACAATGTGTATTTAGTAGCCAGTATCAAGCCACACCAAATCCAGTTGCTGTCTTGAATACTAACCAATCATATTGCAGCAATATCACGCCATATAACTGAAGGTTACACATGTTCCCCCTTAAAGTGGAGTTACAAAATCAAAAGCATGGTGTTCATAGATGACACAAAGCAAAGGTGTTCATAGGTGACACAAACAACAAGTCTGCAAGAAGAAACATATCTTGGCTATCACTTGACCCTGGGTTAAAATAATAATTTATTCTAAAGAACTGAGCATTTTCCTGCCTCTCATATGAAGCCATTCTTATCTATTATTAATTGAATTATGCACTCCATCTACTTCTGGCAAACTGCAATACAGCTCTGGCAAACATCTGTATAATTATGTAAATATTGTGATCTACATGCATATAAATAAATGTTTATCAAACACTGTTCACAGATAAGTTTAATATGGGACTGCACACAGTCTAAATTTCATACCAATGAATCAAGACCCAGCTAATGAGCCAAGCAACAATAACAACAACAACCAACAGGAGCTGAAGGTTTGTGAAAGTTTTTTTTTTTTTAAAGTGTTGGTACTTGTTTTAACTAATCAGAAAGCTTTAGATTTATGCATGGTATATATATGCAAGATTGAAAATTTTGGCTCAAATCAAAATGAACTTAGAAATTTATAATTGTCCACTAGACACAGGCATGGCTGTTTGATTAAGAAGTTTGCAGGGTTCAGTATTTAATCCCACTATGTGGCACCTTGCGTAAATGTCTTCCATCAATGCTTTGCAAGTTGGACAGAAACTGTGCAGAATCCCTTGTGTATGTATGTGCGTATATGTGTGTACACAGATCTATATATATACACATATATTGACTTGCTTACCGCCCTTTTATATTAGCAGTTCAGTAGAATATTATATATTAGCAGTTCAATAGGAAGATTAAGCATCAGTTTGAAATATGTTTTGATTACAATTTAATCAACTAAATACTTGATGGGAGAGAGAATAAGAGAAAAAAAGACAACCATGCTTCATGATTTCTGTCATTTAATTAAACTGCCTATTGATGAACATCACTCAGTCTCAACTATTAAAGTAAGAAACCAGAAAAAGCCAAGAAAGACTATTAAGAAAAAAATTTCTGCTGTTGTTTGTCAACAACAACAATCGGTGGTGTATATTTCGTTTGTCACTGTTATTTATGACATCATTCATGCATTTGTACTGGTTTTAGCTTTAAGGTTTTAGGGTTAGGGTTAGGATTTTAGGGTTAGGGTTAGGGTTTAGGGTTTGGGTTTTAGGGTTAGGGTTAGGGTTAGGGTTTTAGAGTTAGGGTTAGTGCTAGGGCTTTAGGGTTAGGGTTAAGGTTTAGGGTTAGAGTTGGGGCTTTAGGGTTAAGGTTGTGGTTTTAGGGTTAGAATTACGAAAAAAATGAAAATTTAAGAAACTGGAAAGGTAGGAGTAGGGGGCAAAAAAGTCTTTCCGAAAATTGTAGCTGAAAACACAGGGCAAAAAAACTAAAAGCAATAGAAATCCATGAACAATTATGGTGGTGCCATGAAATAAACATACTTCAGATACACTCATTTATTCATACAAACGTAACTGAGATGAAATATGTCATAAATAACTGACAAATGAAATATACACTGCCAGAAGTTGTTGTTGAAAAACAAAGCAGTAATTTTATTCAGCTGAATACACGTCATTGATTGGTTGAAATTACCGAAATACAACAACTTTAACATGAAATAACTTCGTAAATATATACTGTTCTCAAAAACGCTAAGAGTAAAAGATGTTTTATATGACACATTCTACAAGTATACGAAGTTTGAAAGTGTTTAGTTATAAAAAATTATTTTCCAAATCTGCCGGTCAAAAGGTAAACATCCAATTTATGTAGACTTTACTACCAAACTTATTTTACCATTAAGCTTCCTTGTCATAGGTCACATGAGGCATTCATGTAGTTTCTGGGCAGCCAAATTCTATTCATTTAGTCAACGAAGGTTATAGTGGGAGACATTAGTCTAGTGTGTTGTGGTGTGGGATTGCACCTGTAGGTGCAAATCAACCTTCTTAAATATATGGCAAAGCAAAGGTCCCAAGCCATAGGTTCATAGGGCTGGTTTCCATAGCACATGTATTCTCCACCTGGATGAAATGGTGTTCCATTGCAGGATTACTCATTTTTGCCAGCTCAGTGGACTAGAGCAACGCCAAATGAAGTTTTGGGCTCAAGAACTCAATGCATTGCCCAGTCTAAGAATCAAAACCACAATCTTACAATCATGAGTCCAACACACTAACCACTAAGCGATGCCCCTCCACTCTTAAATATATATATATATATATATATATCAGGTGTGGCTGTGTGGTAAGAAGATTGCTTCCAAAACACGTGGTTCTGGGTTCAGTTCTACTGTGTGGCATCTTGGGCAAGTGTCTTCTACTATAGCCTCAGGCCGACCAAATCCTTGTGAGTGGATTTGGTAGACTGAAACTGAAAGAAATCCCTTGTATATATATATATATATGCATTACGTGAATCATGGAATTTTGTCAGTCAACAGGTTGTGGACTCAAAGTGCCGAAAAATATTTTGGAATGGACAATGGAATTTACCAAGTCTGGCATAGCATGGTAAATTCCATTGTCTCAACACGGTCGAACAATGATGATGATGATTTTGGCAAGTTAAATTAAAATGTTGAAGTGAATCTAACGGTTTTTGTGTGTTTCTTAAATGGCTTATAAACACCTTCCACGCTGCAATTGTTTTCATTCCAGCACAGGATCTCAGATCAGGTCACTTGCTATGCAAGTACATCTCCCTAATATATATATATATATATATATATATGTGTGTGTGTCTGTGTTTGTCCCCCCCCCACCATTGCTTGACAACTGATGTTGGTGTGTTTGCATCCCTGTAACTTAGCATTTCGGCAAAAGATAAGTACTAGGCATACAAAGAATAAGCCCTGGGGTCGATTTGTTCGACTATAAGATGGGGCTCCTGCATGGTCGTGGTCAAATGGCTGAAACAAGTAAAAGAACACACACGCACACACACACACACACACACACATGACTGACAATATGGCAGTGCTTATGTGTAAGGTTGATTATGTGTTTTCAAGTTTTTACATCATGAACAAATAGTCTACTACTTTGTAAAATTGTATTCATTATTAAACAGTAAACATTGTAAACAAGAAAAGATGATAAGTCTGTATACAAGATTAAAGAGTAAACATTGCAATGGTTAAATTGTAATTATTCATTATTAATGGTTTAATGAAGTCACATTTGTCTGAATCTCTTATGTACTTTACTGTCTGTGTCTTTCACTTTATCTATCTTCTATATCTATCAGTCTCTTTCTCTCTCCCTCTCACACTCTCTCTCTCACTCCATGTATATATATATATATATATATATATACACATATACATACATATATATATATATACATATATATATATATATATACATACATACATACATACATACATATATATATATGTATATATACACACACACACATATGCAACTATTCAGTTGCTGTAAACAACTCAGAGCAGTACTAGTATATATTTCTCTCTCACACACTTTTTTACCTTTTTTACCTACCATTTACTTCCTTCTCCCTCTGTAGTCACTTCCTATTAACATCTATCACTTATTCTCATTATTGTATCGCATCACATTATTTTCACTGATCACCTTTCTTCTGCTTTCAGTTATCTCTTCTTCTCCTCTGAACTACATCTTAGGTCTGGTTTAACATCTCTCATATCTGTCCTGTGAAGGCATATGGCCTAGTTCAGTCGTTCCCAACCTTTTCACTACCAAGGACCCCTTTTATTTATATGAGTTTTCCCACAGCCCCACCCCCGGATATTCTTTTCTATTCTACTCTAAGCATAAGGCCTGAAATTTTGGGGGAGTGGGCCAGTTGATTAGATTAATTTATCGACCCCAAATGGATGAAAGGCAAAGTCAACCTCGAAGGAATTTGAACTCAGAATATAAAGACAGATGAAATATCACTAAGCATTCCACCTGGTGTGCTAACGTTTCTGCCCACAGGATATTGAAAGATCTGTTAGCTTAACGGCTTAACAACCTCACCAGTGCTGAAGTTTTGTTGGAGCTCCTGGAGTCCTGCATGCATAGCAGGCTTGCTACCAGCAGCCTACAGTACTATGCTATCCATTTTTTCCAATTATCTGATACTTTTCTGATTATTCAGGCCATGCCAAGGAGACAAACCTTTTGTAACAGTTTTACTGGGCACTCTATTCCAATTTCCTTAATATCCTCCATGATGCCTTCTGATAGAGTTCCCAAGGACCCAACAATAGTTGGAACTCTCTTCACCTTCTTTGTTTTCCATAGCTTGGCTATTTCATATTTAAGAGGGTTGTATTTATCTATCTTTACACCTTCCTTCTTGAATATTCATGGGACAAAGGGGCATGCAACATCATTATATGTGGTGCACCTTATCCACCACCACTAGGTTTGGTCTGTTATGCTCTAGCATCTGATCTGCTTGGACTGGGAAATCCCAGATGATTTTGTTAGTCTCTGACTCTGCTACCCTCTACAGTTTGTGCTCATACCATGTTTTGCCTCTCCCTAGCCCCCACTTTTCACACAGTTTCCAATGTAGCACTTTCACTACCTGATCATGTCGCCACACCTTATTGTGGTTTTATGCAAGTCTAGGCCATTCATTCGTGATATGAGCACAGGTTTCATCCATTCTATTGCAGATGTGGCACAGTGGAGACACTTGCTCATTCCTAAGGCTGACGCTCCAGTTCATCGCCAAAGCTTGGTCCTGCAGTGCCAGAATAGTGCTCTTAGCCTCTTTTTTTAGAGTACCTTTCATCAGCCAATCCCACTTATTTTTTCCAGCAACTTCTGTTGTGGCTATATGAAATTGATTGTGTAGTCCCTTGCGTAATTCTTCTTCATGTCCTTCTTGTACTTCTCCCTTTGTTTTACTTTGTTTCTCTGTTTTTCATACTCCCTTTTTCCTAACTGTCACAGCAAGGTTTCCTTACTTTGGGCTCATTAAGCTCTTGTGTTTGATATGCCCACAGTCTTCCACACTTAATCAGTCCTCTTCCTCCATTTGCTCTCTTCATGTATAAGTGATCAGTGTCTGCACGTGGATGATGGGCTCCATGCATCGTTAGGAGCTTTCTTGACTTCCTGTCCATCGCCTTTAGCTCTTCCCTGTCCACTTCAGGAATCCAGTGCCATACTGAACAACTGTGACCCCACACGAGTTTATTGTCGAAATTATGTTTCTGGCATTTAGCTTTGAAGCCAATATCTTTTTCACTTAAGATGGCAAGATGGCAGAAACATTAGCACACCAGGCGAAATGCTTAGTGGTATTTCATCTATCTTTACGGTCTGAGTTCAAATACCGCTGAGGTCGACTTTGCCTTTCATCTTTACAGGGTCGATAAATTAAGTACCAGTTGCATACTGGGGTGGATCTAATTGGCTGGCCCCCTCCCCCCAAATTTCAGGCCTTGTGCCTAGAGGAGAAAAGAATACTTTTCTCACTTGCCACAAGTACTCTCTTTTTGTCTTTTCATTCATGTGCTGTGTTTAATTCCATTTGCTTCAAGTATTCACAGGCATTTATAGCTGGACTGAGGTTGAATTGTCTTCATCATTTCACCAATTAGTTGACATATACCTTCTGTCCTGACAAGCTTTCACCATCTTATTACCATCATAACCCATTATGAAAATCCACACCCCATCTTACTACCATTGGAGAAAATCTGCACAGACTGGACTAGGCTGTCCAGTTCTGCCTCAGTTTTTGTGAATAGGTTCAGATCGCCCATGAATGGCAAGTGGTTCAGTTTTCCCTTACATCTTCCCTGATCATACCCCAACTTTGTTTCCTGTAGTATTTCACTCAAGGGGATCATTTCCAGCATGAAGATTAGTGGGAACACACTATCCTCCTGAAAAATTCCTCTCTTGATTATCACCTCTCCTAATATTTCATACCCTGCTGTCAATTCCATTCTCCAGCACTTCAAGCTGTTTCATATGAGATTTCTCATATTTTCTGCTACTCCATACATTTCCATTGTTATTACTCTTTACTCTTTTACTCTTTTATTTGTTTCAGTCATTTGACTGCGGCCATGCTGGAGCACCGCCTTTAGTCGAGCAAATCGACCCCGGGACTTATTCTTTGTAAGCCCAGTACTTGTTCTATCGGTCTCTTTTGCCGAACCGCTATGTGACGGGGATGTAAACACACCAGCATCGGTTGTCAAGCAATGCTAGGGGGACAAACAAAGACACACAAACACATATATATATATATATTCATATATACGACAGGCTTCTTTCAGTTTCTGTCTACCAAATCCACTCACAAGGCATTGGTCGGCCCGGGGCTATAGCAGAAGACACATGCCCAAAATGCCACTCAGTGGGACTGAACCCGGAACCATGTGGTTGGCTAGCAAGCTACTTACCACACAGCCACTCCATTCAGGAGTTTGGTAAAATATCGTATGCTTTACTATAGTCAACCCATGCCATGCTCAGGTTTGTGTGTCTTCACTTGCAGTTCATGATAATTTGATTGTCAATTAAGAGCTGATCCTTTTTCGTTCCCCAGCTCCTCTTTCGGCACCCTTTCTGTTCAATAGGTAGCAGTCCACTTTTTTCCAAGTATCTTTACATTTCACATTATTATTCCTATTATGATTATTCCTTTGTAACACAGTGTAAGTAAAAATATCCCAGAATCTTTAGTCATCTGTCAAGTCACAACAAGCACTTCAGACAGATAATACTTTCCTTAAGATGTGTGCTGTGCCCCATAAGGCTGGTTTTTGCAATACATCAATCTTGCATGGGATTTCCAGTTGCCTTAACAAGTTTCAATGGGACTGAGCCCAATGCTCCAATCACCATTGGTATCACTTTTAGATTACTCTCTTGCATTCCATACAGTCTTGTCATTTTCACTTATTATTATTATTATTATTATTATATTATTATTATTATTATTGTTGTTGTTGCTGTTATTATTATTATTAAGGCAGTAAGCTGGCAGAATCGCTTGTATACCAGGCAAAATGCATAGTGGCATTTTGTCCATTTTTAAGTTCTGACCTCAAATTCTGCCAAGGTTGAGTTTGGCTTTCAATGTTCTGAGCTTGATAAAATAAGTACCAGTTGAGTACTGGGGTCGATGTAATTGACTATCCTACTCCCTGCAAAATTGCAAGCTTTGTGCCTATAGTAGAAAGGATTATTATTATTATTAATAATAATAATAATCAGCTGATGCTAAGAGTGCCTCAAGGACCATGGGTTTCATGCATTGGTACTTATCAAGATTGATAAGTGCCAAAGCACGATGCTCCCAGTCTTTGAGTCATTCTGTAACTTCTGCAGATTATGATGAATGGATAGATAGATAGATAGATAGATAGATAGATAGATAGATAGATAGATAGATAGATAGATAGATAGATAGATAAGTATATATTTATATAAATCCCCAATTTTATCTTATGTAGACAGGATAATAATAAACCTAATAATAATATACACCATGGCTACATATATAAACTGCAGTGCATACCATTTGGTCTTCCTAAATTGAGTTAATTGTTATTAACATTGAGTGGTGTTCACTTGCTTAAATTGCAACCTTGTTTTGGTTCTGCTTTCCCTTCGGTTGTCTGAAGGTAAATCAGTATGTAAAGCCATAATTGGTATAAAGTATATTTAGCAAAACACTATAATTATAGTGACATATTTACACATCTACATCATCAGTATTACTCTTATAATATCCATCATGTTTTTCTCTTTTTCCTATTCAGATATAAATAGGGATAGACTAGCCAAATAGCCAGTATCCATATTTGCCTATCTTTAAATTAATCTATCTACATTCTTTGCTCTACTGCTTCATTGGCTAGCATCAAACACTACTTATTAACACTTTATCACCTACGTACATATATTATCTATTCTCATCACTTGTTCATGTTAATGTGTTTGTTTCTCTTAAAAGCATTGACCAATATCATTGATTCTAATATCTGGTTACTCATATAACATTAGTGGTATGAGCCAAATAATAAAGGAGTGGGGAAGAGGGTTGTTCTTGACCATCTAGTCTGCTAGGAATAGCGATCAAATTTCTCTCAAATCACACCTTACTGTCTTTAAAATGGACTAAAAAATAGGGAAGTACACAACAGATAACATATTAAGTCTGCTTGAGAAGAGTTCATTACGTATTGACCATTTTGGGACCAACTCACTGAAACTGCCCTTGATGCTCTGATACAAACTTTCTATCTTAAAGTGATCTCAAGTGAATCCCTCCAAGAAAATTTCATATTAATATACATTCCAAACACCAGCTTAATAATCACAATGATACTTCACTAAATTCTTCGTTATTTTCAAAACTAAATGAAACAAAGAAAAATGATAGAAGCTTCTAATAGCTTCTTGCTTGGTAACACAAGTCTAGAAAGGTTTTGTAAGGTGCTTTGTGTCTTCAAGGAATTTTAAGGCTCTGAGCACATGGTTTATTTAATTTGAAAATCAGGATGCTGGTACAAGAGAAATTACATGGTAAAAGTGGAAGGGTGAATAAAAACAACAAAAGAAAAGAAAAGAAAGAAAATTAGAGTTATGTCATCTTTGTCTATAAAACTATAACTAAGCTAATTGTTGTAGAATAATTCCATGGAGACAGGTCCAAAGTCTACAAGACTCTAGAGAGGATTGTGTCCTCCAGTTCACCAATAGAAATTTGACTATATGTTTGTATTTGTTGAAAATTTTGGATCTGGAATTCAGTAGTGCAATGGAATTCTTAGATCTAAAAAGAATATGCGATTTTTCAGCTATCCATAAGTTGCATTTCTTACATCCACTAAGATATGGCAAGGATTTCTCTATGATTCTCTGCTTCATTGTATGTGATGTGCAGTTGGTCTTCAAACTCGATACATGGCTAACCAACTTAGTGACTTTCCTTTTGCCAGTATATGTACGAGTGTGTGTGTGTGTGTGTGTTCCCCACCACCACTTGACAACCAGTGTTGGTTTGTTTTATATCTCTGTAACTTAATGGTCCGGTAAAAAGTGACTGATAGAATAAGTATCAAGCCTGAAAATAAAAATAAGTACTGGAGTTGATTCGTTTGACTAAACTCCTCAAAGCAGTGCACAGTGTGGCCACAGTCAAATAACTGAAACAAATAAAAGATATCACCAACGGCCACTTGGACTTGGCTTGCACATACTTAATGTTACACTCAGATTTTTAAATGACCACTGACTGTTGATATTTTGTTGTATGCTGAAGAGATATTTACTGGGAAAAATCATGATGCAACTTATGCAAATAATCAAATTCCATTCACATTCAATCATAATTCAGTTACCTCTCAATGTTTTATAAATTTTCTACATTGATATTAATGTTCTCATGATCTGTAAACTTCATCTATCTCAAGCTAAGTAAGGAAATATGCATGGTGTATATATTTATTTGTGTATTTATGGATGCTCATGAGTATACGTGTATGTATATGTATCACCGTGACCGACCAGGCTATCAGATGTTGCTACACATCGCTGGTCACAATGCGCTTCGCATTGTTTTTTAGCCTTCAAATGACGCCACCCTGCTGGCTAAGCGAGCAGGCCAACAGAAGAAAGAGTGAGAGAAAGTTGTGGCGAAAGAGTACAGCAGGGATCGCCACCACCCTCTGCCGGAGCCACGTGGGCTTTAGGTGTTTTCGCTCAATAAACACTCACAACGCCTGATCTATGCGATCCTATGACCGCGAGTCCACTGCCCTAACCACTGGGCCATTGCACCTCCACATGTATATATATATGTGTGTGTGTGTGTATGTATATATATATATACATATATGTGTGCATGTGTGTGTATGATTTTATTTTTGATTTTCTATATAAATGAAGATATTTCCTCTATCTGGCTGCTTTCCTTTCTACAAAATGAGAAGTTACATTGCAGATCTCTTATTCTAATGAGTTGTGTCTATTTATCCCCTGATGAAATACATCAGCACCACTAGATGCTCCCGAACCAGTTGTTGAGTGTCCCACCCATGAGGGATCGATGCTAGATGTGTCAAAACAATTGTCATGATTAATAATAAATTCTTGTATATATTCCATCTTTTCTTTGTCATATGTGTGTGTGTGTGTATTTGTATATGTATCTATGTATATATATATATATATATGTGTGTGTGCATGTATATATATATATATATATATATATATATATATATATATATATATGTATGTATGTATATATGTGTATATGGTGGTTGTCTACTTCTTATGCTAAGTTTGACAACCTCTTATAACTACACCTTAGATTCATCATGGCACCTGATGTAGCTTTTTTAAACCCGACATTGTATTGAAAAGCCGTCCACATAGATTGCATATCTGATTTGGACTACCAAATATATATAAACAAACCCATAAATCGTATAACTTGATAACCTCCTAACTTTAATAACACTCTAGCCAAAATTATTGATCCTGAAATAGGGGCCTCTACATGAGCTTTAGGTAATCATAAAGGAAAAAAAGTAAATAGGTAACTTTACTGAAAAGGCCAACAACAAAACAAAGTGTGTGTGTATATAATTCCATGATTGAAAATTGCCTGTGCTCCTGTACTGTTGCCCTTTTCTTTTCTAATCTATCATTGTAACTGTATCTCTATAAGTGATGTATTTGATGTATTGTATGTACCTACTCTTTATCTCTTCCATGGGTAAACTTCAGCTTGTTGGACGTCCTGAATATCATGGCTGAAAAACAATTATCTTCAAGTTTTTTTTAGTAGTGCAGCCAACCTTATAATATGCCGTGCTTCATGTGCCCTGCTTCTCAAAATAGGTTGCCCATGCCAACTTTGACATGTTACCTTAACTGTAACTCTGTTCATCACTCTATCTATCTACCTTCAAAAGCCAACTTCTGACCTTAATCCGTCATCTTTTTCTCTCCCCCTTAGCTTCCCATGCTTTCACTCTTCTCTCCTTCCCATCAATTTTTTTTCTTCAACTTCAATGTTTCTCGTTTATATTTTAATTCTCAGATAAAGCATTATATTCTATGCTTCTATCCTGCTAACTGATTTTAAAAATTTTCTATAAATTCCTAAACTAATATTGGCTCATTTTGGACAGTGAAGACTATCTCTAGTTTTCTATGATGTTGGATTTCCCCGTTATAGTATTATATGTTTAATCCCTCATAATAAAGCAATGTACAAAAAATTAGTAGAGTCATTAGACTTCAAGAGCACCATCCGAGTGTGATCGTTGCCAGAGTGGCTAACTGGCTTCCGTGCCAGTGGCACATAAAAGTCACCGTTCGAGCATGATCATTACCAGTGTCGCCTTACTGGCACTCGTGCCGGTGGTATGTGTAAAACATTTGAGCGAGGTCATTGCCAGTACCGTCTGACTGGCCCATGTGCCGGTGGCATATAAAAGCACCCACTACACTCTCGGAGTGGTTGGCATTAGGAAGGGCATCCAGCTGTAGAAACTCTGCCAGATCAAGATTGAAGCCTGGTGCAGCCATCTGGTTCGACAGCCCTCAGTCAAATCATCAAACCCATGCTAGCATGGAAAGTGGACATTAAACGATGATGATGATGATGATAATTTGTTCCAAGTTTCTGCCCTTTTAGTTTAAATCCTACTAAAGTCAAATTCCCATTTTATCCTTTTGAGGTATGTAACAAAAATAACTATTCAGGGTGATGGATTAACAACTCTCTTGGAGGGTAGTCTGAGATGCCTTGCAATATTTGTTCTGGTTATTTGTCTTTTGACAACAATGCTTGCAATGACACTGGTGTTAATTAATATTAACCAAAAACACTAACCTCCTCTTTGGATTACAACAGTGATAGAGGAAACTTAGATGCATCCTTGAGTTGTCAATGTCGACCAACAGTGCTGCCCCACTCCCATGAAATAATATTTATAATATTTTTTATTGCTAATATTGGATTTTATGTATCTAGAGAGCTCATAACTAAAATTTCGATAGTTTACTAAAGCTGTTAAAATTTTGGCAGCACAATAAAGCTTAAATTTTGGCAGGTCACCAATGGATTGAATCTTATTGTTATATTTTAGTTCATAGGTAACTTCTTCATAAAGACAGCAAATTTTAACCCTATTTCTGATCATTTTACTCTTTTGTTGCCATGTCAGACTCATATTTTCATGCTTATAACCTTACATTTAGAGTTTAGAGAATTAACTTATCATAACAGCAAACATGGAAATTATTTCCAACAATCTTCCTATTTTGCCTGCCATGTAACAATCACATTTTCATGATATAACCTCATATTCAAATATAGGAAATTAACTGCAAATTTTGAACCCATTTCTAACCATTTTGCATTTCGACATTAAGCTATAATGAGACCCTCTCCACTGATTTCTCAGTGTAGCCTATCTCATTAACAGACTTGTTGTCAACTGAGCTGTTACTTTTGACATAGGAAGCATTATTCTTAACATTAGATACAGCAATATATGAAACTATCCCATAATGAGTTTGCCGTGTTAATTAATCTCCTTGAAATCTTTCATCCAATGTTCATTCCATTTCTTTCATTGTAACATTAAATTTCGAGAAATTTTATACCATTAACATGATTCCACACATCCAACATATAGAATCACTAAAAGTATGATGCCATTAGTTCATTGTCTTTAGTGTGTTGTGCTATAAAATTAATTGTTTCAGATTTTTATGATTTGAGCCCTCATCTGTCATCAATCACAAATGGATCAACTTAGAGCCCAAAGATTTAGCATCTGTACAGTTGTTCAACTTACTGTTGTTCAACAAACAAATCTTCTTCAAAACAGTCTACTATCTTAAAATAACAGAAAGGGTACATTTGACAATGCAGCTTTGATCTTCTTTAAAGGACAAGATGTTCAAGGCTAGAATGCCTTTGATCCTAAGTTTATAGAATCAAGATTGATATAGAGTTAAACAACTAATTTTATGTCTTTAATGACTTAATCATATCACCAACTCTCTGTTTCAAGAAAGGCTGTCTTGTAAATTCAAAGGTGCTGTCTGTTTGATGGTAGTTTTAATTCAGAATAGTTTTACTCTTAATAGAATGCCTTTGTTATAACATGAAAACATGTCTCGTTTATGTGTTAGTTTAGAAATAAAAATTTTACATTGATGAATTCCTTTGTAGTGATCAACTTCCTTGATTAGTTGATTAGCCATTTTCTCTAATTATGGCAACAGATTTGTCTCTTCTTATTAGTCAGTAATTGGGTAAGTTATCTTCTTATTAGTCAGTAACTGGGCATATGGCAGAGTGGTTAAGAACGCGGGCTACTAACCCCAGGATTCCGAGTTCGATTCCAGCAGTGACCTGAATAATAATAATAATAATAGCATCGAAAAATACCTTAGGAACGAGAACCCAGGTTCGAAATTTCCCCAAGACACCTGATGATGGCTGGAGGGTATATAAGCCAAAAGGCTGTGTTTACAACAAACAAGATGAGGACAAATATCCATCAATTGTAAATAATGTAAGTTATTTTTGTTTTAATACTTAGAGTAAGGATGACTGCATCTATAAGCTTTAATTTTTACTGAGTCTGTCTGACTGGTGAGAAGAAAGGAAAAAGTTATTCAAAAAAGTAAATACCTAACCCTGAATACTTGTGACAGAGTGGACTCTGTAGCAGGCATCTAAGTTGGATTCAATCAAGTTGGTGGATTAAGTCTACCTGCCAAGAACCCAGAATCCAAAGGGGTGAAAAAAATGCTTTTGTATGGGAAAATATTAAAGTACTTGTAGATGTTACCTATAATTTGGAGCAAGAAAGATATTCATATAACTTGAAGTGATAAGATATGTTATGAAATGATATAAATGAAGGAGAAACTTCAGAAAATTATGGCTCTGTGAAGTTGATGAAGTGGTAATTCCATCTATAGTGGGATGGATAGTTAGGAATCTGCTAAACAATGTAAAGAACTCATCACCTGTGAGCAAAATTTTCCTTAAATTCAAATTTGGAAACGTCTGTTGATGAAATATTGATAAGCCCATATAAAAACAGAAAACAGGTAAAGCTTTGATAAAATAAGACTAATTTGTTATGAAATGTTGTCGTATGTGTTTGTAAAATTTAATATATTTTATTTATTTCAACATACTTGCACTACCAATAAGTTCTTATGCACTTGTGATTTGCTGCAGGAACTGAAAAAGGACTCCACCCTATGCTAAATAATGTAATTAAATCCAATTCTAATTTTTAAATTCTAAGTTAATCTAAGAAAATATGCTGAGGGCAATTTTATTAATAGTAATATTGGCTCTCATTGAAATGGAAACGATTCAAGATGCTGTGATAAGTCATCATTTGTAATTGGTGCCATCACCTTGCTAATTAACAATGGAAGTAATACAAGCTAATGAAGCAGGGATTTCAATGTGGTCACTTGACATGAGAGAAATTCAGCAGTCACATCTTCATTCCACAGCCATAGTGTCTAATAAAGAAGATGTTTACTTGAAAGCCATGTGTTGCCATGTTCAGTCCAATTGCATTGCATCTTCAATAAGTTCTTTTAATAAAGCCTTGAGCTGACCAATGTCTTGTGAACAAAATTTGTGAATGGAAACTGCAGAAACACATTGTGTAAATATATAAATGTAGGTGTGTACATATATGTATATATGTGCATATGTGCATACACACACACACAAACACACAGTATTTGCATAAAAGTTACTATTACTACCTAAATAATCCTTTCTACTATAGGCACATGGCCTGAAATTTGGAGGAGTGAGATAATTGATCACATCGACCCCAGTGCGTAACTGGTACTTAATTTATCAACCCTGAAAGGATGAAAACCAAAGTCGACCTTGGCGGAATTTGAACACAGAACATAGTGACAGGTGAAATACTGCTAAACATTTCGTCCAGCATGCTAACGATTCTGCTAGCTCACTGCCCTATTACTATCTAAATAATGGGTATATCACATGCTATTTATCTCACATTTGATGGAACACTATCTTGATCCTCCCAGTAGTAGAATAATAAACTATAAAGATGTGAGTATGTGCATGTGTGTTTACATGTCTGTCTCTGTGTCTATATTCTTTAACTTAATGGTTGGACAAATGCCAATCACTAAAATAAGTACCAGTCTTAACTCTATGCACTGGGATTGAAATGAGCACCTACGACTTTTTAAGATGATGCTCTAATATGATTGCACTCCAGTGAATGAAACGACAAAATGAATAACAGAATACATCTTAGAAAAAGCGAAGGGTGCACCAGGTATTATAATCCTGGCATGGACAATCTTTTCCAAGAAGCAAGCTGCATGAGATATGACTCATCATCAAGCAGGCTGCAATACTTCAAACGTTCAAAGAAGGTTTACTAACATTAAATATGCCATTCAGAAAGTCCTGTGGGCAGCTGTTTGCTCACAACTCCTATGGTCCTTAATAGTTGTAAAAATATTAGATGATCATAGTTTGATTGCTTTTGATCATAAATCTGCTTACTCAGGGTTTACCAGATGATAAATAACATGCAGACATTCACATACATGTATATCATCATCATCATTTAACGTCCATGGTCCATGCTGGCATGGGTTGGACAGTTTGGTCAAGGTTGGCAAGCTGAGAGGCTGCACCAAAATTCAGTCTGATTTAGTTTCTATGGCTGGATGCCCTTCCTAACACCAACCACTCCAAGAGTGTAATGGGTACTTTTATGTTCCACTGGCACCAGCATAATTCACATTGTCTCAATGCTCAAATGATGCTTTTTATGTGCTACCAGCACAGATACCAGCTATGTGACACTGGCATTGGCCACATTGCCTCTTTGAGGGCCCAATGCTCAAATGGTGCTTTTTACGGGCCACTGGCTCAAGTGTCAGTTACATGACACCAGCATCAGCTATGACTATGATTTCCCTTGGCTCGATGGATCTCCTCAAGCATGGAGTATTGTCAAAGGTTTTGGTCACTAAGAATCCTATTTTGTAATTTTCTCTTTATTTCATTCAAAGTCTGCTTCTTGAAAACATATCAAAATAAAACAAAAATAATTATCTGCTTTTAACTTGGATGTGTGAAACTGAAACATAAAACAGATTCCAGCATAAAAACATTTAGCAATTTTATATCATTAAATTTCAAGCAAACATTAAAAAAAATTTTGTCACTAGTTCAGTTTTTATCATTAGTTGTTGCTAAGATCTTGGACTCATGGTTTTACATTGTTTTGTTAATAAGGTCTAATAAGTCAGAAACCTGTGTAGAGTTTTTTTTTTGTGAATGAATGATTACATTCACTCTCTTGTACATTTTATAATTAATTTATTTTAATTCATTAATTAAAATTTCAGGGTTGTCCCTCTGTTTGCCTTAATTTTATTTTATTCATTTTGTTTTATTTATTTATTGTTTTGTTATACCAGATTTAGTTGTTCAGAAAATGATTGCACTCATTACTAATTGTACAATTTTAATTCATTAAAAATTTTTGACTTATTACTTCAACTATGCTAGCACTCACGTCACTAGTGTTTATTAGTTTAAATATTATTTTGTCTGCTTTAGTTGTTGCACATATTTTAATAATTTGTCCTTTTATTTATTTATTTATTTATTTATTTATTATTTATCTATTTATTTATTAACCTATTTATTTGTTTATTTATTTCCAACGTATCAAGAAGCATTTTTAAACTTGTAATAATAATTAGAGATTCATTTGTTTCAAACTAACTAGATGTTTCTTTATTAGTCACATAGAAGTGATAAAATAGTTTGGTTTCCTGTATAATTCCTATATTGTTGTTGTTGTTGTTGCTGTAGTTTTTGTTTTTTCTGTCTCTTATTTTTGTTTGTTGTTTTGAAAGTAAATTTTTTTTTACAAAGATTGAATTACGTTTTTTTGTCTTGTCAAATAATTTGTAAATTACAATCTTAGATTGGTAGCTCTTTTCTTAATCAATATATTTAATTTCAATTGTATATAACTTTATTTAGTTAACATTATTATTATTGTTGTTATCATTATTACTATTATTATTATTATTATTATTATTATTATTATTATTATTATTATTAGAAAAAGTTCTATCTGGACATATTTTGATATAACCAAATTGAAAAGTAAGCAATATATATAACAGTGTATACTACTACTAATACTACTACTACTATTACTACTAATAATAATAATAATAATAATAATAATTGTTTTTCTCGGTATCACTTCCTCATGACAATAGATAAACTTGAATATTAGTTCAAATTCTAGGTGTGATAAATAAGTATTATGTAGCGCATCAACTGTTAACTCTTTCCCTAACAAAAGCCATTTCTTTTTCATTTTTATTAATATAGACTTCCAATTGTCTGTTTAATGAGATCAATAGGTTATATGCCAACCGGTGAAGAAGTTTATACATCCTTGCTCAGCCTGCAAGAAATAGCAGTCAAAATACCCCTAAATCACAACTTTTAGTCTTGTAAAAAGGAAAAAAATTCATTGAATGATATAACCTTGTGTACATTGGGAAAAAACTGAAATACAGGATGGTCATAACTATTGCTTTTGATTAAGTCTCAGCCATAAAGTTAATCTCAAACAAAGTGGTAACAACATTGTATAAAAAAATGGAATTTAGCATTTTTACTTAATATATCATACTTGTAGTTTCATAGACTGTATCATAATGCATCTTCATCACTCGCCCCTCAGAAAAGGGTCTTTTTTGAAGGACTTAACTTTATACTTTTCTCGAAGTAGCAAACGTCAAAATGACTTCAATATGATACAAAATGTCATTGGTACAAAAGAAAACAAGATTCCAAAGCTTTTGCAAACTAGATGGTTGTCGCATGAAAATGTAATTAATAGAACAGTAGGGTACCCCTGTACTTTATTTTCAATCAGAGGCTAAAGTAGAAAAAGTGGATGGAGCAAAAAGAATCTATGAAACAACGATTAACAAAGAAACAAAGCACATGCTGCTCTTCTTACATTATATATTAAAGAAAGTAAATGCTCTTAATGTTGTGTTTCGATCGGAACTCTTTCGACTGCATCTGTTGCATGCCCTCATATCCAGTGAATATAAAAGTATCCTTAGTTGCTTTATAATAGAGGATGTTTTAGCTGTATCTAAATTATCAGATATTGATCTTAATAACACAACAAATCACAAAGATATGAGTGATGTTTACCTTGGTGAATGCACAATGAGATATCTAGAATAGAACCTCATCATTGGTGACTCAACTAGATTCAAAACTGATTGCAAAAATTTATTAGAATTATACTCTCAAAAATGTGAATGATGAATTTATTCCATATATTTACAGCCACAATCTGTATCCAGCTACATCACTGATGTTAAATCATCCTACATATACAAATATATACATAAGTACATATATATAGCTGTGTCAGAATGTAATGAAGAAGAACATTTCATGCATAGTAAATATATGGCTTTTAGAACAAAGGTCTTGAATTGGAAAGTAAGGCTTTATCTTTGGAATAAACAAGTAATAATTTTACATTTGTGAGTAAAATGTGGATGAAACACTGTCAAAGTATGTCGTGATAATTTACAAAATAATTAGATACCAAAATATTCAGCCCTCAGTTTGGAATAATAACTATATCACCTTCTCAAACATTATTTGTATTTCTATTAAGCATGTGGGACTGAGGTTATTTAGTGTAATGTTCTGAACACATAACAATAGCGAATAGTGGTTATATGATACACCCTCAAAATTATTCATCTGAATATAAACTAATCTGTTAGAAATAGCAACTTCAACTCTCTCAAGTCTCACTCTATCATCTCAGAAATGGACACATTGGATAATATTGTTCTAAGTGCACTATGACTAGGAAGATAATGGAATGATCATGGCTGGAATGTCTGCAATGATCACTCAAAATCCTTCAATGTAATCTTACTCAACTCTCTCAAGAATATCACACATGTACTTACAAAACTAGAGATTTGATCTAAGACCATGTAAAATCGTAAACTTCTCTTAAACTTATTATTTGTAACATGTTGTCAAATTTTCCCCATGTAAATTGTGTCCCCATCACTGACAAGGACGTACAGCACCTCTTTCAAGAATACTTATTCAATATATCAACTTAGCATTTTATGCTTATAAGAAGAATGAATGAATCACTTTATGAACACATCCATTATTTTCTATGTTTATTGAAGTCTATGTATCTTTTTATAGAACTATAAGTAATAACATTCTCTTATTCTTTTCGTGTCTCATAAATACAATTCTGTCCTTTTTACTTTATTCTCAGTTGAACTTGAAGCAACAGAGCTCTCTGACATCCATTATATGGATGTTTTCTATCACATACATACTTTGCTGACACACCTTGATACCATATTTATTAAATTGGTGACTGTCATTATTTTGATGGCTATCACTATTTTGATGAAGTTTTAGCATAAAAACTTAGAATATTTCTTGGATAAATATCAACTCACACAGCATATCGAATTTCTACAACTCACTAGAATTGAATTTCCACAAATCACGATATGAATCTAGCAAATACATGTAAGTCATTGTGATCACCAATTTCAATCAACTGAAAGGGCTACTTTTAGCATATCTGCATCCCTTTAAATAATTCGACACTACCAGTTAATAAAGTGCTGTCATCCTATAATCACTTTTATAATTGTTAACAATTAATCAGGAGTAAGCTATTTAATAGTTAACTCTCCTGATCACAGATACTGAACAGATGATAAATTATCTAACACTTGACTTATGACTGTGGTTGTTTATTCTCAGGTCAAGATTCATGGAGAAAACCTATCATTAAAATCCTTGCTCTGATTATTCCATCTTGTTGTTCCACATAACATATCAAAGAAAATTTTATTTAATCTAGATTTCCCCTTTTTTAAAAATTTGATAAGATGTTCTGTTGTGTCAAGGGAGAGTCATTTTCTTTTTGTGCCTTATAATGTAACACACTCACCTGTAAAATTTCCACACAACAGAATATGCTTCAACACACGAACTCATATAAAGAATCTTGCAAACCAAAGCCAAAAACGAAATTTGATAAGATGTGATTTCTACAAAATTTAGCTGGTATTTCAAGCAGAACATACTGCTGATAACAGGCTCTTCATGTTGGCCTTATATAAATCACTTACTATAGAACGTATCTTAAGTATCCAAGAACAGCATGGGTAGCAGCGTTACAATGGTTTCTAGTTTGGCATCCACCATCAAGTTTTATTTAAAATCGCCATACCAGTATGAGACATTTGCTTATAACTACATAGAAATGGTATTTGTCTTACAAGTTGGTAAGCAGTATTAATAAAGTCGATAATCTATGAAAGTAATCCACATGATATGAATAACAATAAAATCAAACAAAACTACCCTTGTAGTCACTGAAGTAGGTAAATGAACTAATTTACATATTGGTATTAGTAGTCTTGCATCTGTAAAAGCATTCTCATTACACCAATATAGGATAGCAACTAAAAAATTAAGTATTCTGAAGAATGAATATAAGCGTATGTGCATGTATGTATGTTCATACATAAGTTTAAAACTAATGCTAAGTAAACAGAATAGAAGTTAAAAGACAATGTTTGCCCCCAGCATAGCCATAGCTCTCGAGATGAGACTAGTAAAAAAAGAAAAGATATTAGCATGATGCTCAGTGAGAGGTTAGGAAATAGAAGGGACCTTGATGTTTTGAGTTTAAATTCTTTACAGAAAGTAAAGTTAGAGATAAAGGGAAGAAAACTGGGACTAACAGAAATGTGTTCTGTATGCATATGTACATAATATATGAAGATGCATGGTGTAGTCGTAAAAGTATTCAGTTCACAATCGTGAGATCGTGAGTTCAATTTCTGGCGACGCATTGTAGCCTTGAGCAAGACATTATTTTATTTCATGTTGTTCCAGTCAACTCAGCTGTCTGTATCATAGTTACCACATACCAGCATTATTATAGTTAATCATATTGTGCTTGTTTAAGTCACCCTTTCTTTTATAAATCTCAAACCATTCTTTAGTTCCCTTGATTTTCTATACCTGAGAGATGACAGTCTACAAGTTAATCTCCTCCTGT
Source organism: Octopus sinensis (assembly GCF_006345805.1). Taxonomy (NCBI): domain Eukaryota; kingdom Metazoa; phylum Mollusca; class Cephalopoda; order Octopoda; family Octopodidae; genus Octopus; species Octopus sinensis. The sequence continues at coordinate 46,610,772 of NC_043000.1, forward strand.
ACCAGTATGTATTCTGCACTTACTCAGGGGTTTATTAATGATGTTATTAACAACCTTGACAATCTCCTCTACTAACTTTTCTATTATGACAGTTCATACTCCAGCAGTTTTTATTTAGTTAATACATAAACTCTATTTTTTAATCATAGCGTATCATTCTCAATACTTATATATTCCTTGTAGATGTATTTGGAGGATTCCACACCTGTACTTCCTCATTCCATTATCCTTTTCTTTTTTTTATTCGTTCCTTTACTGGTCGTTGCCAGTGCCGCTGGACTGGCTCCTGTGCAGGTGGCACATAAAAAGCACCATTTGTGCGTGGCCGTTGCCAGTACCACATAACTGGCCCTCGTGCCAGTGGCACGTAAAAGCACCCACTACACTCTCAGAGTAGTTGGCATTAGGAAGGGCATCCAGCTGTAGAAACTCTGTCAGATCAGATTGGAGTCTGGAGCAGCCATCTGGTTCGCCAGACCTCAATCAAATCGTCCAACCCATGCTTGCATGGAAAGCAGACGTTAAACGATGATGATGATGATGATGACCCTAAATTTTGGGTTCCTTTATCCTTAATCCTGAATGCTTGCTTGTAATTTTCCTCTATATTTGGTCGAATTAACTCACTAGCAACTACTCTCCTTGTATAGCTTTGTTCATTTCTGACTGCATCGGGTATCAGCTTCTTATTTTATGGATTTCTAAGTTATATAATTGTATTCCAGCATTATTACATTTCCCTTTCTTCAATTAACTAACAGCAGTCAATGAGGTACTTGTTTTGGACTAGCATAGACTACTTTCAATTTCATCTCACTATGGCCTCTTAAATCACCTTCTTGCATCCATTCAAGTGGTAGCATATTCTACTCTCTATCATTATGACACAGTAGATTTAACTAACACATGAACCACCTTGCAACAAGCTATTTATTTTCTTAATACATTTTCACTCTGATACTTAATTGGAATTTTTAATTAAGCCTTATCCTAATTTATTTTCATCTAATTTATTTATTTAGTTATTTATTGGCACACTTGTTTTTATAAACAGTGATTTTTTTCACCTTTTCCTTCCATTATTTAGGTTGAGGGTCATTGCTAAGTATTTGGATGTATGTCTGAATAGTTTCTCTCCCCTTCTCTTTCCCTACTTTTACTCATCTTTCCTTTTCTCTTTCCCTACTTTTCCTCATCTTTCCTTTCCTAAACCTAATTTTAGGCTCTAGTCATTTCAATGAAGAATCATTATCTTTACCAATAACCTAACAAACACTTGAGTTTTATTGCCAGTGACTTCTCCTTTCCCCTAGTAGATCTCTAGGTTCACTATTACTGGGTCCTCACACTAATGCTTATTTAATTTTCTCCTTTCAACACTGCACCCCAACCTCATCATCATCATCCTCATTATTTATGCTTTTACTTATCTCTAGCTTTTGTTCCTTAATGGTCTTAGTAAACCCTTATTTTAATTAGTTCTTCCTCCTCCTCCTCTTGTTGTTGTTGTTGTTCTTCTTCTTCTTCTTCTTCTTCTTCTTTCGTCATCATCATCATCATCATCATCAGTGGTGGTGGTGATAGTTGTTGTTGTTGTAGTTGTAGCAGTAGAGCTGTAGTAATATGCAGTGGTGAGATAGCAGAATCATTAACACACCAGACAAAATGCTTAGCAACTTTTCTTCTGGATTTAGGCTCTGAGTTCAAATTTTGCCATGGTCAACTTTTGCCTTTTATCCTTTTATCCTTTTTGGGCTGACGGTATAAGTACCAGTCAAGAACTGGGTTTGATATAATCGACTAGCCTCCACACCACTTAATATCTCAGACTTTGTGCATATAGTAGAAAGGATTGTTTTCATTATCATTTCTTTATTCTTGTCTTATTTCCATTCTCGTTTTTACCTCCACCTTTGCTAAGGCGGAGGTATTGTTTTCAGTCATATTTTTTTGCTTGTTTGTTCTTGGACAAGATATCTCAAGTGTAGTGATGATGATGTCATATCAACGGTTAGTATTGTTTTTATTCTTTCAACCTTCACAGCTATATTGAAAGAATGAAAACAATACTAACAACCCAAATAAGACCAATGGCACCAGAAATACCGATGTTTATTCCTTCTAATATAATCGTGAAGGTTCTACTAGGATGACAAATCAGTGTATTTCCAATCTGGTACTCAACTCAAAATCCTGGCTATGTACAGAATTATATTGGAATCATGAAAAAATTGAAGTTCCATTAGTGCAGGAACTCTGGGAGCATTAGTGTAACTTATAATTAAAAAATGAAGAATGAATTTAGTACAACTTGGTTATTAGTTACAATTGTTCTGTACCACTCTAGTTCTAATGCAAATGCATGTAAAAGATTTCATGTAAAAAATTATATAATATGCATGACTGATTATATTGGAGTGAAACTTTATCAGACTAGCATAAAGTCCCATGTTCATACATTATGCAAGGAACATCTATTGTTGCTTACAATAAGTATTGTTGCTTAAGATGAAAAAATGATGAAATAAATACAGATAAAATCAAGACAAATAAAATAATAATAATAATAATAATAATAATAATAATAATAATAATAATAATAACAATAATAATAATAATAATAATAATAATAACAACGGGCAGAGTACTGCTAAGCATTTCATCCAGCATTTTAACAATTCTGACAGCTCATCGCCTTGAGCTGGCAGAAACGCTAGCATGCCGGGCAAAATGCTTAGTGGTATTTCGCCTGTCTTTATGTTCTGAGTTCAAATTCCTCTGAGGTCGACTTTGCCTTTCATCCTTTTGGACTCGATAGATTAGGTACCAGTTGCATACTGGGCTCTATCTTATCGACTGGCCCCCTCCCACCAAATTTTGGACCTTGAGCCTAGGGTAGAAAAGAATTCTGCCAGCCTGCCGTCTTAATAATAATAATAATAATAATAATAATAATAATAATGAGAAGAAGAAGAAGGAGAAGAAGAAGAAGAAGAAGAAGAAGAAGACAACATGATCTTTAACATGGGATCTCATTGGTACTAGTAGTACAGATAATCCATAGGTGATAAAGAGGTCAGTAGTAAATCACAAATAAAAATAATTATCTGGCACAATGAAAGAATGCTTATATTAACAACAACAATAAAACAAATGATACCAGGAACAATAATAATAATAATCTTTTCTATTATAGGCACCCACCCAGCAAAAACTTTTGTCATGCCAAATTCATTGAACAAAATATTCTCACCTCTTCACAGAATATGATAACAGCATTAGTTATTTGATTTCTAGTCAATTGCCTGTCATTCATCACCATGTGGTGAACACAATCAATGTTTTCCTCAGTAATGGCAGTTGCAGGACATCTGGACCTTGGGTCATCTTCAAGACTCATCATCATTGTTCGAACGTGGTTGAGACAATGGAATTTACCATGCAACGCCAGACTTCACGGTCCATCATAGCATTAAGGAGGTCCTGTTGCTGGATGCCTGTATCCCTGGAGATTACATCAGGGTAGGAGAGTGGGATGCCTGTATCCCTGGAGATTACATCAGGGTAGGAAGACTCATTGTTCACCTCCCAAATTCTGTTGCCCACTTTTGCAGTGTCAGAATGTATGTCCTTGGGGACCAAACACTTTTTGATGACACCACAATGCCAAATTTTGTTTATTTTGAAGAGAAGTTTCTATTAGTTACATTTGCAGTCTTCTTTGAACAGTCAGATGTCAGTTTACATGGAACAAAACAATGCAATTATTAATAAAACTAGTTGAAAAGTAATGTATGCAAGATCTCACAACTCTATCATCATTCCTTCATAGTCAGCCTGTGAACTTTTCAGTCCACCTTTGTATATGCATAATTTAAACTGTAAGCAGGGACTATTTATTAGTGCAGCATGTGAGGCCAGTGAAAGAATTCTAAGAGGATTATTTGCATCTAATGGCAAGCAATTTATTCACTTGCTGTACAGCACCTTTTATCGAAATATGTGTAATGATCAATGAAAATTGAAAAGGGAACAGGGACAGAGATTGGGCAGAAGATTTACTGTAACTGGAGAGAAATAAGTGAAGAATTAGCCTTTGGTAATGCTACTGCTGCTGCTGTCACTGTTGTTGCTGGTGGTGCTGATTATCTTTGCTGCAAGGGCTTTTTCCCAGTAGAGGTTTTCAGCTTAAGCCTTCTCATCAACGCAATGCTTGTCCATTATAGAATGTCGCTGTGAAAGCTCTGGAAATGAATTATATTTCATCTCCACTAGCTACGTGTTTTCTAAAATATGTGCATGTTTTAGTTGAAATAGCGATAATGACAACAGAAATGATAACAATAGGAATGACAATAACAATAATAGTAAGTGTTTCAAGCACAGGCACAAATCCAGAAGTTTAAAGGAAAGAGATTATTTGATCAAATCAATGCCAGCACTCATATCTTATTTTATTTTATGAGATGTAGAAGGATGAAAGCAGAGCATATGCTGACATACATATCGTTTGAACTCAGAATGTTACATTCCAGAGTAAATACCATATGATATTATTTTATGATGTTCTAACAATCCTGTCAATCCACTGCTCTTATGATCACAACAACAACAACAATAACAATAATAATAATACTGATGCAGTACCAGGCACTGGCTTTCATTGCTTCCAATCTTAACTGATTGCAAGTGCTATCATGTACATTGTTTTGTCTTGGTATTAAAGACGGGCTACAGCAAATATTCTGCTCAATACCACAGTTTTGCTTGTCAGTTGTTTGATCTTAACCATTTGAGCATGTCCCTTAGTGGCTGACGACATGTGCATCTCTGATCACAAGCAGAAGTAGGGGACAGAGAGCATCATCAACATGTGTTGACTGTAGTTCTTTGGGGTTTGGATAATTCACCTCTGGAAACAGGTGTTTTGTTCAATATCCTTAAACAACCCTTATTCAAGGACCTTTTATACTGGATGGGCTACTCGGCCAGAAGAAAATTCTAACTGGGCCCGATCTGCAAGGTCATGTGCTGTTAATCTTGATATGATATCACCATGTTATGCACATATGATTGTGATGCATGTTCCTGGTGTACCCTTATCAGGTGGGTAGTCATGATGGGTATACTGGGCTTCATATATTTTACCCCAGTGTCACTTTGATGGCATGCACTGCTCTCTCACTCAACAACAGTAATAATAATATGCCTTGACGCAGTATCAGGTACTGGCTCTCATGGCTTCTCAACTTAACTGATTGGATGTCTTATCATGTACATGTTTGTCTTGGTATAAAAAATGGGCTACAGCAAATACTCTGCTCAATACCACAGATTTGCTTGTCAGATGCTTGAACTTAACCATTTGAGCATGTCTCTTAGTGGCTGACAATATGTGCATCTCTGATCACAAGCAGAAATAGTGGGAGAGCATCATATCCATGTGTTGTGAGGAATTCTTTGTGATTTGAATAATTGACTTCTGGAAACATAGGTGTTTCATTCAACATCCTTAAACAGCCCTTACTCATGGACCTTTTCAGTGGGATGGGTTGCTTGACCTGGAGAAAATTCTAACTGGGCCCCACCTGTAAGGTCATGCTCTGTTTGTCATGATATGAGATCATCATGTCATGCATAAATGGTTGTGATGCATGTAAGAGAATTAATTAGCATTAGCATGAAGAAGTGGAAAGTAGATCTTTACTCAGATGACTCATTCTTAGGGAAAGTTAATATTGAAAGGGGAATTTTCCAGGGGGACTCGTTGTCCCCTTTAATATTTGTCTCATATTTGATCTCCCCCCAGTTTAGTATTGAGGAAGTTAAAGGCAGGGTATCAGTTCAGAAATAGTAAGGGAAAAATTACAGCCATTTGCTCTACATGGATAATCTGAAGCCTTTTAGTATGAATGTAAAGAGATATTTTATTGTGTCTGGGGAGAGTAATTCTGTTTTGGTACCTTATTATCTAACACACTCACTAGCTCGATTTCCACTCTTTTACTTAGGAAATATAGGTAGAAGGTAGTCATACTGCTATACCCACAGTTTATATATACACAGGTAGAGTTGTTAGTAGGCTGTTATGTAGATGTATATATATATACACACACACACATACACACACACACACACACACACAACACACACACACACACACACACACACACACACATACACAAGGTGCATAAGGTATTTGAGGATATACTTTTTTGGGTCATTGCTGCATTTTTTGCTAACTCTGTATAATCTTTGTTTCAGGAAATAATAGCAGATGGTTATGTGCAGACCCTTCTGAAGTTCCAGGTGTTAAGTATACAAAATTTCTTGCAACAGTGATGGTTTTAGAGGTTGTCAGCAATGAAGGACATGTAATGCCTCCTTACTTCTTTCCACAAGGCCTTAGAGTTTTAACTCTCTCGCCTACATTGAGGTCTGGAAATAATTGTTAAACCCTGGATAGATATTGTATGCAATGGAAGGCCATATGTGTTTCAGTAAGTTTCATGATCACATAACACCCTTAACATTTGGCCCCTTAATTCTCCAGATCTCAATCTATTGGACTATTACAGGAGGAGCATTGTTGAGAAAGAGATCAATGAACATACCCATAACACCAAAGTTTCCTTGAAAGCTACCATAGTCAGAGAAATGTTTAAAATGAACCAGGACAAATTGATTCAAGCATGTAGATGATGTAGATTTCATATAGAAGCAATTGTTGATGCTGAAGGTGGCTTTATTGGATAAAATTATAGAAAAGAAGGTTTATTTTTATCCTCATAGCATTTTTTGTTAAGTAAAGTTATTACCTGTTATATATCAGGGTTTTTTTTATAAACATATATCTGTCCTCAATTATCTTATGCACCCTGTATATATGTAGGTAAATGGATATCTAAGTAAACATAGATAATCAGATAGATAGGTACATAGGTAATGCATACAGATCAGCACACACATACACACACACACAAGAACGCATATGGAGACACATATACATACATAACAGATGTACATAGACAAACCCATGCACAAAGACACACTCAAACATGCACACACAAGGAGACAGAGGTACACACACAAATACACACACGCATACAAATACACGCACACATACAAACACACAATCATGAACACACAAACATATATATATAAAGCACAATTTATTCATGATCAGAGGTGTTTGAAAACCAAGGTATTACTGTATATATAGTGGATTCCTTATGTGTTTAAATGTACACTGTATTTTATGTCTAATACATAGTCTTAATACATAGACTAAATTTTTACACGTTAGGCCACTGGAAATAAAAATTTTAATTAATTTCCATTTCCCTTTGATATGATTAAGTATATATATATAGATATATATATATATATATATATATATATATATATATATATATATGCGATATATATATATATGTTATATATTATATATATATATATATATATATTATATATATATATATATATATATGTATATATATATATATATTACATATATATATATATATAGATATATATCTATATTATATATATAAATATTATATTATAATATATATATATTAACATATATATATATACATATACTATATATATATATGTATATATATATATAATATATATATATATATATAATTACATTATATAAAAGGGCTTAGTAAAATAAATTACTTTGCCGCATACTGAACTCATACTGAATTTATTTTACTAACCCTTTTATATAATGTAATAATTTGAATTCGCCTTGAATGGTCCCTTTGCATACTGAACACTTGGTGAAATGATAATAATTAATTAATTTTGTCCTCAATTGTTGAAATTATATATAATATATATATATATATATATATATATATATTATATTATATAATACACATTATATATATACATATACATATTATATATATGTGTACCGTTGCGACTTTTTTCCTCTGTCTCCCTTCTTGGATCTTTCCTCTCCTATGTTTCGACAAAGAGCTCCGCTCGAAACGTTAAACCCTCCTTCTTTCCTTCTTTCCTGAGCGTCCAATATACTATATTGTTCCACGTCCTCGCGTTGTAGGTTTTTTTGTGTTTTTTTTATTGGATTAACTTTATATATATGTTGATTCGTTAGCTACTGCACGCATTTTTTTCTCTCCTTCTTTCTGTTTTCTCTCTCTGTGTATCCTTCTGTTGAAGAGCGTAGGCTCGAAACGTTAAAGACTTGTTTTATTTATATTCCTGAGCGCCATATAACTACAATTGTTCGTTTGTTCCACCTGCCTTCGTCTTGTGTTTATTTTCATAAAGCTCCCGTTATATATATATATATATATATATGAAAGTTCATGAGGATTACTTAATACAGTTTTTGAAGTGCAGAGACGATTTCTTAAAAAAATTATTTTCTTAAATAATGTTATGAAATCTTTTATGAGGATGTTACTAACCTTTTCTGAGAAGAAGTTTTTTTTCTAGTGTGTGAGTGCTTTCAACAAACCTTTTCAAACACACATGCTCTTAAAGAGGAAGTCGTTACTCTTGTGCTAGTGGTCGTATTATTTCTGGTTTATTTTTGGACTTCTGGTTTTAGTCATAAATATTCTTTTACCATTGTTTATTATATGGCATGTTGGCTATTTTGGGTTTAATTTCAGATTTAGAATTCTTATAAATTCTTCTTCTTTTGTAGTTGTACATTTTCATCGTTTATTTTGTAAAATGGGAATATTTTTAATTTTCCATTTGCACTGGTATATAGATGTTCACTGCATAGAACATTCCTAAGAGATGAATCCCTAATTTGTTGTTTATGCACATTTACACGGCTGGTCAGTTTCCTTCCTGTCTCCCTAATGTAGTTTTCATTGCATTGTAGGCATGTGATGCAGTAGATGAGGTCTTTTGTTTTGAAAATTATGCTTGCATTTACTTTTAATTCCTTTTAATTCCATTCTTGAGTCTTTTTTGGTTGCCCCTTGCTCACTTAATTCATATGTCCTTCAACTGGGGGACTCCACAGTTGGTTACTTGCATCATTTCTTTTTCAAATGTTAATCTCACCTTTGTTATGTATATATATATATATATATACATATACACACACATATATGTGTGCATGTGTGTTTGTATGTATGTATATATGTATATGTGTGTGTATATAAATATGTATATATATATACACACACACATATATATATACATACAAGGGGCATGTGAATATGGTTATAATCCAAGCTGTGTTATCTCCAGGCACATCTATTTAGTCCAGTACTACAAGGTTCTATGTGGATGTTATAATTGTGTGAGATATGCATAAGAGTTGAAAAATACTGGAAAATATTTTTGCACAGTAATTACATATCAAAACAGGTGAGTCGCAGAAAAAAAATTGGTATCATTATTTATTCACCATTACACATTTTTCATTTGTTAATAGGAGTTACAAAATTGTACATATAGAAAAAATATGTAAAATATTTCTTATTAGAAATGTTTCAGACAAAGAATCAAGTAAAATAAAATTTACATTTTGATGAAGCTTTTATTAATGAAGCAAAAGCTTCATCCAAATATTAATTTTGTAGCTCCTATTAACAAATGAAACATGTGTAATGGTGGATATATAATATCAAAAAAATTTTTCACACTCACATACACACACACACTGGTATGTGGAAGAAAATATTGTTAAATTTACAAATTAAGTACAAATCCTATTCTACATTTTAAATTTTATATTTGTATTTTGTTATGCACTATATTGAGATGTATTTCATTTATGAAATAACGTCTTTTATATTAAGTACAAGTTATATTTAGAATAACTTGGTTGCATTCAGGTTTAGTCTGATACATGGCCGTATCACACCTGTGGCATAATGGAAGAAGCGGTAATGTAAATAATGATAACCTTTCATGATGACAGCAACTATGATGAGGATGCTGCTGCTGATGATAATGATGATGATGATGACATTTCATATTTATATATTCTACTCATTCTGCCAACACAAAATCTTTAATAACTAAAGTAAAACTAATGCAATGAAGTCGAAATAAATAAGAAAAACATTAAAAAAAAAAAGATATATGGCGTCTTCTCTTATTCATTCTGTATCAAAACCCTTTTCAAAAGCCTGATATGAAATGAAGGATAAAAACTGGTAAAAAAAAAAGAAGAAGAAAAAAATCAAAGCAAATATTTTTAGCAAACAGTCTTAATATTAAACTAATAATTTGCTATAAAAATTAATGAACAACAGAAAATATTAGTCAAAGTAATTGCATAAACAACTTCTGAAAGTGAGAAAACATTATCTAAGAGAATTTACTCATGGGATAAACAAGTCTGAATGCAGACGTAATCCAACTAATGTGAAAATAATAGCTATATAATCAATATACACTTCTGATAAAAGCTTATTTGGTAAGGAGGTAAGTTCTCTAGGGATACGGAATAAAATATCAGTTTTGTTGCTCATTCCTTTGCGTTAATACTCGAGTGTAAACATTACATCCCTTGAGAAGGTCTCAAAAGAGAAAAAAAAGAGGAATAATCCAAGGTTACATATTCTATCATGTATCTAACTTCACAGGAACTCACACAGTTTGCATGTACATAAAAGCCTTAACTCACATCAAAGTATGTCTGTCTGCATCAATATGTGTAGTTTGGACACACAAGCACATACATACACGTGCACACATACACATATGTACACACACATGCATACACACACACATCAAACCAAATAACTAATGAAACTCCAAACAAAGGGCCCTTCACAGTCTACCAACTAGAAATAGCAGCCAAAATTTCATTTCTGCTAGACATATCTTCACCATGTGAAACAGGAAGAATACATTGATGCTATAGTTTAGTACTTCTGAAAGTGTATAATACTCCCCTCTAGAGGGTACCATGCACATTTTCATATGGGTACTGAAGACAAAGTGGAGATACAGAGATTACATGGAGCATAAAGAGTACCTATCTGAATATGGTTAAAGTTGCAAATGAAAAGTTGGATCACTAACTAAAATTAAGAGGTGATACATCACAGAGTCACTTAAAGTAGAGTACTGAGGTTAGTAGTCATCCATATCAAACTTGTACTCAGAACTTCACCTGTCATGTGAGATGTTACGAGTGCATAATTAAAAATTGGATGGTATTGAATTGTAGTAGAGGGATATTGTTATAATGTGTAAATAATAGAAAAACTTTTTCAAGATGAACAGAAAGGATGCTTTAAAGGTTTATTCTGTGAAGATAAATTATTTTTTAACAAAGCCATATTCAAAAGGGGTAGAAAGAGTAAAAAGGGCCTGAGCATGGCAGGCCCCAACAAATGTTAACTAATTTTTCAAAGAAATAAAGAAATCAGCCAAGTGTAAAGATTTGGAAACAAAGATAACCAGAATGCAACAACCGAAAACAGAAACAGTCACTATTATAATAATAGGTGCTTTGGAAATGACTAAAAAAATAAGCAGACACATATAAGACCAAAACCTCAGGAATTATGAATGAGCACAACATTCCAAAAAATAACACAACTAGGCACTGCACACCTATTACATAGAGCATTTTTGATTCAATAGAAAAGCTTTAAAAAAAAAGGAATAAAATACTGTACATACCCAAGGCACCCAGGGTGGCGTTTAGTGCAGAGAAAGTATGCAATAACAATAAGACTAATGAAAAAATATAATGATATTGTTTCATTATTTACTTTTTCTATAGAATCTTACAGAACATATATAAATTAGATTCAATGTAGCAATTATGTAATTCAAAGACATTCATTATCATAAATGAGTCTTCTGTCCTAATTTTCTCATGCTCTTTCTTTCCTACTCTTTCTCTCTCTCTCTCTCTCTCTCTCTCTCTCATCGCTTCTTTCTTATCTACTCTCTCTCTCTGTCAATCTCCTTCTGAAATCAATATCATATGAATAACATAACAATGAAGCTTCTCTCTTCAATTTCCTTTCCCATTCATTGATTCTTTCTTTTCACACAATATTCTTCTCCAATTCCTCTCACCCTCCCTTTCTCTCTCTCTCTCTCTCTTCCTCTAACTCTCTCTTCCTCTCCCTCCCTCCTTTTCTCACCCTCACTCTTTTTATCTGTCTCCATCTCCCTTTTTTCATCTAGCTTTCTAGTTGAGTATTTCAGCAAAATTTCATTAAAACATAATGCTTCTTCAAAAAGTTATGAGGAAACGAAGTTGGCAGGGTACCGAACTATAGTCATGTCAAAACCTTGTGTAGTAAATAATTTAATGCGAATGTGTAAAGGTATTCACACACACAAATACATGTAAATATATATACCTGTGTATAAATATGTATGTGTATATATATGTATGTTTGTATGTGTTTGTGATTGAATATATATATATATATATATATATATATATATATAAAACTCAACTTGTGTGTCTGTGTGTGTATCTGTGTGTGTGTCTGTGTGTTTAACTTCCCGGCATATCTCCTCCTAGTCAACAAATCGTAGAACCACCAAAAATGGGTCACTTAAAGTTTAGGCGAATGAAAATTGAACTGCATTATTTCTGTTCCGAAATTCATCTCACAAGTGCAAAAATCGCTAATGTGTTTGTTTAGGCCTTATCCCATGCATTGAATAGTGAACTTTACTCAGTCAGCTGTTTGATGTGAACTGTGTTCACCACGTGTGCAAGCATGCATGAATTGCATGAAAAATAAAAAAATCAAGATATAAAAACGAATCGCCGAAAACATTGTAAAAATTCGGCAAAGAAATGAATTTTCGGGATGTAGCCTGGAGGGTTTTTTCGTATTAATCGTTTGGACTTTGTGAACACATACCAATTGTTTTCATAACATTTTTAAGGCTTTGAATTAAATGTGACTGTTTTGCATTGAGTCTGCAGTTTGAATCACTTTAACCAAATTTTAGCAGGCCGGATTTTTTATCATCACGATACATCACCAGCGACTCCCTGAAACTCTCCTCTGAAATCCCCGTTGAGAAATCTATATATATAAAACTCAACTTGTGTGTCTGTGTGTGTATCTGTGTGTGTGTCTGTGTGTTTAACTTTTGGATCTACCAAGTTTCATTATTAAGGATGGAAAGTAGTGTGTAGCAAATCTATATATATAAAGCTGAGGTTGTCTGTGTGTGGCAGGTTTGGTAGCCTTCAACTAACACTATCTCCTTCGAGACCCTGCAGCGCAAGTTGACCAAAATTGAGCGTATGATAGAAGAAGGCTTGCTCTTCATTCTGAAGGAGATAAAATTCAAATCGGACCATGTTAACACCAAAACTTATTTACATCAAAAAGGTGCTTTTTTCCAATGAAAATCCTTATTTTTTACGATTTTTGACTGCTGTGTCACCGTTTTTCGGTGTATTTCAACTGGAAAAATGTTCACTTGAAGAGAATAACAAGTTGCATAATGCAAAATTTTTACTTTTCAAAATTTCCAATTCTAAAGGGTCAAAACAAACCCAAGCAACACCGGGTGATACTGCTAGTATATATATATATATAAACATACCCATCTGTCCTCAGCTGTCTGGACTGCTGCTCTCAATCACAGTGTCAAATTAATAGTGGAACTCGAAGTAGTTCAGTGGTACAGCTCAATAGAACAGCTAAACTACTGGAGAAATGGAAAGAGTTATGACTCTACTCCCTAGAGTGAAGATGAGAGGGATATGCAGTGATATCCTGGAGGGGTAGGCACCAAACTTTGGCATCAATAGCTATACCAGCTCCCAAATTATACGTCATTGCACAGTTCCAATGGTCCCAGCCATCCCATTTAGTGTGAGTAACTTGTACTGCAATAGCTTAAGACTCAAGGACATGTGGCTGTTTAATAACCTGCTAAAACATCTGAGAGATCTGTAAGGAGTTAGGGTGGATGCTTTCAAGAAACAGCTTGATCTCTTGCTGTTCAAGGCCCAAGATGAGCCTACATCATGGCAAGAAACTCAAAAAGAGGGCTACAATATTGAACTTCTTCCTTCGCCAAAAGTTATTCACATAATAATAGGCATTGCAAAGGTAATAATACTTGTGGTGCCCCAGCATGGCCATAACCTAATGCCGAAATGTATAAGGAATAAAAGAATAAAAGACTATGAGAAGTAAGGATAAACACAAGTTTATATTATAGTTCATATGTGTATTTAATCATTGTGGTTGAATAGAGCCCTGCAGTAAGTGCTCCAAGTGCATTTTGATGCTCAACGAAGATGGATCATCAAGAAATGAACACACATATATATATTTATGTATATATGTTTGTGTATAGTGTGTGTGTGTGTGTCTATATATATATATATATATATATATATATATATATACCGGAGTAAACACATAAATGTAAAACAAGGTGGGAAAAAAAGAGTACTCAAATACCAGTGGTAGAGTAATATGCTTTATTTAAAGCAGCAGAAAATTCAACAAAATCTGTTACTCTGAGTTTCTCGTTGCCGTTCATCAGACAGTTTTTGCTAGAAAAAACTGTCTGATGAACAGCAATGAGAAACTCAGAGTAACAGATTTTGTTGAATTTTCCGCTGCTTTAAATAAAGTACATATATATATATATACACGTACACATGCACACATACATATGCACACACATCTTCACTGATGCACTAATCGATTATATTTGGGTGTTGCAAGTCAGATTGCTTTGTTTGATTTTAGAAAACTAATCCATTTCCAGGTTTCTGTGTAAATCTATTACTATTATCTGTAAATGTGTCTATAAGTGCATCTAAAATAATAGATGTAAATGAACCCTGTAACCAGGATAGTTGTTAATTCTACTTTACTTCACCATAAATTGTTATCTCTTTCCTCAATTTTAATATATCATACATATAAATATTCACATTTGGCATGCAGCAAGCTTTTGCAGTAGTTCACATTTGTTCCTTGTACCACAGAGCGATACCAGTTCTGATTCATTTGAATCAGATTGCTGATGTAATTGGAATGTTTCAGTGGGATTCTTAATCATTAAAGGCATTGATACATTATGATTCCGGTGTACTTTTTGCTTGACTATCCTGACAATCCTTACTATAGAAAGTATTTTGAATAGTTTTTGGAATAGTTTTATATCTCATGGGAAGTTAGTACCCTGTAGAAGTTTTGTGGATTGATAATCTGATATCTCCCATAGTAGTATAACACAATCTACATTTTCTATCACAGCATGGTAGTTTAGAGATATTTTTATCACTTTTATTGGTCTGATCTGATAGGTGTGGCTTTATGGTAAGAAGTTTGCTTCCAAACCACATGACCCTGGGTTCACTTCCACTGTGTGATACATTGGCCAAGTGTCTTCTTCTATAGCTTTGGGCCAATGAAAAAAAACAACAGTCGTGTGCTAGTTCCTTATCAGGTCTATCAAGTTGTTCACTTCCAGGACAAGTAGCAACACAAAAATACTTGTCACCCAGGAATATTCTGTTTGTGACTATGGTATTTGTCTCAGCTCTTTGAGCTTTGATAATGGTAGATGGAAACTTGAGGTACAGTGCATCTAACATCTATGAGCATGGGGACAGAGTCAGATATTATCGTTTAGTCATATTTTCACATGACTTCTATTTTGCATCAGGTTAATAAGGGCTTTCTTAATGAGCATGAATCTCTTTTAACAGAGATTTTTGCATCAAGTCTCTTCCACATAATTTTCCAATTGACAGTTTTACATAAACTATAACAAGAGTTTAGCTATTTATATTACATGTTCCAGAAGAGATATTTCTATAGTATTCATTATGATGTTTCTTTAATCATGTTGCATTGCAGCTAAACTGTTTATATATATATTCAAAATTATGGTTTCAAATTATTTCAGGGAAGTGTATTTAAACCTTCATGAAATGGCCTTTCATGCAGCAATGTCAATTTTGTGTGTTTCATGCAAACTTATAATCTATAGTCTTATATCTTGTTGTTTTCTGTGATAACAAGATTTTTTACTTACCACTCATAGTTCGTTTAAGGAACTTTTTTTAGTAACCTTCTGGATGTTCATTATTTACAATGGACAGATAGGTGTCCTCACCTTGTTTGTTGTTACCACAATGCCTGGGATTGAACTCAGAATCTGAAGGTTAGTAGCCCACACTCTTATCCACTATGATTATGTATCCATGGGCATATAGTGTAGTGGATAAGAGCACTGGCTGCTAACCCTTGGATTCTGAGTTCAATCCCTGGCAGGGGACATGGGAAATAATATCAACAGAAAAAATAACACCAGCAAAAAAGAATACCTTATGAATGAAAACAAAGTACTCCATTAGTCAAATAAAGGGTTGGGTTCGAAATTCCACCAGAACACCTGATAAAGGCTGGAGAGTACATCAGCCGAAACTTTGTGGTAACAACAAACAAGGTGAGGACACTTATCCGTCCATTGTAAATAATGTATATAATTTCTTATCTCAAGAATATAGATTAGTATTTCTGGAAGTTTCCTGCTAAGACATCTCATAAACTGGTTCTATTGGAATTTATAATTTCCTTTGCAACTAATGGTAATATTCAAGTATCTGATAATTTTTCATGGTCTTTCAAAGTACTTCTAAAAGAAGGTGATCCATTTTAGTTATGGCTTCATTTCACAGTAACTGATCTCTGTTACTCCCACCTGCTTACACCCAAAGACGGTTTACAATGTAATCCGGTAGCATATTTAATGTCAAAAACTAGGATCTTCAGTTTGCCGTAGCTGTTACTCAGCAGCTTGATGCAAATATATATGTATGTACACCTGGATTTAAAAGATAATTTTCTTTCTTTATTTAAAATTTGTTTTTACTTATTTGATTTCCTATAAAGAAGAAACTACTTTTTAACAATGAAGCAAATTTCTATCCCTTGAAGTTAGATGACAAAATTGGTGAACTGTTACACAGTGAACACATACTTGCCTATTTCATCTGTTCTACTTAAACATTGCATTTGCAAATCCAAGTTAACAAGTCACTTTCTGCACTTAAAACAATAGGTTTTTGAGACTGACACTGATCTAATTATTTGGTAGTAATCTACATTCTAACAGATTATGCATCTGTAGACTTTGTCTTTCTGAAAAGTTTCAAATACTGAAACAAAATTTGGTATTTTTCTTTAGAAAATCCTAATTTTATCTGTTGCTCCAGGCAACCATTTCTCCCAGGGTAATTTCAGTTAGCTGTACATCTCAAGCCAAAGAAATCTGAGAAATATTTTAGTAAGAGCTATGCAGAGTACTCTCCCTTGTCAATGAATATACTCATTGGCCACATAGTTTTCTTTATAATATAGTGGTCCGGACATAGAACTATCTGTATTTTCAACCATATGACCTGTCCTGAAGAGCAAGAACTGGCTTTTCAAACCATGAACAATGAGTGGTTTTACCAGCAACATACAGTTGCAACTTCATTCATGAACCAAAATCTGAAAGATAACAAATGTATTATACATGGTGTTTGAAACATAATGTAATGTGACAGTGAGTCATTAACGGCTTAATTAGAAATTTCAGCTCTACAGAATGTACTGAGTAACATTTTTTCATTTGTAATTATAATCATGTCTCTTTCTCTCTACACACATACATGTATATATGTATGCATATATGTATGTTTTTATGTATGTATGTATGTATGTCATTGTTCCGTTTATTTCAAGATTTCTTGCCAACAGAAAAAGAATCGGCTTCTAATCTAGATCCAAGGCTTCTTCATTGGAATTTCAACATCAACACGAGGGTATTTTTATTTGTATGTATGTATACATGCTGATTTGTATGTTTTCTTTTATGAATGTATTCTCATGCATATAGTTGCATATCTAGACATGCTTATATATATTTAAATGATAAACTTCTGGACAGTTGTACAGATTTTTAGTTCCAGTGATGGATTGTATCTGTAGTCTTCGAATTAGCTTTCTAATATTTAGCAGTGGCTCCAATAATTACTGGTATAAACCTGAACTTGTAATCAGGATAGAGTAACTCCAGATTTCTCAGTAGTTCAGTGTAGGTATTCTCTTTTTCATTGATCTTTAGCTTTATGTTAACATCTACTGGGCAGCTAATTTCCACAACTATACACAGCTTCTCTTCTCTATCGCAAATCCTTATATCAAGTCTATTGTGCTTACATTTTATTGAGGTTTTCACTGGGACATTCCATCAGTACTCTTTTTTATTATGAGTGGTTATAGCTTCTCCCATACTCTTGGTTTTTATTTCTTTGTCCTTAGGTTTATCCTTCTGATGGATTTCATTATAAAGTGTCCTAGCTACAACATAATGTCTCATTGGTAGCTAATACCGTGATGACATTTTCAGACACTGCTAATGATGTGGGAGATATTTTTGGTGTTAACTCCGTAATGTCTACATCGGTTGTCACAATTTACTGCTTTTCCTGCATCTCTATCCTTTTTGTGCATCAGGTATTTGGTTGATATTTCTTGTTCCTGGATTGCAAACGCATGCCCTTCAAAGTGGGAGGTAGTAATTTGGTTATTGGTCCATGATAGACTGATTTGATGATAAATATTACTATCATCTTGGAGCTTTCTATTAACATATCCATGCATAATCTTCTGCTCATATAGACTCATCCTTTCATCTGATGATACATTGCGGTAAAGTTGTGTAACTTCTTTGGGCATGTATTCTAGATTATTGGATAAGAAATGTTGTTCAAGGAGCTGCTTTCATCACTGTTTATGAGGAAATTATGTGGAAATAATCTATGTGGAAATTACGTGGAAACAGTCTACATCACTGTTTATGTGGAAATTATGTGTGCTTGTTAGTACTTTTTAGCTTTTCGCATCAATGGCTTGGATCTCATCTAGCATCCCAAATGTTGGTATGAATACTGGCACTGCAAACACATTGTGGGCCACTGTTTTATTGAATGCAGTGAGCTCTGAAGTCCAAATTTTCTTTATCTGGGTGTAATATTCTTTAATGACATGTGTTTTATTACAGGTACCATTGTAAATATGTATGTATGTATGTAGCTATTTACGCATGTATATATGTGTATGTATGTATGTATCTATCTATCTATCTATCTATCTATATATATATATGTATGTATATATATATATATACATATATATGTATGCATATACATATATATATACATACACACACACACACACACATACACATATATATATATATACACACATACATGTTTATACATATGTATATACTTATCATCATCATTGTCATCATCATTTAACATCCGTTTTCCATGCTGGCACAGGTTAGATGGTTTGACAGGAACTGACCAGCTGAAGGGCCGTTCAGGCCCCTTGTCTATTTTAGCTTGGTTTCTACAGCTGTATACCCATCTTAACACCAATCACTTTACAGACTGTACTAGGCGTTTTTATGCAGCACCAGCACAAGTGCTTTTTACATGTTACCAGCACTTACAAGCCCATGATATTAGGGATGATCAGCTGGAAAGGGTTACAGGAGATGAGCCTGTATGCAAGGACAACTACACTTTTACTTAGCTTGACGTCTTTTTTAAAGCACAGCATACCCTCTGTGAGTTCCAATATCTGTAGATCCTTTTTCACCACTCCCTCCCACATCTTCCTGGGTCTGGGTTTCAGCTTTAAGCACATCCTTAATATTGAACCAAATATTTTATTTGATTATTTAAGAAAATATGAGAAGCGAATATGAAAATATGAGAATATATATGATGCATTGCCCAAAATAAGAAATTAACTGTTAATAATATTTTCATTATAAAATAATATCAAGCTTTTAAATATGAATTTGAGGCAGAAAACAATAATGGGAAAATGAATGGGTATTGAATCACATATCTACTGTTTCCTGGGTGACTGCCTTTCTGATTACATGAAAGAGCACCTATCATTACTATATAAATGGCTTCAGACAAAATAATTAATCAGTTTCTTTGCAGAAGTTATTTTCCAAACGTCTGATATATAGTTTACTAAATGCAGAAGATTAGTAAAGTTTGGAAAGAAATGAATTGTGCATAGTTTGGTAGATGTATAAATATGAGTGTGTATGAATAACAAGACACAGATGAGTTGACATGTAAATTGGGTAGGAGAAGAATCAGTTGTAGTGTGCAAGAGCAACAGCATCTGTAAGAAGTGACAAAGTATTTATGTGGGTGAAACCAATGAAGATGGGAGATCAAGAAGATATAGCGTGAAGTGGTGGAGGATGATCTCTGAAAAAAAAACGTACTTTAAAATGAAGATGCCAAAGGAATGCAACAAATAGTAGGATGCTGTGTTCGAGAGGACTAGTCCAATCTATAGAAGCCTGCTAAAACTGGCGAAATGAGGATGGTGACAAAGATGGTGACGATGACAACAATAACAGCAATGATGACAATGGGAAGGATTATGACAACATCTTGGTTTCTGAAATCACTGTTGATAACTGAATTTACTAAGGAATTTAAAAGTTTCCTATCTCTTTATTGCCCACAAGGAGCTAAACATAGAGGGGACAAACAAGGACAGACAAAGGGATTAAGTCGATTAGATCGACCCCAGTGATTGGCTGGTACTTAATTTATCGACCCCAAAAGGATGAAAGGCAAAGTCAACCTCGGCAGAATTTGAACTCATAACGTAAAGACAGTCGAAATACCGCTAAGCATTTTGCCCAGCATGCTAACGTTTCTGCCAGCTCGCCACCTTTCATCAACATATCAAAGTTTCCTTCTATATGTTGTTTGCTCATTGGACTGATAAAAGAAGTGGTAAAATAAAAACTGGTTATAAAATTTATTATACCACTAGTGATGTGGGAGGCGCGTGGCTTAGTGGTTAGGGTGTCAGCATCATGATCATAAGATTGTGGTTTCGATTCCTGGACCGGGTGACGCGTTGTGTTCTTGAGCAAAACACTTCATTTCACGTTGCTCCAGTCCACTCAGCTGGCAAAAATGAGTAACACTGCGATGGACTGGTGTCCCGTCCAGCTGGGGAAAACATACGCTATTGAAACTGGGAAACTGGGCCCCATGAGCCTGGCTAGGCTTTAAAAGGGAGCATTTATTATTTTATTTTAATAGTGGTGTGGATGCTGCCTTTAAATTTCTACAGTTCTTTAATACTAGGATACATGGAATGGCCAGCTCATTATTTGATGTGCTTTGATACATTTGAAATCCAAGCTTTCTTGTTGTAATTTTGTAGTTGGATAGTGTCTTACCTTAGTTCAATGTTCTTAATGAGAAATAGCATTGTCAGTCCACTAGATGTTTTACAGTGGTTCCGAACTGTTGCATGCAATGTCTGCTACCAGTCTCTATTGTTTCATAGTTTCTTGTTTCTTCCCTTTGTTTGTGAGGAACCAAGACAGTTCAAGACAAAGATCATTGACTGATGTCAAAAGAATTCTTTAAGAAATTCACAGTCAATGAAAAACAAACATTATTATGAATTGTCAAATACAATCTAAATATTTTCATTGATGGGAAATTAAAACAAAAAAAAAAAGCAAAAAATATACAAAGTCATTGAAATATATTCTGAAAGATTCATTCTTCTTTAGTTTTACAGGTGACAAATGCATCACCACAGATAGGCTCCTGCCTTATGCTGAGACAGCAGTTTATTTACAGATGTCAGTATATCCATATTAGTAAATTTACAATTTTCAGAAGTCAATGCTTGAAAGAGAAATATTTGAGGAAAAAAAAACAAGAAAAGAGGAGAAAAAAATGGAAAATAAAGAAAAATACAAAGATATATGACTGTCTTCATTACAGATATTGTTGCTAGAGGTACAGGATATTGGATTGGCATCTAAAATATTGCATCTTGTGACAAGTATATATTTTAAAAATTTTATTGCATTAGTGGATTTTAGAAATCAATAAAGTGTTTGTGCATGTGTATGTATGCATACATACATATGCCTTAGGATGATGATGTTGATGATGATGATGATGATAATGATGATGATGACAATTATGATGATGATGATGATGTAGAATGTATGTATGCATGTATGTATGTACGTATTTATGTGTATGTCTGTGTGTGTATATATATATATGTGTGTATGTATTTACATATATATATATATATGTGTATATATATATATATATATATATATATTATATATATATATATATATACACACACACACATATATATATGAACACATATGGAAATACACACATATATATGTATAGGAGGTGTAGTGTGTGTGTGTGTGTATGTGGTTTGTTAAAATCCAACAACAGTGGATAAGAAATATAAAAGTCTACAGCAAAAATGAAATTATGTCTTGTTATGTTTCTCATGCATTTAATGTCATTCTTTGTCTTCCTTATTTGCTTTATAAATATATTTCACACAAATAAAATGGAAACAAAAGCACTCAAATTAATTCTTTAGGACTTTAGGAAAGATGACATTATAATTTCTCTCAGATCTCACTGTCTGGCTAATATTATTCCTTCATTCTTAGAACATGCATTAAACATTGGGCAATGAATGCTCAGCCACATTCATTGAGGTACATAATTAAGAGTAAAACTAGAATACAGTCAGTATTTATTTTATGTGTTTGGGTATAGTGGTGTGTTGGTACTGCTTCTATGTAAAAAGCACTGGTGCTAGTACCATGCATAAAGCAATGGTGATGGTGCTGTTTAAAAAAGTACCCAGTCACTCTGTAAAGTGGTTTGGTGTTAGGATGAAAGGGCATCCAGGGGTAGAAACCAAGCCAAAACCTGACTATGGGAACTTGGTGCTGACCCTGACCTTGCCAGCCCCTGTCGAGCTGTTCAACCCATGCCAGCATGGAAAACGATGATGATGATGGTGACAATGATGATGATGATTATGATGATGATGATGATGATGATGATGATGATGATGATGATGACAATAATGATAATGATGATGGTGATGATGTTAATGATGATGATGATGATGACGATGATGATGATCACTATGTTAATAATGATGATGATGATGATGATTACAGTATATCACTGGTACGAATTTTGATCTGTAAACAGAAAGGGAAGTCACTAACACCTGGTATGACTCTTGTTTTAATAGTTATACAACTATTT
>NC_043000.1:46638914-46751414 GCF_006345805.1 Octopus sinensis
GGAAGCTTGACTGATGAAAGAAAGCCACGAACATTCTGTACTGTCTGTCTTTGTATCGTCTGTCTGTGCGTATGTTTTTATTGTTGTCCGTTATGTTTTCATTCCGCTTTTGGGATATATATATACACACATACCTATGTGTGTATATTATATGTATATGTATGTATATGTGCATATGATTGATTGATTCTAGTTTCAGCTCATGAGCTGTGGCCATGCTCGGGCACCGCTATATATATATATATATATATATATATATATATATATATATATATGTGTGTGTGTGATCACGTGATCACGTGACTGACCAGTCCATCAGATGTAGTTACACATCGCTGGTCACAATGCGTTCGCATTGTTTTAGCCTTTGAATGACGCCACCCTGCTGGCTAAGCGAGCATGCCAACAGAAGAAAGAGTGGGAGAAAGAGTGGTGAAAGAGTACAGCAGGGATCACCACCCCCTGCCGGAGCTTCGTGGAGCTTTTAGGTGTTTTCGCTCAATAAACACTCAAAACGCCCGGTCTGGGAATCAAAACCGCGATCCTAATCACTGGGCCATTGCGCCTCCATATATATATATATATATATATATATATATATATATATATATATATATATATATATATATATGTAGATTTATGTCTGTGTATATTACTGTCTCCTTGCTTCGATTTCATGTGATGGTGGTGAACAAATGTCATTGTGTGACAAACAGTGTCCTTTGCTTCCATTCTTCTGTGGAAAATATTTCTGGTCGTGGGTAACATTACCTTATTTGAAGACAGATGTGAGTTAGCAACAGGAAGGTTATCTGGCTGTAGAAATTGCACCTCAACAAATTCTGTCCAACTTATGCCAGCATGGAAAAGTAAATGTTAAATGACAATGATGGTGCTGATATCTGTAAATATATATACAAGGTGCCTAAGCTTTTTGAGGTCATTTGCATGAATTTAGAAATGGACACATAGCTCGCCTACGAAAAGCTCTCTTGTAAACAAATGGGTACAAATAATCTTGAGAATTCTTTTATCACACCTATTCAAAGAATCCACCGTTAGCATCAATGGCTGCTTCCATACAGGGTGTACTTCTGTTAAGAAATTACAACCTGCAAAAACCCCAATAAATGTAGATAAGAAATACATCACTTTCTTTTAAAATGTGGGCTATTCCATTAAAGTAGAAACACAACTAAAGCCTGTCAGCTTCCTGGATATTATCCTTTTGTGAACATTAAAGCATAAGAGAAACAAATTTTTATACTAACAACACCATTCTCAATACATACAGGTAAAATATCTACCTTTTGTATACATACAGGTAAAATATCCACAATAACACTTATTTAAGAATGCTAGTGAAGGTGCATGACTTAGTGGCTAGAGTATTTGGATGATGATTGTAAACTCATGAGTTCAATTCCCAGTGGCGTGTTGTGTCTCCGAGCAAGACACTTTATTTCATATTGCTCCAGTCCATTGCCAAGTAGTACTTGTATTTCAAAGGGTCAGCCATGTCACATCATCTGTGAACTACATTAAGGGCACATGTATCTGTGGAATGCCCAACCACGTTAATTTCATGAGCAGGTTATTCTCTTGATCAACTCAACTTTAACCCTTGAAATCGTAATCAACAGAGTGTCAGTTATAAAGAATAATAAATTTATACTCTACCAAAAGTATTAAGTGATCATTCAGTTCAATGTAAAATTTGCTATTATTATAACGGTAGCTGAGGTACCTGGTAATACTCGGGAGTAGGAATATTCCCAGTACCCATTACAATACCTAATTACTCTCAGAAAAAAAAAATGAAATCAAGACATAGGACAGATAATAGAAGGCATGAGCAAATTCATTCATGAAACAATAATAAAATAAATACGTGTAAAATTGGAAAATGACAATCTTTTGGTCAGATGAGTGGAAAGCTGCAAATATATAATCAATGGAAACATCAAGAAGGGAATTGTAAAGGAGTGCTATGAAAAAAAAGAACATAAATGTTTGAAAAGTGAACAAAAATTTATTTAGAGAAATGGCACTCAATTTGATGATTCTGTTTCATGGGTATAGTTCCACTAATTGTGAGAAGCATATGTAGATTGCAACACTTAGAACTGACAATTTTAAGTGCAGGTGTTAAGAAAATACATGTTAAATGTTTTAGCATACAATGCTACATTGTTTAGAATGAATAGTTTTAAGTGCAGGTGTTATGAAAATACATGTTACAACAACCTGAGAATGCTGAAATAATTGATGAACATTTTAACCCCACAACAATTTAGGCCAAATTTCGTTAATCCGTCAATCAAAAATCATCTTACGCTTTGCTTGAGTGGCCTAAGTAAAAATTTATTTGGCTCAACTCATCCTTAGTGCATTTGTATCTGTGTATAAAATTTCAAGAAAATCAGTTGAAAACTTTAAAAGTTATGGTAGAAAATGAGATTCGTATGAGAATTTGCATCGAAATGTCCTAATGAATTTATAAAAATCACTCACTACACTCATGGAGTGGTTGGTGTTAAGAAGAGCATCCAGCCGTAGAAACATTGCCAGATCAGACTGGGCCTGGTGCAGCCTTCTGGCTTCCCAGACCCCAGTTGCACCATCCAACCCATGCCAGCATGGAAAGCGGATGCTAAACGATGATGATGATGATGATGATGATGATGATGATTAAAAATTAACGATTTTTTTTGAAATTCCAAGTGCATAAGTGACCATATGGTCATAAGCCCCCCACCCACCCATATGCATCAAGTTTCATCAAGATCGGTTGGATAGCCTCGGAGGAGTTAAAGTAACAAATTCAAATATATATATATATGTTTTTGTGTTTGCATGTATGTCTCTGTGTGTATATATACACGTATGTATATATGTATGTGGGAAATTGTATTTTTGTCTCTAGTGTTTTTTCGTCAACAGTTTTGCAAGCAGCATTGACTATTATGTTTCACAGCACCTTTGATGTTTCGGTAAGAGATGGTGTTGAGTAATGTAACTTATTCAAATCATAAAGTTAAATTATAGCAATGTATAAACACTTTTGGATTACATTTATTGTAACTTGCTCTGATTTTCTTCTATTCACAGGATACTGCTTTAAAGATGGGTGTGTTAATCAAGGCAAGAATGTTGGTAACAGTATGATATAAACATCATTTTAGGTATCAATTTGATTGAAATCATTAGTTTTTGACTAGAATATATAGCACCATTTATTCCATTTCTCTGTGCTCTGAATTTTAAAACCTGCCAATGTCCATTTTACCACTGATACATTTAGAATTGATATGTAATATAATAGTCTAGTGCTGAGGTCAATTCTTCACTTCTCTCTCACACTCTCACCCCTTTTACATCTCTCTTACCCCTCCTCTCTCTCTTCATCCTCTTTCTTTCTTCTTCTTTCTCCCCCTTTCTCTTGCTCTCATCCTTATAGAAGAAATTTACTGTGGTCAGACGTAGAGAATCCTTTCTGCAACTCCATCAGGTGTAAATCAAACAATATTTAGAGATAGTACTGTATACTATTTGGTCAGAAATTGAGAGGTAAATACTTTAAATATACTGGATAAGAACCATTCATCTCTTACCTACTCGTCTGATTATTCATTGCTTTCACCAGTCATATTCTTAACAAGTGCATAACAAGATGACATGAGATGATGATGATGAGCTGGTCAAGGCCAAAATACTTTTAATCATAAGTCTACCCCATCCTGGCTAACCTGAAGCTGAAAAATCAACATGAAGATATATTGAAATTTTAAAAAATTTCTGCTTCATATTTACTGTATTTTTAATGCTTTGTCAATGGGAAAGGCAGTACCCATAGCCTTTTTGTTTTCAGAGTTTCTGAGACTGAAGGGAAGAATGAAGAATGTTATCTTGAAATTGGAGCACTTATCTGATTGTTTATGACACGTACCTAAAGGTCAAACAATGATGTTAAACTGACTGATGAATTAAGTTGATCTGCCAAGAAATGAGGAGGAAAAGTCAGAAAAATTACTGCAAGACATTCAGTTTTATGCTCAGATATTTCTGCTAATTCACTGCATGCACATTCAGAGAATAATGCACAAACACAAGTACATGTGCATATGATTTTGTCAAGCATGTCTGAAATTGGTTTTGTACATCAGTATTACTCAATTTGAAAAGCTAGCCATATAAATTGAAAATATTCCAGAGGATAACTGAAAATATTCCTTATAAAATCTGGCATTCCTCTCAAGTTGACCTAATAGTTTAAGACACAATCAGTATGTACGTACAGGAACTGTAAAATAAATAAATTCCTTTCCTTCTTAATTTACTGCAACTGGTCTAACAAAGCGTATAACACACTGCCAATTCTTTCTGAAATGTCAGCAATTTGGTTGAAGCTGGAATATCCATAGAAAAATGTCACAAAATAAATGTGCTAAGATTGATAAAAATATAGAAGAACAGGTAATAGATGGGGAAAATATTGGGAAGATTGACGCAACAATACTGAATGCTGAAGTGACTGGCAAACTAGAGATGTATTCATCTGAATTATAAAAGTATAAAAAGCAAAGGGTGAGAAGAGAATGTTTAAGGAAAGTGTGAAAAGAAAGTGAATATAGCAGTTGGCAGGATAGGGCGGGGAGGAGAAAAATATAAAGCAAATCTGTAGAAACAGCTACAAAATCTGCTGTAAGGGCATTGATTGTCACTTACTATCTATTTATATGTTTTATATACCGATTGGTGAACAATAGTTTCAGTTGTTACAAATTTCTAATTACTGATTCACTGCATTTCTAAAAGTAAAGGTGATAAGGGAGTTCTGTAACTTGATGCAAAGCAAACAATCCAATAGACCTCAATTTTCGAAGAGGTAATAGTTAGGTTCATGTATATTTCAATGATATACATCGACAAAGTATACTAATCCATATATATATATACGCAGAAAAAATTACGTGCAATCTTAGAAGCATAACTGTCACTTGGAAGTGAGTATGACTGGTAGCAAACACAATAATAAATAAATAAACGCACCCTTTTAAAGCCTAGTCAGGTTCATGGGCCTGGTTTCCCAGTTTCAATAGCGTATGTGTTCCCCAGCTGGACAGAACGCCAGTCCATCGCAGCATTACTCACTTTAGCCAGCTCAGTGGACTGGAGCAACATGAAATGAAGTGTTTTACTCAAGAACACAATGCATCACCTGGTCCAGGAACCGAAATCACAATTTTACACTCATGATACTGGCACCCTAATCACAATTTTACACTCATGATACTGGCACCTAACCACAGCAAACACAATGCATTTTGTTAATTGTTTTAGATGCCTATATTGTTTCAAAGAGACATAAACACCCTCATGAGCTTACCTCTCTTGGCTCAGCAGAACACTGACAGTGTGACAGTTGAAAAGAGAACTGCACCAGTACTCAGTTGATACTCATTTACAATTGAGTAGTGAAAACTTTCTAGCTCAAAGGCACAATGTGCCACCTAATCAATCAGTTTATTCTCCAGTTAGCTTCAGATGCCATATTTTTTCTCCATTCAAAACAAATCCTCAAATAAGGTTTGAATACAATGTTTCTTATTTCTTTATTGCCCACAAGGGGCTAAACACAGAGGGGACAAACAAGGACAGACAAGAGGATTAAGTCGATTACATCGACCCCAGTACGCAACTGGTACTTAAGTTATAAAGCGGCAAGCTGGCAGTATCGTTAGCACGCCAGGCTGCCGTTACGTTCTGAGTTCAAATTCTGCCGAGGTCGACTTTGCCTTTCATCCTTTTGGGATCGATAAATTAAGTACCAGTTACGCACTGGGGTCGATATAATCGACTTAATCCGTCTGTCTGTCCTCATTTATCTTCTCTGTGGGTAGTAAAGAAATAGGTACTTAAGTTATCGACTCCAAAAGGATGAAAGGCAAAGTCGACCTCGGCAGAATTTGAACTCATAACGTAATGGCAGATGAAATACCGCTAAGCATTTCGTCCAGCATGCTAACGTTTCTGCCAGCTTGCCACCTTTATTGAATGCATTGTTTCTAATTGTCACAACTACCAGTTTGTTTGTTGATTATGAATCTTTACTCATGTGATGGTAGTGGTGGAGACTTACTCATCACAAGAATCTACAGATCAATCAAAACAATGTTTATAGAAACGAAGGTGTCTCAGTCATCATTTGACACAGTTGTGTGGGTTTTTGGCTATTGTGCGATAATGATCATTACATATTCTGGAAAAAAGGTGATAGCTGCAAGAAGAATGCTAAGAATCATGTGAATATCTCACTCACCCTAGTAAAATATACATGTTCTGAAACATGGCTACAACCAAAACTAAGAGAAAAAGGAAAGGTGAAATGAAGAAGAATATTCAGTAAACATTTGAAATTGTCAATTACTTTTTTAAATAATTAGATAAAAGGGTGCAAATCAAAAACAAAGAAAAAAAATTCAATGGAGAAGAATTTTCTGTAAACATTTGAATTTGTTGATTAAGTTTTTAAATAATTAGACGAAAATAAGAACAAAAACAAGGAAAAAAGGATTAAACAGGGAAGAATTTTCTGTAAACATTTGAGTTTGTTGATTAAGTTTTCTTTTAATAATTGAAAAAAAAGCAAACAAACAAAACATGTTATTTAATTAATTAACTATAATTAATTACTTAATAAATTTTGACATTGCAAAAGCCTTACTTAATCATTTGAATTAAAAGTGAAGAACTAAAGGAAATTTTTTTCATATTTTAACTATATTACAAAGAATATAGAATATCTAGAGAATTGTATGAGAAGCTCACATTTTAAATTATTTTTCTTTTTTTTTTTTTTTGAAGTCCAAACAGAAACTGCATTACTAGAAGCATGTAATCCCACTTTGTTATTTTTACCAGTGTTAAGGTGGTAAGCTAACAGAATCGCTAGCATGCTGGACAAAACGCTTCATGGTATTTCTTCTGGCTTTACATTCTGATTTCAAATTCTACCAAGGTCCATTTTGCTTTTCATCCTTTTAGGATCAATTAAAAATAAATGCCAGTCAAGCACTGGGGTT
Organism: Octopus sinensis; assembly: GCF_006345805.1. Classification (NCBI taxonomy): domain Eukaryota; kingdom Metazoa; phylum Mollusca; class Cephalopoda; order Octopoda; family Octopodidae; genus Octopus; species Octopus sinensis. Next base: position 46,646,000 of record NC_043000.1, read on the forward strand.
GATATAGTCAATTAGCTTCACCCCTGGCTGTCCCCTAAAATTTATGGCCATCTGCCTATAGTCATGTTACTGACCAAAGTTCTATATGTTCTTTTTATGTTATATTGTACTATATCTGTCTATTTTCTATTGTATTAGTTTTCAGTTGTTCTAATTTTGTAGCTCTCGAGAGATCAGATAAAAAAAATTACAGGTGAACATCACCCAAAAATTTTTAAAACAAAAAATGAAAGCAGCTTGAGGTTAAAATTTTTGAAATGATTACTTTGGTTAATTAGTCATGCCTATGTTATAAACAGAATAACAAATAACATTTTTTTTCATGACAGTCAAACATAAGTACAGATATTCTAAAGCCTTAACTAATATTTTACCCTAGATACCCTAGTAGTGCATCTATTTACTAGGATGTACCAGTTCAGAATCATTGACATGCAGTATTGACTAAAACTATTCAGACATATCCAGATATAAAGAATAGCACTAAAACAAACAGTTAACTTAACAGCCATTTATTAGATGAAGTTGCTATTAGGAGTGAATTTAAAAAGTAAATTAGTCTATTCTATCTAGTTTATTTAAGCTCTTTGTGATAATGAGTTTATATGTGGTCTCTCCATCAATAGTTGAAGTGAGTACTCAGCTGATGATAAAATCCCCAAAAAGGATTGAAACTAGTCCAGTTTATCCCATTTTTTCTGTTCACAGAAAGTTTATACAATGTAATCATATATGTCTCTTACATGTAGGGAGGGCTAAGATCTATAGATATATTCTGCAGTACATTACTGAAATGAAATAAAATTCTATCAACATACCAGTATTTTATTGAGATTAGATACCATGAATTCTGTGAATATGTTCTAATGGATGTACTTAAGCTCTTAATAATAGCAGTGTCTTAATGAACAGTGGAAAAGGTTACTCAATCAGTAATGAAATCTCAATGGATGATTGAAATTAATATGGCCGATCCCATTTTTCTCTGTCAGCGAAGATATTGTATACACTGACATGGTGTTGGCTAATGTCTCAGTATATTTTGTAATATGGTACAGCATTGAAACAAAACATAATATTGCATCAGTAATATACAGTTTTCTCTTGTCTTTGAATCAACAGATCAACATGCTAGTTCAGCCAATTAGAAATGGCAACCTAATCTCATTCAAATTAAGTTATAAAATCATTTTAAAAAAGATAATTGCATAACATAGTCTTATATATACTGCCTGAATAATAAAAGACTGGAGTTCTTGGTTGGTGCTAAGCAACAACTAATACAGTTATCTTTCATGTGTGCTTTGATTATCTTTTGTTGAATTATTTTCTTTGCTGATATGGCAGTGGATGTGATTTACTATATAAAATACTAGTTTACTAGTTGACTGAACACCTGTGAGTATTTAGTCCTTTCACATTATTTTCTATGTTCAGACTGTATCTTAGCTGAGTTTACTATTCTTACCTCAAGGTACCAGTAATATACTGATTTTCTTTCAATCAAACATAACTTACTATAGAAAATTAGAAAAATTCAAAACAGTTTCTGTGTTGTTCAGTTTGCAGTTAGCAGCTGTATAGTGAATAAGACTTTAGTTGCTACTGTAATTCCTTTCATTTGAAACATGATCAGCTTATTCTCTTATGTTGTTTCAATAAAACACATATAGAAATATCTAAGCTCCTCACCATACTCCATGTAACTGATGCAGAGTGAAAAGCCTTGAAATTCTTTTATAAAGAAAGACATGTTTTTTTTCTTTCTAACATTTGCTAGTGCCTTTATTTCTATTTATCATTACTAGCTTTTATTATCATTATTATTAGCCGAATAGCACGTCTTATGAGCTCACTGTTAGATAACAAGTTTTATAAGTTTTCTAAACATAGACACAAGGAATAAAATGAAAAAGGAAAACCTACATATTAAGATACCATTACAATTTATTCTGGAAAACACAAGCATAAAAATATTCCTGTAAATGATAATATATATATATATAGAAACTTTGCTAACTGCTTACTGGCAATGTTGTGTTGACAAGATGGCAGTCACCTTCAGCTGAAGTATTTCTACATTAGTTGACATTGAAGAGATGGCAGCCATTGAAGGAAGAAGTATCAGTAGTTGAAGAGATGGTGGATGAAAGGAGTGGCCATGGAATGTATACAAACAGAAATAAATGAAAATTAACAATTCTTGGAACAAAATGCCTGGAACAGAGAGAAGAATAAAGTAACTCTACGAGGTTGTAACAGGAAAAAAAGTATTACCTAATGTATTTCATCGAGACAAAAAAACCAACATTATTTTACATTTACATAGGTAGGCACCATCATCACATAAACAGAATATGAAGATGAAATAAAGCTTTCAAAAAGGCGAGGGAAATTATAGACTAGGTTCCAGTGGGGGTAGCATTTTTGATCTGAAAATATTTTGTGAATCGAATCCAACTTATTCTGCTAAACTTGATCGAGACACTGTTCTCATGATCAAGTTCTCCCCAGAAATTCCAGTTCTCATGATCAAGTTCTCCCCAGAAATTCCAAATCTCAAGTCAATTTGAGTTGAAGCCATTTCACTTACTTCAACTCAAATTACTGCATTGAACTTTCGTTACAGGGGCAACCACAAGAACAGGGTAAACTGTATGATATTTGTAGATTTTGAGTAAAAATATTCGCTAAATTTTTTGGAAAATAGAAAATGTACACGTATCTCCTGAGGTGATTTCAAGAGGTATCTCATTAAAATAAACTCTATTTTGCAAGATCCCTTCTTGGTCTTCATATACAAAAATGGCAAATTAAGTTATACAGCTTCCTTCTTGTAGAAGATCCATAACAAACATCAGATTCAAAAATAAACAAATACACAATATAACGAAAAAAAGCATTAGATATAACTGTTAGTAGATATGGATGTACAAATGCCCACACATACGGAGTCTGGCACATGTACACTCACTCATACAAACTCACATGCACATATAAGTATGCACACATGTGATTTAGTGCACATATGCTTCCACACAGAATTAATATCTACTTAATTCTGTGTACGAATGTGTGTGCCAAACCACATGTGTATGTGCTTGTATAAGGTGAGATACTACCTTCTCACCTTTTCTCGCTTCTTCTCTCATTCCATTTTTAATTCATTGTGCAATATGGGCAGTGCCTGATGACTGTGCCGAGATGTCAGACATGTTATAAAACAATGTTTGGCTTGTTCTCAACACATGAAGCTAATAGTAGCACATAAAAACATGTATTATGTTTATTAGATAATACACACACAAATACACACACACACATGTATATATATATGTAATTATATATATGTGTCATTGTGTTTATGTTTTTCCCATCATTGCATGACAACCAATGTTGGTTTGGTTATGTTCCATAACTTCACAGTTAGGCCAAAAAGACACTGATGGAATTAGTACCAGACTTAAAATATTAGTACTGGGGTTTGCTTCTTTGAATAAACCTTTCAAGAAGGTGCAACAGCATGGCTGCAGTCCAATGACTGAAAAACAAGTAAATGGTAAAAGATAAAGATACAGTTTATCATTGGTATCACTAAAAAATAAGCTTACAAGATAAAAAAATAAAGTTATACATTGTGGAAATGCTTGTAATGAGAGAAGAGTTTCTGGAGTAATAGATCTCATGAATATTGATTACATGGGGGAAAATATAGTTTCGATTTTAATCAAATTTTATATACATGAGAGATGGCTGAAACATTTCAAATGTAAGTTACAAGACAGCAATTTGATGTATTGTTTAGTATGATCTACTGAAGGAACTCTAGATGGTCTTTCAGATTGCTAGAAATAGCAACCAAATCTCCCCCAAATTTTACTCTTATATTTTAATGAAAGAAAAAAAGATATTAGTCATATATATATCCTTGAAAAGAGAGTGCTGCTTGGGTTAACTTCTGCATTTGTTATAGATGTTGTATAGCTCATGATCATACTTGATTCAGCAGAATTATGGGTCCTCAGTAGTCAATTGAATGATGAGGTGTAATCCATGGATGTATATAAGCTGAATATAAGAAATGACTTGAATCAAGACAATGTGTTTGAGCCATGCTAGCATGGAAAGCAGACAAATCATGATGACAAAGGCAACTGTAGTGATGACATCTTGGAAATCTCCAGCACGCATGTGCAGAGTTGGATTCTTCCAGAAGGCTGCATGTTCGAATCACGTCAGGGTCACCAATTGTAACAACATGAGAGGTCCCCGCACTGGAAGGGTGCAGCTCGAATCCTTTACATTAAATATTAATGGAAGGAAAGAGTCAAGACTTCCAATTAACTTCAACAGTATAAATATTTATTTCTTGATTCGCAATATATACATTTCTTCTTTCTGTGCGAATTGGCAGCCTAGGAGCTTATCACAGTAGTCAAGTGGAGTGAACCAAATACTCTCCGTTGAAGCATAGTGGAGATATGCCACGAGGTAGTAGCTTCAGAGAGCTGCTAAAACACGACTGTTCTGTTCAACTGATGGCATTCGAGAGAATGATACAAGGGGATTTTGCTGCAGCTGGTTTTCTGCACATGCACATGAGAGAACTTTCAGTAGGCCTCCCAGAAGAATCCAACTCTGTGCATGCATGCTGAAGATTTCCAAGATGGCATCACTACACAACAATGACGATTTTGATGATGATGTATTTAATATTAAGTCTAATTGTGGGTGGTGGAATGACAAAAATATGTATGAGCTTCCATACAATTTTCACCTAATAAATTTCACTCACATCAATAGAAGACATTTACTGGCTGAGGGTGCCATGCTTCACATTGTTGTGAAGCACACATCATAAACACACAGCAATGGCTACACTTCTGTGCAATATCTTAAGATAACAGCAGGGTGGTTATGATCGGAATGACTTTTCCAATGTATCTTCTCTATCAGGATTGACTTAAAGAAAGACAAAAACAAATGATTTCAACTGATTGGAAGTGTTATCATATACATGTTTTGTCTTGGTATAAAAGGCGGCGAGCTGGCAGAATCGTTAGCACGCCGGGCAAAATGCTCAGCGGTATTTCGCCTGTCGTTACGTTGTGAATTCAATTCCGCCGAGGTCAACTTTGCCTTTCATCCTTTCGGGGTTGATAAATTAAGTACCAGTTACACACTGGGGTCGATGTAATCGACTTAATACCTATGTCGCTCTTTGTTTGTCCCCTCTATGTTTAGCCCCTTGTGGGTAATAAAGAAATAGGTATAAAAGATGGGCTACAACGAATTTTCTGCACAATACCTTAGATTTACTTGACCTTCACCAGTTGAGCATGTCTCTAGGTGGTTGATGATATGAGCATGATTGATTATGAGCATGGATAGTGGAGGATTATCACAGCCATGTGTTGAATAAAATACTTTGGGATTTGAATAAGTCCATTATCCTTCAACAAATCGTATTCAGGGATTTTTTGAGCAGGATGGGCAACTCAACCTACAAAAATTTGGAGGGAGGGGGTAAGTCAATTACATCGACCCTAATGCATAACTGGTACTTATTTAATCGACCCTGAAAGGACGAAAGGCAAAGTTGACCTCAGTGGCATTTGAGCTCAGAACTTAGTGATGGGCAAAATACTGCTAAGCATTTCACTCAGTGTGCCAACAATTCTGCCAGCTTGCCACCTTAATAAATCAACTTAATCATAAGAGTAATGGTCAAAGACCTAGTGTTACTGTTCCTGGTCTTTACATTCTGGATTTAAATCTATTTGTGATCAACATTGCCTTTCACTCCTCCAGGATCAAAGATAAACTACCACTCAAGGACTGGAGTTGATTCTTCTTTCTCTCTCTCTCTCTTACATTTCTAGTTTTCTTTCTCACACTTTCATGGCTGTCTATGCTGCACTATATGAAGGTCATGACTTTTACTTTTCCTGCGTGCTACAAAAATCCTCCAAAAGGACCAGTGAATATGGTGGACTCAGATAACTTATGCACTGTACAGTAAGGATTTTTTTTTTTAGAAAACAGAACAAAATTCAACTGACAATTATTGATCCTGGAAGTGAACCTCAGCAAGAATTGAGTCCAGAACCTAAGCAGTCATAACGAAATGAAGTAAAACCTTTCAATTAGCATTCCACTAATTCTTTTTTTTACTTGTTCAGTAATTTGACTGCAGCCATGCTGGAGCACCGCCTTTAGTCCAGCAAAATCGACCCCGGGACTTATTCTTTGTAAGCCCAGTACTTATTCTATCGTCTCTTTTGCGAACCGCTAGTGACGGGGCATAAACACACCAGCATCGGTTGTGAAGCAATGCTAGGGGGACAAACACAGACACACAAGCACACACACATACATACATATATATATATATATGTACGACAGGCTTCTTTCAGTTTCCATCTACCAAATCCACTCACAAGGCATTGGTCGGCCCGGGGCTATAGCAGAAGACACTTGCCCAAGATGCCACGCAGTGGGACTGAACCCGGAACCATGTGGTTGGTTAGCAAGCTACTTACCACACAGCCACTCCTGCGCCTTCAGTCACTTTTCCTAATGAAGATAATGTTCCAGGCATGTAAGGGGACTGTTTATATCTCATAGTGTTATGGGTCCATACCAGAAAATTTCTTTTCCAACATGCAATCCTAGGTAAGGATCGGTTATTTTTTTTTTTTTACTCTTATATGCAAACCTGTAAGTAATCTATGTATATAATCTCCCTTCTTCATGCTATGGATGTTGTCTTAGGGATGATACAGTTTTGTACTAAAGCTACAAATGTTGTGGTGAGAATGCAATGATCAGAAAGATGATACTGTCAGATATCCCATTTGATGCTCTAATATTTCTGCTAATCCACTGCTCTATGTCAGCACATTATTTATCAACCCTCAAAAATGATGAAAGGCCTTGTTGTGAAAGAAGAACTTACTCCAGTAGTGAACTGGTGTTTTATTTGTCAAAAAATGCAAATAGATTTGAACTCAGAGTACAGAGGTACTGTAAAGCATTCTAACTACAGCTCTAACAACAGAACCAATTGGCTGCCTTTATGACAGCAATAATGATAACATTAATGTAATTCTAAAAAAAAAAACAGTCTGCATAATTTTCCTTCAGTTCTTTCTTTTCTATTGATGTTTAGATGTTAAGGAACATAATAGATAAATAATTGTTTCTTTCTTTTCTCTTAAATTCTAATTATTTTCCTATCTTAATACTTGCAGTATCACTTCCCTCTGGATTTATATTGAAAATTACTTTTGATTAGATTTTGTTTTTTTGTTCACACAAGAAAATATTGAAATAAAAATGATAAAATAAAAGTAATAATTTTGGCAACATCTCTCTGGAATGAACTCAAATAAAACAATATAAAGTATTATGGTCTTGTAATTTCAAATTCTTGATCATTAAATGAAATTTTTTTTGTGGTTTTATATCGTTTTTCTTTTTAACATATGTATTTTGTCATCATCTTGGATCTTGTTATTAATTTATTTTATTCTTTTATTTTATTTTTTTCATGTGATTGAGCATTGATAACCGTTTTCTTTACAATTCTTAAAGAACTAAAATCTACTACTATATGAGTAAGAGATAGGGTAATAGCGAAGTATGGAGGAGAGAGAGAGAGAGATAGAGAGTTTGAAAGAATAATTAATTCTGAAATATTGGTAACAGGCCACAAATTTTAAGGGAGATGACAAGTGGGAGCATGCTGATTTGATCACCATCATGTGGGACTTGAATTCAAAATTTAAAGACATATAACTAATTAGCACAAAGGTATTTTGTCCACTGATCCTGTGTAACTTCAATTCATTGCTCTTTGAGATGAACAAATAATGAACAAAGATTCACGTTTTTAAGTATTTAATTGTGTTTCTTTTTCATTTGAGAAAGGAAACATAAAAATGCAACAATGAGACATTTGTCAAAATGTAATCATTAATGATGTAAATACTATAAAAGCCCATTTATGATTGTTCATATATAATATGCGTCTTAATTTTGGGGTCTTTATTGTCTTAAAAATTTATCAATAGCATGTATAATGCAGTGTTTTACAACTGCTAAAAAGATAGATATTTGATGATAATCCATAGAGATGACCTTAACACTTTAGTCTTTTAATAATTCAGTCTACAAAAGTGGTGAGCTGGCAGAAACATTAGCACCCTGGGTGAAATTATTAGCAGCATTTCATCCGTCTTTTTCTTCTGAGTTCAAATTCTGCCAAGTTCGACTTTGCCTTTCATCCTTTCGGGGGTCAGTAAAATAAATACCAGATGAGCACTGGGGTTGATCTAATTGACTTAAACTCACTCCTGAAATTGCTGGCCTTGTGCCAAAATCTTAAATCTATATTTCATTCTACAAAATGGCAGCAAACTGACAGAATAATTGGTATGCCGGGCATGATGCTTAGTGGCATTTCATCCACCTTTACATTCTGAGTTCAAATTCCACCGAGGTTGCTTTTGCCTTTCTTCCATTCAGGATCAATGAAATAACTACCAGTTGAACACTGGAGTCAATTTAATCTACTAGGCCTTTCTCCCATAACTTCTGGCTTTGTTCCAAAATCTGAAACAAATATTTCATTCTACAAGGCACCAACCTGGCAAAATCTTTAGTGGCATTTCTTCTAGTTTTTATGTTCTGAATTCAAATTCTGCTAATGTTGACTTTGCTTTTATCCTTTCAGCATGGATAAGATAAGTACTAGTTGGCCACTGGGGGTGATATATTCAACTAGCCCCACCTCACCTCCCTAAAATTTCAGGTTTTGTTCCTTCAGCAGAATGAATTATTTCATTCTATAAAAACTATGTTGATATATGATAAAAATTATTTTAAAATAAAGCTTCATTCTGGAGCCACATGCTTAGTGGTTAGGGGTGATGGTCTCATGGTTGTAAGATTGTCGTTTCGATTCCCGAACTGGACAATGTATTGTGTTCTTGAGCAAAACACTTCATTTCACGATGTTTCAATTCTCTCACCTGGCAAAAAGGAGTAATCTTGCAATGGACTGGCATCCCATCCAGATGGGGAATATATGCACCACTAAAACTGGAAAACCAGCCCTTATGAGTCTATATGACTTAGGAAGGTTCTTTATCCCATCTGGCCTAAAGCCTCATTACATTATAGTGCTTCTTTTATATTTCTGAAGGAAAAAACTTAACAGTCTGATGCTATGTATTATATGCACCTCTTGGTTAGTGGACTGGCAGAGTTGCTTTACAAATTTCTTCCAAATCTTTATGTTTCAAATCTTTCTGAGCTCTTTCACCTAAATGGAGCCATTAATAACAACCAACTTGAATTTCTAACTTGTTGTCTCTTGAGCTCTTTGGGTGAGACTTGGAGTCAACTTGTGCAAATACAAAGCAAAAGCCAACCATATAATAATAGTAATAACAACAACAACTGCAATAGCAACAATAATAATAATGATAATAATAATTATAATAATAATAATAATAATAATAATAATAATAATAATAATAATACTACAGGGTTTAAAACAAACATAATTTTTTTTTTTTATTTTTTTATTTATTTTTGGACATTCACTAGTACAACACCAAAACAAACCCAAATATATGGCACACTAGACAAAACAACAGCATGAACTTCCAACCTGTTGTCTCTTGAGGTCTCTGGGTGAGACTTGGAGCCAACTTGTACAAATATAAAGCAAAATCAAACATAGAATAATAATGATAATAATTATAACAATAATAATAATAACAATAATAAGAATAAGGATAATACGTATAATAACAAATGCCCTGATGCAGTACCAGACAGTGGCTCTCATGGCTTCTGATCCTGACTGATTGGAATGTTATTATGTACACTGTTTTGTCTTGGTATTAAAAATGGGCTACAGCAAATATTCTACTTAATACCACAAATTTGCTTGTCAGTTGTTTGATCTTAACCAGTTGAGCATGTCCTTTAGTAGCTGACGATATGTGCATCTCTGATCACGAGCAGAAGTAGTGGGGGAGCATCATAGTCATGTGTTGAGAGGAATTCTTTGAGGTTTGGATAATTCACCTCTGGAAACATGGGTGTTTTGTTTGACATCCTTAAACAACCCTTATTCAAAGACCTTTTGAGAGAGATGGTCTACTCGACCAGAAGAAAATTCTAACTGGGCCCCACCTGCAAGGTCATGTGCTGTTTAACTTAATATGAGATCACCATGTCATGCACATATGGTTGCGATGCATGTGCCTGGTGTACCCTTATCAGACAGGTAGTCATGATGGGTATACTGGGCTTCATATATTTTACCTCAATGTCACTTTTATGGCATGCACTGCTCTCTCACTCAATAATAATAATAATGATTTCAAATTTTGGTACAAGGCCAGCAATTGTGAGGGAGAGGATAAGTCAATTACATTGACTCCAGTACTCAACTGGTACTTATTTTATCAACCTCCAAAGGATAAAAGGCAAAGTTGACCTTGGTAGAATTTGAACTCAGAACATAAAGACAGACATAATCTTTTTAAGCATTTTTCTTGGCATGCTAACAATTCTGCCAGGTCATCACCTTAATAATATTGATAATAGTTTTATATTTTGGCACGGGGCCAACAATTTCAAGATAAGGGGTAAGTCAATTACATTGACCCAGTCTTCAACTGGTACTTATTTTATTCTTTTCTATACTAGGCACAAGGCCCAAAATTTTGGGGAGAGGGCCAGTCGATTAGATCGACCTAGTACGTAACTGGTACTTAATTTATTGACCCTGAAAGGATGAAAGGCAAAGAAAAGAATTTGAACTCAGAACTCAGATGAAATACTGTTAAGCATTTCACCCGGCATGCTAACATTTCTGACAGTTTGCCACCTTAATAATAATAATGATAATAATAATAATAATAATAATAATAATAATATATGTACATATATATATATTATCATTTCCCTCCCAATCCTCCACATCTTCTTCTTCTACCTTATCATCATCATTCTCATCATCATCATCTAATGATACTTAGACAGGAATCTGAATATGAATAATATTTTTTCTTCATCCCTGATTTAGCAAATAATCCATTCCAGCCATTCAGCTCTTCTTGATGCTATAAGCTGGATGGATTGCATAATAGAAGTGGTCATTTGTCATGTAGAGACGCTTCTACTGTCTTCTTAGAACCAGAGTAATTGATGCACATAAACAATAGCTGTGACGCTTTATCTGTCTTTCCTTCCTTCATTCTTCCTTATTGCTTTTTTTTTCCATTTTCACTTTCTTTCTAGTTTTTTTTCTTTTTTTTCTACCTTTCTTTTTATGCTATTGTCTTCTCTTTTTGTGTTGGCATAGAAACAGTGACTGTCCAATTCTTTAAATTCCCCATGTTACTTTATTATTTTTTAAGATGATTGCAGAAGATCAGATTGTGACCACATAATTTTATATAAATTGCTTTCACTAATATAAAATGAAAAAAAAAACATAAAATAAAAAAAGCACCTAATTTTGTTTTATGTTCTTTTCACTCTCTTTCTCCGTATACATATATATATATATATATATATATATATATATATATATATATAATATATATATATATATACACATACATACATACATACATACATACATAAATATATATATGTATGTATGTGTATATATATATATATAAATATATATATACATATATATATGTGTATATATGTGTATGTATATATGTATGTATGTGTATATATATATATATATATATATATATACACACATTTATATATACATATATAAATGTGTATATATATATGTATGTATGTACATATGTGTTTATAAATACGATATATATAAATATATATATATATATATAGACATATAACATACATATATACAATATATATATATGATATATATGTGTGCATATACATATGTACATTGTCACTCACTCTAAATATATATTCTCCCTCTCTTTCCTCTCTTTCTCTTGCTTCATATCTCTTTCCCTCCGCACTCACTTTCATTTTTTTCCCCCATACTGTTATTTTAGAAGCTAATTCAGATTGGCTGTTTGTTTTATTTCTCATAAAAAAAACCCAGAAAAACATAGACAAGAAAATTACAAAAAACATTTCATTTACAACTTTAAAATTTATATATTTATACATTTATTCATTTATTCACGTTTTTCTTGTTACATCATTTTACTTAGGATAATATTCCTTTCATTTGGTTTGTTGTTGTGTACTTTACTTTTCTATTATTATCATTATCGTTGTTGCTGCTGTTGTTGTTATTGTCATTATTATTATTTGCATGAATGTTTATGATGAGATTTTTTTTTTCCTTTTTAAGTAAGGAAATCTATCATTAGTTTTTTTTTTTCTTTTTTGTTTTGTTTCAAATAATACCCGTCAATATTAAGAAACAAATAATGAGTTCTTTCCATCATATAAAAGCAATAACTACGATAACAAATCCGAGCATGTCGGAGGAACTTCACACAAATAGGACTAAGATAAATGCTTGTCCTTTTGATTAATCCCTTTGAAATTGCAATCCTTACATACATACATACATACATACATACATACATACATACATACATACATACATATATACATATATATGTATGTATACATATATATACATATATATCTATATATATATGTGTGTATACATGTATATGCATGTATATATATATCTATATATATATGCACATATATATGTATATATATGCATACCCCACCACATATATAATATATATAATATATATATATACATACATATATATGCATGTATACATATATATGTATGCATACATATATATATACATATATATATGTGTATATATGTATATATATGTGTGCATATATATATATATGCACATATATATGTATATATATATGCATACTCTGCCACATATATATTATATATATTATATAATATATATGTCTGTATATATGTATATGTACAGCTGCAGGTAGCCAAATTTTGTATAACAAACAGGGAAATAACATTTCATAAAATAAACAGCTTGATTCAATTCATCTATTTGATTCATTATGGATTCATTAAGGATTAACGGGCAAAATTAATTCTAATGCCATAGCTTGGTGTATATGAATGCGTGCGACTGAATTGCTGAATATGTAGTTATATGGTTTGCAAAATTATCTGAAGAAGACATTCATCAAATATATTCTCCAATTAGACTGCAGATATCATCACACCTAAATTTATTTAGGCACAAGAGTGGCTGTGTGCTAAGAAGTTTGCTTCCCAACCAAAGGGTTCTGGTTTCAGTCCCACTGCATGGCACCTTGGGTAATTGACTTCTATTATAGCCTGAGGCCAACTACAGCCTTGTGAGTGAAGATTTGGTAGATGGAAACTAAAAGAAGCCTATTGCGTGTATATATATATATATATATATATATATATATATATATATATATATATATATATACATATAGATACATATATGTATATATGTATTTGTATGTCTGTGTCTGTCACACGCACCATTGCTTAATAACCGAAGTTGGTCTGCTTATGTCACCGTAACTTAGTGGGTCAGCACAAGAGACCGATAGAATAAGTATTAGACTTACAAAGAATAAGTCCTAAAGTCGATTTATTTGACTAAAGGTGGTGCTCCAGCATGGCTGCAGTCAAATGACTGAAACAAGTAAAAGAATAAAAGAGTAAAAGAATGTGTACAAACACACACACACATGCATATATATATATTTATCTCTCCCTCCTTCTATCTCTCTCTCTCTCTCTCTCTCTATATATATATATATATATATATATATATACACATATACACATGCACACACACACATATATATAAACATTTATATAGGTGTAGGCGTTGCTGTGTGGTAGGAAGCTTGCTTCCCAACCACATGATTCTGGGTCAGTCCCACTGTGTGGCACCATTAGCGAGTGCCTTCTACTATATCTTTAGACAAAACAAAGCCTTATGAGTGGATTTAGTAGATGAAAACTGGAAGAACCTTGTCACATATATATCATCATCATCATCATCATCATCATCATCATCATCAACATGTAATGTCTGTTGTCTATGGGTTGGACGATTTGATCAAAGCTGGTAAGCTGAGGGCCTACACCAGACTGCAGTCTGATTAGACATGGTTTAGACTTCAACAATGGCTTAGCAAACTGAAACCTTGAAGTCACTGACAACAACATTCATTGTTTAAGAATAACAAATGTGTACTCAACAAAAATATAGACAAATTTAAAATCATTTAACTGAACATAAAAGCAAACAGACACACACTCACACACATTTTAATGTTCAGTTAAAGAAAGTTCAATAAAAAAGTATTCCACAGGCGCAGGAGTGGCTGTGTTAAGTAGCTTGCTTACCAACCACATGGTTCCAGGTTCAGTCCCACTGTGTGGCACCTTGGGCAAGTGTCTTCTACTATAGCCTCGAGCCGACCAAAGCCCTGTGAGTGGATTTGGTATACAGAAACTAAAAGTAGCCCGTCATATCTTTATATATATAAGAGAGGTTGTGTGCTATCTGTCTCCTACGATTTAGATTCCTAACTACTCCCACATTTTGCGGTGCTGTTTAACCAAAACCGGGTATCTTATAGTCGTGATTCATATCGAGCCCTTCTGGGTATTAGCGTGCATCTACGATGAGTCTACGATTAAAAAAAAATTTTCTATCAATTTTTCCCATTTTTTAATGCATTTTTGGCATATATAAGGGAAGTAACTCTCTAAAAATTTATTATTAAATCTCAGAATGTAAAAAGCTACAGTAATACCCCCCCCCTTTGTGGTTAGCCATATTGAGATGGCTATTATACTTTACATCTCTAAAAATGCTTATATAGTTATTTCCCTTACAAACCCGAGCAACGCCGGGCGATATTGCTAGTATATGTATATGTACATATGTGTGTGTGTGTGTCTGTGTTTAACCCAAACATCGCTTGACAACTGAATCTGGTGTGTTTACGTCCCTGTAACTTAGCGGTTCTGCAAAAGAGACCAATAGAATAAGTACTAGGCTTACAAAGAATAAGTCCTGGGGTCGATTTGCTTGACTAAAGGTGGTGCTCCAGCATGGCTGCAGTCAAATGACTGAAACAAGTAAAAGAGTAAAAGAGTATCCAGTGAAAGATAATTATCATTTAACGTTTACAGAATAAAGATTCAAGCTACTATTAGTTTCTTGCTTGGAGACATGGATCTAGGCAGGCTTTTATAACATGTCTTGTGTCTCCAAGCAACCTTCTGTCTCTGAGCATATGGTGTATTTAATTTGAAAATCAGGACACTGGTCCAAGAGAAATAATGAGAAAACCAAGAAGTTAGATGCAAATATTGAAAGAGTGAAAGAAAAATATAAAGAGAAAAGAAAGAAAATTAGTGTATTGTCCTTTTTAATATAAAGCCATAACTAAGCTAGTTGTAGATGGCTAATTTAACATAGAGAAGTCCAAAGTCAGTTGCTCAATCTGGAATGTGTGGTGTCCTCCAGTTCACCAAAATAAATTTGTCCATATGCATGCATTTGCATGAGATTTTGGATTTGGACCAGATGAAAGAAATCAAGGAGATTGGCTCGTGGACAGGAGAGGTTTTGTTTAGTAAATATAAGGTGCTAACTCTTTTGGTACAGTTGTTCAAATTTTTTCTATTTCAGAGGAAAATGTTTATTTTCTTACACAGATATAGGTGTAAGAGTGGCTGTGTGGTAAGTAGCTTGCTTACGAACCACATGGTTCTGGGTTCAGTCTCACTGCATGGCACCTTGGGCAAGTGTCTTCCACTATAGCCTCAGGCCAACCAAAGCCTTGTGAGTGGATTTGGTAGATGGAAACTGAAAGAAGCCCATTGTATACATGTATATATATATATGTATGTATGCTTCTGTGTACATGTTTGTGTGTCTGTGTTTGTCACCCCCACATCACTTGAAACCGATGCTGGTGTGTTTATATCCCCGTAACTTAGCGGTTCAGCAAAAGAGACCGATAGAATAAGTACTAGGCTTACAAAGAATAAGTCCTGGGGTCGATTTGCCTGACTAAAGGTGGTGCTCCAGCATGGCCACAGTCAAATGACTGAAACAAGTAAAAGAGTAAAAGAGATAAAGGTTACACCATTTTTTTCTTTATCTGAAGTAATGCTCTTGTAGGTTTGTGTCTCATTTGCAACTGACCAAATAATTTTGAAATCAAGTGGTATTATCTCTTGCAAGTAACATGAATTTTGACAAAGTTGAACACATGTTTATCAGGGCTAACAAATTATGTTTCTGCACATAAAATCAGTTCTGTAAGTTAGTTTTGTTGCCCCAATATATACTTTTATTTCATTACTGCAATTGGTTTTTAACTTTAGTGCTACATATAACAAAATTTGCTGAAGAATTACCATCTAGAGGGCAAATTTTACAAATTTTATAGTTACAATATTGGCATTGGCTAGATGCTTACCTCGCTGTTTCATTCAGCCATGTAACATTATAATCTTTGATATAAGAACCAAAATTCATAAATGCTGAATAACTAACATTAAGACAGTTCCAATTTATGTAAATAACAAGAAAAAAAAATCTATTAAATTTAGGAATTCCCAAGCTATATTAGCATTTTCTGCTAGATTTAATGTTATATTATATGATAAAGTTCTCCTTTTCCTTTCTTATTCTTGTAGACAATATCACTCACCCAAGCACCATCATATGCTTCTATGTACATCAAACAATTCAGTCACCTTTTTTAAAGCTATGTTTTGTTATTGAAAAAAAAAACAGGACTAAATTTCTTGCCGTCATATTCACATTAGTATTTGACTAACTAATACCAGTAATTGTTTACACAAAATCTTGGGTTTTCATTAACAATGGCTTAGTTATCAAAGTATAAAAGTTAACAATGGCTTAGTTATCAAAGTATAAAAGTTAACAATGGCTTAGTTATCAAAGTATAAAATTGCATGAATTTGCAGTTTTTCTACTCTTTTATCTCATTTAACCATTCTAGCACTTCTTACATATTGCACCATAATTTTAGGGAGAAAATTGCTTTTACTGTGAAAATGACATTCTCTAATATTCTTTTGCTAACTATACCTGACTATGGTGCTACTGGGTTAATTAATCAACACCGAGGGTTACTTTCAAATTTTAATTGTGCTTTCTAAATGTACAAGGAGAATTGGGTGCCAAGCTTTCTGCCCTGTCATCTATCTTTAGCTTTGCTGCAAACTATTTCGTTTCTAGATTAATAGACTTATAAATCACGTTTCTAGAGTTCTTATAGACGTTTGTTATGTTAGATGATAAAAGCCTTTTCTCTGTATTAACGTCTGTATTATACAGAATCCTTGTTTTATCTGAGAAAGCATGCAACTTATTAGATTTACTTAAGATGTCAAGTGTTCATTCAACTTACTTTTAAGACTGTTGTGCACTTTATGCAATTTGATTCCTTTCAAGATGTTTAAAAAGTCCTCTTCAACTTTTCTCTGGCTTTGTTATGCAGTGAACTTTTGCATGTTCTGAAGCCAATTTTACCATCCTTATATTGTCTAGTCTCTCTTTTTTTTTTTTTCAAGTGAATATACACACTACTTCAATCTTCTTATAAAAATCTTCTGTTTTATTTCTATTACATGTTTCATGTAATATATACTCAGCAAAACTGTGATGTTCTTAGCTTGGAAATCAAACTGGTGCTTTTTGATAAACTGTTATATTTATCAATCTTTATACAGGATAGTACTTTTAGCTTAGGATTAATTTGCATTAATTTGTGTTTATCCACCAAGAAGCAATAGATTACAAAACTCAATATATAAAAGTAGAGTATTATTCAACAAATCTCAACTGAATGACCCCCAAAATACCAGTCCACTGAGTTTTGTATCAATTCTCTTTTAGCTGACAATCCGAGCCTGTTGCCTCTTAAATTATCAGATGTTTGAATATATTATCATATATTACATGAAAGCTATCAGATAATATATCATATCGTGCGCACACACACACACATAAGCTTGCATACATATATAGAGTTGAGCAAGCTCAGGTTTGCTCAACACAGTCACACCATGTGTCACAATCCTATACAGAATTTGAAGATAAGAAGGGCAACTTGCTATACAGCTAATTGATAACGGGTTTTGTGAGAAAATTGAACCATATATATGTGTGTGTATATATATATATATATATATATATATCTTTTAGGGTGTCGATAGTCAAGCATCATTAACGAGTTCCTGCTTATGGTCAGATTCTTTATTCAGGAAATGTTCAGAACATCCCATCACAGACAGGTGTAGGCACCAACAAGCCTTGCCTCTAAGTATTGTAAGAGTGTCCATGCAGAAGACCCATAACAGCACTAATTCCACAGTGGAAAAGAAGCCTCTCTTTAACATCATCTCATAGTAATGACTTGCAGATTACACTGGTATCATAAAGAACAACCCGTGTTTTACGTACATTACTGTGGCCGAGGAAGACTTTGTCTTTCATCCTTTCAGGGTCGATTAAATAATTACCAGTTATGCACTAGAGCCGATGTAATTGACTTAATCCCTTTGTCTGTCCTTGTTTGTCCCCTCGATGTCTAGCTCCCCTGTGGGCAATAAAGAAATAAATATTGCTTAACTATAGGAAAGATTCAACAACTTTTAGAGGGTTTTGATTGAATGAATTGATTGTAGATGTATTTTGTTTTTTAGGCATTGATATAAAGATCAATACCTTCTAATGCCCTTTTCATGGTTGGGCAATATGGGAAAGTAAATTTTGTTTGCATGAAGTTGAACCTGTTAATTGATGAGGTGGGGTCAAGACAAAAAATCTTCAGACAGTTTTACTGTTTATTCATCCCTCAAAAGTGTTTGACTCTGTCTGGCAAGACAAAATGGAGCAAATTCTTCTTACATGCAGTAAACCTCAAGAGAGCAACACTTTGAATTTGTCTGACTAATATCATGTGTATGAAAGAGAAAGAGTAAAGAGAGAGAGAGAGAGTGAGTGAGGGATAGTACAGAGAGAGTAGAAAGAGAGATAGAATAGAAATAGAGAGAGAAAGAGATATTAGAAAGAGAAAGAGTAGAGAGTGTGCAAGAGAGTGAATAGAGAGAGATTCTTCCCAAAAATGAGAGAGAAGAGAGGGAAAAGGGACACATCAGAATTATGGAATCAGAATTATGGAATTAAGGGACTGCCGTGGAACATGGACAGATAGGCATTTATACTATTGTTGATATCATTGAACAGAACAATAGTCAACAAATGTAGGTTGTGTTAGAGGATTTAGATACTATTTCTAGCATGCTGAGTGACTGTGTAGGAGCTTCTTTGTTGAATTGATGCTGAGGGTTTAATACAAAAGAGAAGAGTTGTGAATGTTATGTTTAAAGAAAATGAAAGTCGAGGGAAGTACAGAATATTTTGAAAGCATGGCTGTGTGGTAAGTAGGTTCAGTCCCACCGCATGGCACTTTGGGTGAGTGTTTTCTACTGTAGCCTCAGGCTGACCAAAGCCTTGTGAGTGGATTTGGTAGACGAAAACTGAAAGAAGCCCATCGTATATATATATATATATATATATATATACATATATATATATATGTATGTGTGTGAATATGTTTGTATGTCTGTGTTTGTCCCCCCCAATATCACTTGACAACCGATGCTGGTGAGTTTACGTCCTAGTAACTTAGTGGTTCTGCAAAACAGACCAATAAAATAAGTACTAGGCTTCCAAAGAATAAGTCCTGGAGTCGATTTATTTGACTAAAGGTGGTGCTCCAGCATGACCACAGTCAAATGACTGAAACAAGTAAAAGAGTAAAAGAGTATGTGCATAACAATTTGCCCACACATAAATGAGTAAGTAAATATGTGTTTGCATGCATCTGCAGGCATGGCTAAGTATGTGCATGTATATGTGTAGATGTGTGTGTGCGTATGTGTGCGCATGAATGTAGGTATTCATGTGTGAGCAGGGGAGGTTCAAATCATACAGTAAGCATTTTATATCCCGTTTGTTTTTAGTAGCATGAAATAGACATATTTTCCGACAGCCTCTGCTATATCCAAGTTGGCACTATTTTCCAAAAATGTTGCAATCTTTATAATTTTAAAGTATTATGAAATGATAGAGGTGTCAAAGAATGTATGTGAGCTGAAATATAAATAACAGGGAAATTAGAGTTTATAGATAAATTAGTAGTGTATGTTTGTGAAATGTAGAGAATAATACAACCAAAATGCATTTGATATTTATCAATCAAGGGTAAATTGTGTTTTTAGAAAATGTGGAGGCGCAATGGCCCAGTGGTTTGGGCAGCGGACTCACGATCGGAAGATCATGGTTACAATTCCCAGACCGGGCGTTGTATGTGTTTATTGAGCGAAAACACCTAAAGCTCCACGAGGCTCCGGCAGGGGATGGCGGCGACCCCTATTGTACTCTTTCATTCCAACTTTCTCTCACTCTTTCTTGTTGTTTCTTGGGTAATACTGTGATGTACTGGCGTCCTGTTCAGCAGTGGGGAAGACATATATCACAAAAACCAGGAAACCGGGCCCATGAGCCTGGCTAGGTTTGAAAAGGGTGACGTTTTATTTATCGTGTTTTTAGAAAGTGGCTTTATGTTGTAGAATAGAGAGCATAAGAAATGAAACTTGCATGTGAAACCCTTAATGCTAAAGGAAGTTATCCAGTGATGGGCAGTTGTGTCATCTAAGACAAGGACATAACATTGTAAACAAAATCTGAGTCATTTTGAAAATGAGTAGGTGACTTATTAATGCTAAGATATTATTTTATTACATTATTTCAATTAAAACAGCTTACATCTATTACAATGATCCTGAAATTAAGTTGGTCTATGGCATGAACATAGAATCCTGGTCCCATTTTAAATAATGAGTAAATTTCTACTACATCACATGCAAATGCTAAAGATTTTGCACAATCCAAATGCAATTGTACTTAAAAATCAAAGAAATGAAGACATTACAAATAATTTACTTGTTATATGCACCAGTTTGAAAAATGTGCTGTTTACTTCAAGGATTTCTTCTGACAAGGTCTGCAACCATTTTGTCACTGATAAAAAGCATGTCTGGGCACCTGTTTTGAAGATTTCCCTGATTAATGTATAGGCATTTTCACTTCTTGAAAAATGCCTCTACTCACCATAATGCTAGAAATTTATTAGGGATAGTAAAATTAAACGTCTCTCTCTATTTTGCTTTTTGTCTGCTAGCACATATTCAGTTATTCAACCAATAGTTCAAGTATTAACTGTTATAAGAGAATGTAACAAGAATTCTTTTAGTAAAAATCTCGGAGCCTGTTCATAACATTTCTCACTACCATCTCCCACTCTTCTTTCCCATTCTTGTGAATTCACCCATCTACTCACCCAGTCCAATCCTTGGTCCACTTCACTATATACACCTCCCTGTAACTTAGGTGTATGGCTCCTGCTCTCTCCTCATTACATCTTCACTATCTTCTCTCTCTCTCATCTCTCTTTCCTCCTAAGGTCGCCATGTTTCTCTTCAAATGCAAGACAATTTTTTTGCCCTTCAATACACCTCTCACACCCCAGTTGAGGGGCCTTGTACTGCTAGTTACTTAGTAGCATTACTACTGCTGATGCTACATAAAATGTACTCAATACACTCTATAAAGTGGTCGGCATTAAGAAGGGTATCCAGCTGTAGAAGGCAGACAGCAAAGCTTGGTGCAGTCTTCTGATTTGCCAATTCCTGTCAGACTGTCCTACCTATGCCAGTTAGGAAAATGGAAATCAAATGACGATGGTGGTGGTGGTGGTGGTGTTGTTGGTTGTGGTGATGGTGGTGATAGTGATGATGATGATGATGGTGATAAATGTGCTGTGAGATGAAGAAGAAACAGAAGATACAAGGGATCCAGGATACTTCAAAATCTATGAGACTGCAACATTAAGCCAGCAGTTTATATAACTTGGCAGTTGCTGGGAAGCAGATAAAGGCTGTGACTTTGGCAAACGGTGGAAAGAAGTTGAAACTGATTTGGTATTTGAAGCATTTTAAATAAATTAATTTCAGCACAATTTTGTGAATGTTGGCAACTTGGAAACAGCAGAAAGATTGACTTGAAAACAATGAAAATGATTCTAGTTATCAATTACTCACTCATGAAGAAATTTTAGATAAAGTTTTGTAGAGAAATGCAAAAGAAACAACCAAGGAAAAAAGAGTTATGCAAGCGCAACCAAGAGTGTCTAAATTGAGGAATCTCATAAACACCCTTCGTTATATAGTGACATATCTGGACCCTAAGTTTATCTATTAAGATTTTTGATAGCTCAGAATTATTATAATTAAGAAAAAGAATGCTGGATGACATACACGCTAGACATTTTCTTTAAGCTAAATGCCTCCATTTCTTCACATTTCAGAAGTGTCTGAACCTGAGGCCCCACTTCAACTCCATCATTTAGAAACTAAATAAAGACTGAAGAAATACCATTATACTCATGAATAGAATTCTCTTTAATAGCACTGCCAAAAAGGATGGGGAAAATTTATATATTCTTTCCTAAAAATAATAATTTTATATTGTGCAGCAGAATATATTGTATTAAAGTCTTTTTACATTAAAAACAATAAAAAACTGTCTTCTAGCTGGCTTTTGATTTTGCAGATACAACCTCCTCTCTTACTACTCCATTAAATTGGAGGATTCACTTTATATGTGAGTCTGTGTGTATGTCTATATATCTTTGCATGCTGTGCTTGTGTTTGTGTGCATATATATTATATATATATATATATATATATTTACACATCTGTATGTTTGTGCGAATATGTGTTTATGTATATATATGCATATGTTTACACATATATGCACATATATATATATATGTGTGTGTGCACATTTAGGTCTATCTATTTAGCTCACATAGCACTCACACTCTCTCTCTATCTCTAAATATATATGTACATTTATATATATATATATATATATATATATATATATATATATATATACATACATACTTATATATATATTTATACACACACACACACACGTATGTATGCAAGTTCAAAGTAAAAATAAAAACAATGTCATTTGTTTTTTTGTTTTTTTTTATGCTTTTTAAAGACATTCTCATGTTTCTCTCATTGATTACTATGTAGCCAAATTCTATCTCTCAAAATTTCTAACTGTTCAAAAAAAAAAAAAACGACTATTCTCAAAAATAATAATAATAACAATAAGAATAATAATAATAATGATAACAACCAGAAAGCTTAGCTCGCTGAATCTTTCCTTGATAACTATCTTTAAATGATAGGGCAGTTACAGAGCAGTTGGCATAAGCATGATATATATCCTGACTGCAAAATATTTGATTCAAGATCTCCTGATCAAGGATGGATTTCCATATCAATCATGCCAAAGATAGTGTAAAACAGAATACATAACAAGGAAAAACAAAAGAATAAGCTGCAGAAGCATTGCAATATTCTGCATAAATGGTAAAATATTGTGTAATGGCTATGAGGTTAAGCTACTAGACTATTAGACGCAGTGTTAAGATGTTTCCTTTGCAAACACATGGCTGTGGGTTTGATAATCAACTATATGGCAACTTGGGCCAGTGTCTTCTTCTGTAGTTTTACCTCATGTGTGGAATTTGGTAGAGGGAAATGCAGAGGCAGCCAGCTACATATACATATATATATGTATGTATGTACGCCTGTCTGTGACGTCCTGTTTTTGTTATTATTATTATCATCATTGTTTTTACATATTTTTGTATTCTTATTCGTGTAACATTGTTCCTTTTTCCGTCCTTGTTTTGTATACATTGGAGGCTTTCTTCCAAGGAATCTAATGTGCTTGGCTTAGATTTTCCTTTGAGGCTGGCCAGATCGGAGCAATCTCAAGATTAATCAGCCGAAATTGCAAGGATGATCCAGTTCTTGACTGAAGATTGTAGGCTTCGAATGTCCCATCCGTGTTTTTTGTATCATCTTCCAAATGTTTTGCGTTCTTGTCCCAGTTTGTATTTTTTTACATATATATATATATATATATAGTGGCGCCCGTACCCCTTTGATCTTATATATATATATATATATACATATAATGTATGTATATATATATATGTATGTATGTATATTCATAACTATATGTATATATGCATATATATCAAAAGGATTTGATACAATTCTATTCCACAGCCATATCAACAATCCAACATACCTCCATCATCAGCTGCCCCACGGATATCATTATGGTATGTACATTGGGGGGAAATAAATATTCGTACATGTCAAAATTCTTTATTTATTTAATATCTAATGAAAATAAATGGGATATACCAATACTATAATTCCACACACATGCATAAACTAAGAATATGCAAAAGAAACTAATAAATTATAGTAACTAAGGATATTTATATACAATTATAAATATTTAGGGGTGAAAAAAGTATTCGTACATCAACCAAATTATTTTATCGACCCTAAAACGATGAAAGGCAAATCAACTCCAGTAGAATTTGAACTTAGAATGCAAAGATGGACAAAATGCTGCTAAACTTTTTACTTGATATGTTAATCATTCTACAAGCTCACCACCTTATTAATATTATTAATCTCTCTATATATAAAGCTGAATTTGTCTGTGTATGGCAGGTTTGGTAGACTTCAACTAACACTATCTCCTCCGAGACCCTGCGGTGCAAGTTGACCAAAATTAAGTGTATGATAGAAGGCTTGCTCCTCCTTCCGTAGAAGAAAAAATTCAAATCATTTTAACACCAAAAATTATTTACATCAAAAAGGTGCTTTTTTCCTATGAAAATCCCTATTTTTTACAATTTTTTACTGCTGTGTCGCCATTTTTCGGTGTATTTCAACCAGAAAAATCTTCAATTAAAGAGAATAGCAAGCTATATAATGCAAAATTTTTACTTTTCAAAAATTCTATTTCTAAAGGGTCAAAACAAACCCAAGCAACACCGGGCGATACTGCTAGTAAATTATAAGTGTTAATGAATAGTATTAGTTCAAGAAAGAAATAATACCTTAGTGTAATTCAGGCAGATAGTAAAATGGATTGGCTTAGGCAATTTATTCAGAGTTAGAATGAATTTATGTGTGCAAAGTTTAAATTTCTATATAAGATTACATGTGTCAAATTTCTAAAAAAATAAATAGTTATGAGTATATATGTCATTAGGAATATAAACCTACTATAAGATTATATTTATATAAGATTATATTTTTATAAGATTATATTTATATAAAGAAACTAGAATACATACTGTCTAAAGAAATACTATAAGATTTATATGAACTTGTTTGCATATAAGAACTCTTAAATTACTAAAATCCAAAAGAAGATTCCATAAAAGAAGTGTCTAAAACAAATTATATAAATTTTAAGAAAATATATATCAAACTAACTTATAGAGTAATTTAATTAAAATGAGCAAGAGTTATATTTATAGTAAATTTCATTAAGTGGCTAATAATGTCTATGATAACCTAAAATTACACATGTTAGAAATCTATTATATAAAATCCATTCTGTCTCTCTATGTGTGTGTCTTCTAGGGTCTCGGGCATCCTCCATCTGATTGCGCTCAAATTAGATATGTAGATACCGACAGTATCAGGGCGTCTATAAGTCTTGAAAAATTACAAAAATTGATTCCAGGTGAGAATGCGATCGATAAAGCCGTTGTGTTCTCCCAGTCAACAGCCTTATTATCACTGGTACTTTAAACTCTTCGGTTGCATATTTGTGTGGATAAAATCGTTTCTCTTTGGAATAGAAAACAAGTCTATCTTTATTTCTTCTTTTGCTGGTGTCTCCAGTTTAGATTAAATCAATGTTTCCCAAAGGGGAGGCCTATGGGATGGTCAAACAAACTGTTTTGAGAAAATTTGGTTTAAATGTTTGACAACTCAGTACCGTCCATTGGACAGGGTGGCATTTTGCTCGTAATATATAAAAACAATTGCAGCATGGAAGGTGTTTGTAAGCCAATTTAAGAAACACACAAAAGCCGTTCGATTCACTTCAACATTTAAGTTTAATTTGTCAAAATATTTTTTTTTCGTCGCTATTAGATCGTGACCTGTTCTGCTGGATTTTTGTCAGTGAACAGGTCGCGGTCTTATAGCGACGAAAATATTTTGACAAATTAAACTTAAATGTTGAAGTGAATCAAACGGCTTTTGTGTGTTTCTTAAATGGCTTACAAACACCTTCCACGCTGCAATTGTTTTGTTCCAGCACATGATCTCAGATCAAATCACTTGCTATGCAAGTACATCTCTGTAATATATAAAAACAATTAAATATAAAAATCATATATACATTACAGGTTTTGTGTTATGATAAAAGTTGTACCCTACATACCCAAATCATGCTAACATATCACTTCTTTCTTGACGAAATATAGGTCTATATTCAATTCACGATTTGTTCTTTTATTACTAGTGGACACAGTGTCCTTTGATTAGTTTCCTACTCGTATATGTCATGTTTGTTTTTATAAAACAGTTGTGATGTGCATCATCATCATCATCATCATCATCATCATCATCTTCATTATCCTCATTTAGCGTCTGTCTTCTCTGCCCGCATGGCTTGAATGGTTTCACTGGAGCTAGGCAAGCTGAAGTGCACCAGGTTCAATTTTCTGTTTTGGCATGCTTTCTACTGCTGGATACCCTTCCTAATGCCAACCACATTACAGAGTGTACTGGGTTTTTTTATATGGCACTAACACCAGTGCAATCTGTCACTCTCTATATGTATCTATCCATATACATATACCTGTATATATATATACACACATATATACATATATATATATATATATATCATGATGATGATGATGATGATGATGATGATGATGATGATGATGATATATATATATTTATATATATGTGTGTGTGTGTGTGTGTGTATCCATCCACACATACACTCACACATACATGTATACACACACATGCACAAACACACTCACAATATGTATCACCTAACTTTTGCGGTACTTGTGCCGGTGGCACGTGAAAAACAATACTTGAGTGAGGTCATTTCCAGTGCTGCTGGACTGGTTCCTGTGCAGGTGGCACATAAAAAACACTTGACTGGCCCTCGTGCTGGTGGCATGTAAAAGCACCCACTACACTCTTGGAGTGGTTGGCATTAGGAATGGCATCCACCTGTAGAAACTCTGCCAGATCGGATTGGATCCTGGTGCATCCATCTGGCTCGCCAGTCCTCAGTCAAATCGTCCAACCCATGCCAGCATGGAAAGCAGACATTAAATGATGATGATGATGATGATGATCTGTAAACAATGACCAATGTAGCTAAATGTGATTTGAGGAAAAGATGGAAATATATAATAATTATAAAGGATAATAAAGGAAAATAGTTTAAAGAATTAATACAAATAGCAGATAATGAAAAGTAGAAAACTATAAGCAACTGTGACTTGTGTATGAAATGAAATATCTTACTTTTGAATATCATATTCTCATATGCATTATATACACCTTATATTTGGTGAAATGTGCAAAAATATATATTTCTCTGCAAATATATTTTATTTTTCAATAAATAGGCGCAGGAGTGGCTGTGTGGTAAGTAGCTTGTTTACCAACCACATGGTTCCGAGTTCAGTCCCACTGCGTGGCACCTTGGGCAAGTGTCTTCTAATATAGCCTTGGGCCGACCAAAGCCTTGTGAGTGGATTTGGTAGACGGAAACTGAAAGAAGCCTGTCATATATATGTATATATATATATATATATGCATGTGTGTTTGTGTGTCTGTGTTTGTCCCCCTAGCATTGCTTGACAACCGATGCTGGTGTGTTCATGTCCCCGTTACTTAGCGGTTCGGCAAAAGAGACTAATAGAATAAGTACTGGGCTTACAAAAGAATAAGTCCCGGGGTCGAGTTGGTCGATTAAAGGCGGTGCTCCAGCATGGCCGCAGTCAAATGATTGAAACAAGTAAAAGAGTAAAGAGTAAAGAGTAAATGAATAAGAGAGAGAGAGAGACAAGAGATAAAGTGTAAAAGGTATAAGACATTGAAAAAAGAATGAGGATAAGATTGAGAGAAATTAAAAGAATAATAGGAATAGTGGTGGTGAACAAAGATTTGGGAAGACAGTGAAAGAGAGTTTTGCTAAAAAGCAGAGTACAAAAAATGGGATATAAATGGAGTGAGCAAGGAAAGACAAAATGTTGAAGGAATAAGATTAAAAATGCTGACTCTACCATAGGGAATAAAAAATAGTTATCTGATTAAATTATGTAGTAGAAATCTTCAGTATTGAAAGAAATTTTAAGGCCATACTTTGATTAAAATATATGAAATTTGACTTTTTAAGAATTTTCTAGGTATTGTAAATTTTCATAATTGCTATTTTTAATAAAGGTTATATACACATAACTAATTAACAGCTAGCTTTCTTCATTATTGAATAGATTACTTTCTTTACCTGGTTCCTTAACCTTTCCTTTCACCTTCTTGTCTACTGATCTTTCTACTTCACCTTGTCATTTTACCTTTAACCCTTTCATTACTGTATTTATTTTGAGATGCTCTGTGTTTCTTTCAATTAA
The DNA here is from genome assembly GCF_006345805.1 of Octopus sinensis. Lineage (NCBI taxonomy): Eukaryota > Metazoa > Mollusca > Cephalopoda > Octopoda > Octopodidae > Octopus > Octopus sinensis. Next base: position 46,674,713 of record NC_043000.1, read on the forward strand.
TTTATATATAAGAAAGAATTTAGTAAAATAACTTAGTTATCCTTAAGCTGGTGTTAGGAACATAAACTGTGACTAAAGTTTGGAGGAAGATTTTAACTCAAAACTTATGAAAACAAGACATTTGTACTATAGAGCCAGAGGCAGTTTCAGCTGGGTCCGTATCGAAAGGGTTAAATTATTTCTTGAGTTCACTCCCTTGAATAAAAATTCCTTTCTTTCTCAGTTGTATAACACATGTCATACTCCTCCTACATTACCTCCACCTTTTCTTTTTTATATATCCTGCCACAAGTTGGTATAGATAAATTATGTAGTGGAGGTTTAATCAATGTGTTCACATGATATACTTTGCAAGACTACCAAATCACTCACTGTAACAACTCTTTATAAGAGTTAGGCTAGTCCATTCTTCCCATCACCCAGGGGTGTCAATGACTCTTACCACATCTCCCCTTTTAAGATTGACTTCTGTTGGAAGTTAATATTATTATTTTTATTTATTTTTACGTTGTCACTTTTATATTACCCAACTTTTAGGTAGAGTTGTTCATTTTGCACACTGCACTCTTGTTAGTACTTTTTTTTTTCATTCAAACGGACTTTAGTGCAAATTTTTTAACCCCAAGAAGACATCTACTCTAGCTGGTTAACACTGCACAGTTGCATCTGATATATTGTGAGCAAGGGAATTAAACCCTTACAACATTCTAGCAACGGGACCAACACACATTAATTCAAACAACTACCATTACAGCAGCTTACATGTTCAGTGTGAGTTCAACATGGAACTAACACACCGACTCTTACCAGTCTCTAGCAAAACTCTTCAATGACTTCTGCTGAGTTGCCGTCTTTTCACGAGACATGCTAGGTATTTTACTGGTGGTACTTTTGCTGCTGAGCACACAACCTCTACCAGTTATCACCAATTTCTCGATGTCCCAGCACACACAACAGGTTGTACTGGGTTACATGTTACCAGTAGTGCCCATAAAAGTGACCTGACCAGTGTGACAATTTGTACAGAGTTACACCTTACCAGTAGCACCGAAGAACAACCAGACCTTATTTTTCTAGTATTACACAATATTGGCCTTTTCACACAATATCAGCCTAGAATTCAAAATTAGGAATTTGAATTTTTATACAATCTCAGCCTTTTCACACTTTCAGCCTGGAATTTGAAATTTTTATTTCTTTTGTAAATAAATTTAAACATTGCCAATGAGTACTGAACAGGGAACTTCCTTCACTGAAAATTCTCGATAACAAATTAACTGTTTCGTCAAAATAAATTTCACTTGGTTTCTTTGGCAGAATATAGTGACAGTATTTTTCGTGTTTGGCAGGAGATAACTTCCTTTAAAGAAGTCATACCTTCTTCTCGTCATTCCAGTTTTTACATTCTTCTTTGAAGATTTCTTCATATCTTTGAGACTATGAAGAAAAAGTAGTACCTTCTTCTGGGTTATAGATAAATTCTCCAATTGATTTTGCTACACTGTCTGATGACAACGAAACTGAAGAATTTTCAAACTTCTTCATTATCACAAATCAGTATTTGCGAAGGGAAATCATTGTTCCCATCTCTAGCCTTGCTTGATTCTCCTTCTGAGATCAGAGGCAATTTGTCACTGGAAAAGCATATAGTATTTTGCATTTGAAATCACTTCTCATCCCTAGCCAGTGATTGCCACACGCTGATGACGGGTTACTATCCAGAAACCTGGGTCTGTGTGTATCTCATAAGGCTAGGGAACGATGACTTCCTTTCACAAATACTGATCAAGCACTGACAGTGTGTCATTAGCCAGTTGGAGGAGATGTCTTCTTGGGGCTATAAATTACAGTAGCATTGTCCCATATGGGTCAGCCACATTTAGGTGGCAAATATACTTCATGATGTCACACTGCTACTGTTTACATCTCACTCAAAGATTTATTATTGCTATATATATAAATATATATGAATATACATATATATCTTAAGTTACCATCTAACACACATGCAATACTAATTGAAACAATCAGTTGAAATGGGTTCAAACTACTGGGCATATTGCCTATGTCCAGAAAAAACTGTTTAAAATCTTACCTACAGTGTTTGTGTATGTGTGTGCGTGTGAGTGTGTCTGTCTATGTTTGCCCCAAACCACTGCTTGACGACTGGTATTGGTGTGTTTACATCTCTGTACATAGCAATTCAGCAAAAGAGATTGATAGAATATGTACCAGGCTTTAGAAATAAAAATAAGTACTGGGATCGATTCATTCAACTAAAAATTCTTCAAGGTGGTGCCCCAGTATGGCCACAGTTTAATGATTGAAACAATAAAAAAAAATAAAAGAGAGAAATGAAAGAATAAAACATACATACAAACAGTTAAATGGAGATGTATGAGTGTAAACAAGAGAATAGGAAAAACGTAGAGAGATAATTTGTTAGAACTTGAAAAATCACTATTTTGAAAATCTCATTGTTAATTTATGAACTGTTGTGAAAAATGGTATGTAGGTCTTGATAGCTAAAGTACATACAGAAAGTCTGAGAAAGTGTGACATGTACTGATTGCTGAAAAAGCTATATATCATTATCATTGTTGTCGTTGTCATCATCGTCAGTATCACCATTTAATGTCTGTTTTCAATGCTGTTTTAAGTTGGATGGCTTGACTAGAGCTAGCAAATCACCAAATAGCATAGTCTGTTTTTGTGTTGGTTCCTACAGTTTGAATCGTGGCCGTTGCCAGCCTCGCCTGGACCCCATGCTGGTGGCATGTAAAAAGCACCATCCGATCATGTCCATTGCCAGCCTTGCCTGTCCCCTGTGCCGGTGGCACGTAAAAAGCACCATCTGATCGTGGCTATTGCTAGCCTCGCCTGGCCCCCGTGCCAGTGGCACGTAAAATGCACCATCTGATCGTGGCTGTTGCCAGCATTGCCTGGTCCCTGTGCCAGTGGCATGTAAAAAGCACCATCTGACCGTGGCCGTTTACCAGCCCCATCTGGCAACTGTGCCGGTGGCACGTAAAAAGCACCACTACACTCATGGAGTAGTTGGCATTAGGAGGGGCATCCAGCCGTAGAAACATTGCCAGATCAGACTGGACCTGGTGCAGACTTCTGGCTTCCCAGACCCCAGTTGAACCGTCCAACCCATGCTAGCATGGAAAGCGGAACGCTAAATGATGATGATGATGCCGTCCCTCGTGCCAACCTCTTTACAGAATCTACTGGATGCTTTTTACCTGGCACCAGCGTCAGTGCTTCTAATGTGGCACCAGCAACTGTGCTGGTGCTACTGGTGCTTTTTATGTTGCACCAATACCTGTACTTTATACATTGCACTGGTTCTGGTGTCACATAGTTAATCCCAGGTAACCCTGATCAAGCAAACTTAAGACCAAAAAATGTTCCAGCTTCTATCATCTCATCCTTGATTTTTTTTTCGTTCTTGTATAGCTACAACTACATCATCCTTTATTTTAGATGGCAGGGTTTGATATGAGGAAGGTTTAGCTGCTATATCTACCAAATTGAATGATAGCATAAAACATAGCTTTACAATGTTCCTGTGACTTTATCACCCTATCTCTTAATGCTTATTACATATAATATTCTTCTTGGCATTTTTGCCAGTTGCATTGTTTCAATTTGACACCTTGCAATACTCTTGAAACTAGTTCAATACTGTATAAGCAAATTTTCAACCTTTTCATCACCAAAGACCATTGTATTTAGATGAATTTTCCCATAGGGCCTAGGCATTTGAAAGGTAAGTCTACTTAATAAGCCAATTTTATTAACTAACAACAAACTCATTTTCTCAGTTTCATCTCTCAAATGAAATATATATATACATATATATGAATATATATAACTGAATAATATATGATGGACTCTCATGTCAATTTCAATGTATGAACATCCAGCTATACGATTAACTGGACAACCTACTCATTGAATTAGCATGCAAAGTGGTTGGTCCTTAATGCAATTCTCAGGTTGAATCAGTGTGACATAAATGTGTAAAGGTTGGAACTTTGAATTACAATCCATTTTATAGACTCTCATTATCCAGTTTACTCACAAATCATGGATGACTTAAAATTATAGTAAATATGTTTATCTAAGATGCCATGTAGTAGGATCAAACCTAGTGAGCCAAATAATTTATACATTTTACACATCATCATCATCATTATCATTATCATCATTTAACATCCCTATTTCCATGGAGAGTTTGACAGAACCTAATAGCTCTAAAGACTGCATTAGGCTATAGTGTCTGCTTTGGCATGGTTTCTATGACTGGATGCTCTTCCAAATGCCAAACACTTTACTATATGAACTGGGTGCTTCGTTTATGGGGTAAAATTTTGAATTCTGCACACAAATCCCCCTTTGTAGAACTTTTGAGATTTTCAACCCTCAGGGTAAGAAACTGCTATTCTAAGGTGTTTCAACACCCTGGTTATAAATTAGATGCAGTTTCATTAACTCAATATTGTTAAAGACATGTTTAAATTGTGTTTAGTTTGTGGTGGTTGGCAGAGAGAATACAGGTGGATCTTTGCAATACAACTTAACATTATCTTGCTAGTGAAATGGGGGTTTGAAACTACCAAATAAATAATTCTATAGTTTTCTTTCCAGCAATTAATTCAATAAGTTTATTTGACCACCATGAGAATCTATTGAAGAACTGCTTGGAAAAAGGTGAAAAGTTGACAGTGATTTACAAGTAGTAATATAAGCTTCAGTTTACAGTCTTTCTTTTCTGTTGCTTTTTTCTTTTCTTTTCTCTTCTTTTTTTTGTTGGCCTTTGCATAAAATGACTGGCATTTGTTTATCCCCGAATTATACTTTAAATATTCAGTGACACAAAACTATCCATTCATGATAGCATAATTGGAGATGTCTGCTATATTAAGTATTATCTACTTTATAAAATGTTCTACTTTTACTTAATGCCAGCAGTATCTTCAATATAATACTATTACCGTAAGCAATGTTGTAATGTGCTACCATTTCATTCTTTTATGGTTAACAAGTGACTTTTATCTTCAGCAGTGTGATTACAGAATAGTCATTCAGTTTTAGAGATGTTCAAGTTTCTGATATGAAGAAGTGTCATTAATTAACACACTTCTTCTACATTGTAAGATATTTTTAGAGAAACTGAAAATAAATGAAATTAAAACAACCCAGTCTTATAGTCTTCTTAATCTTTGCAGACTTTCATGTTTGCAAACAAAATATAAATGCATTTTGCAGAAATCCAGTTTATATTTAGTGCAAATCATTAATGGTCATGTGGCTTGTATACAAACTGTTTACAAAAATGCATTCATTTTGATTGTATCTTCTTCACGAAATACTTATTTCTTTATTGCCCACAAGGGGCTAAACATAGAGGGGACAAACAAGGACAGACAAATGAATTAAGTCGATTACATCAACCCCAGTGCGTAACTGGTACTTATTTAATCGACCCCAAAAGGATGAAAGGCAAAGTGGAATTAGAACTCAGAACGTAGCAGCAAACGAAATACTGCTAAGCATTTCGCCTGGCATGCTAACGATTCTGCCAGTTCACCGCCCATGCTCAATGAATCATGGAGTCAAGTGTCACTGTTGCTGTTACTGCTTAGCCCCAAGTCAATCTTGATAGAGCAATCCTATGATCAAAAGCATTTCAGACCTGATAATTTTATCTCATATTTGAGTTATCATCTAATGTGTTATTCCCGTTTTTAAGATGGCAGACCATTAACTGAGAAAATGTTAGCTGCTATTTCTAGCATGTTGAATGAGCACATGAAGTCATGGTCGTAGGTCAAATGATGAAGAATTTGCAGCCAGCTGTTCAAATAGCATGCCATGAAGGTTTACTCCACAGTTTGTTCTTTTGATACTGATTCACTTCAAATATACTATTTTTATTTGTAATATACATGCACGATCACATTTATTAAATATTTGCAGCAATTTCTACTTTAAAAAGATGACGACAATCTTTAGTTTATCTAGAAATATTAACTTACTCAGAATTGTTACATCCAAGCCAACCAGAAAATGGTTAAAGTTGAACTAAATAAAAAACAGGCACAAAAATAAGCAAAAGAAGCTAAAATAAAATTTTACTCTTACAAATTATTTTTGTCAGAAAACTATTTCTTTTTTTTTTTTTTGAAATACTGCATTAATTTACGTGATTAAGCCAAGCAAATTATTTTACTAATCTATAACTTTCACAGTGTCTAATGTACTGCTTGCAGGTATACAATATTTGTAGATTTCCTTTCTGCAGTTAAAATGAGCAAATCTTTTTAAAAATCACATACTTTCTCTTTGAAAATATGTGCTCCTGTGCAAAATTTCAGGTTTTGAAGCTCAAAGGTTTGGCCTACAACTTGGAACATACATTCACTTCTATATCATTAGATATTAGAAGAAAATCTCTTACTATCTTTCTTCATTGGCCTTCCAATTTTCTCTACCTTTCTTTCTCTGACATTGCTATTTCAAAAGGAATCTGCAGGTATTGTTATTTGCAGATTTTTTATCATTTTTAACTGACCCACTCATTTCTCCTTCTTTTGTCACCTGTGATATATCTACATGCCTCTCAAAGTGCTTTTCAATCTTCCTTACATATGTTTTCCTTCCTGTGCCTGTCAACTTTCAGTGGTTTGAGAAGAACATCAACTTCGAAGTTAATATTCCTGGAGGACACCCTACCCACAAAGATGAATATTTCATTTAATATCTACTCTATTAAGAATTTACAATATACTGTTAATGATTACAAAAAAAAACATGAATATTATAAAATTCTCATATTCTCTCTTGTCCAAGAATTCCTGGCAACATAAAACATCTAGATTCCATTATTCTTTGGTACCAAAATTTAGAAAATATAGAGTAGAGGAGTAAATCAAACTTGCCCGGTTTCATTAATTTTCTTGACTTTATATTATTCCCAGGATAACATGAAAACGATTAAATTCTTATTTTTCCCCTAAGATTGATGTAAATAATATTTCTGAGTCAAGTTTTCATTCAGTATTCAACAGTCTTTTGAAGGATTATTAAAACTACAAAGAAATTGGATTCATCAATCAACTATTGAGAACCATTTTTCTTTAAAATGATTATGCTGCAATATATTCTAAGCAACGTTAAGCATTACATCCATGGTTTATGAACCTTTATGATGACTTAGATTCATGATTCTTAATTTCAAAATCATAAGAGCAGTATATTGCATCAATTCTGCTTACAAAAGAGTGATTTCTATACAACAATATTTATTATTGTTGTTATTGTCATTATATGTCGCAGATATATATGTTGGCAAAGATCTGCTTAGAAGGTAATTTCTTCTAGGATTTCTTGATAGAAGGAAAAAAAAAAGATTTTTCTGGCTTTATTATTATTATTTTTATTATGCTACAAAATGCTTTGGTATATTTAAATACCCACCTAGGTAATGGAAAAGATGATTCATCTTTGGACATTTTATTGTCTCTGTATATTTTTGCAAGCATAAGTTTTTATATCTTTATCAATGGTTCAATATAGCAACTTCAGTTGTAGCAGGTGGTGGCAACGAATACACAAACCCACACATTTTATAGGAACAGAGACAGATTAAAGAAGAAAACAGGGCAGAAAAAATTAACTCTTTAAGCAAAGAGCACAGACAAACACAATTTAAGAACCAAAAGAAAATTTGGTGATAACACACTTAAATAGCAAAAACAAAAGCATCAATCAGAGCAGTAACTCATCTTCTGCTAGTGAAAAAGAAACCAAATGGAAATACTTGATACTCCAAGGAAAATAAACAGAATGGAAGAGGTACCTCATTTCCCAGTAAATCTATCCAAGAAAAATCAAGGAGAAAAATGACATTATTTTGTTTTTCATAATCAGAGTTTATATATGCCCTCAAAAAAGAAGTGGAGGATGTATGCTCCCTAAATAAGGAGGAAATATATGAAACATTTAAGACTGGGGAGGAGGTGAGAAACAATCAGCATTCTTGCACTACATATCTAACCTCTTGGTGGTTCCACAATACTCAGGCAAGAGAAACCCAAGATCCACAGTCAGAGGCAATAGTGCTAACACGGTTTCCTTAGCTCATTGTTTTCTTAAGTGCATACTTTGGGCAGCTGATGAGGATGGAGGTGAACTGCTACAACATATTGTTGGGCAGAATTTGCATATAGATCCAGGGACTGATAATCCACAAGCACCACAAGTTTATCCCAGCATTAGGACACTTAGAAGAGGTCAGTCAGATTACTCGTGCAGGTAAAAAACTTCTCATGCTACACGTGTGTGTCCAAATCATGTCAGAACATATTGCTTAAAAAGAGAAATGAAAAATAAAATTAGTGGCAGATAGAAACAGGTAATCATAATTAGTATTGTTGCCACAATACCACTGGGTGGATATACTGACAAGTAAAGGAAACTATTCAGAGGATTTAGGACTATTACCAGATTTGCTAAGACCAAAGGTTGGTACTTCTAGAAGATTCAATTTGCAGATGGCAGTTGGTGTGAACATATGTTCTGAGTTGAAGGATGTCATGACAGATTTGTTTCTCACTTGTCTCTGGGTATTCCACTCTTATTTGTTTTTTGTACTAAATTTTTTACCTGTTTTAATATATTTGTTTCAAATTTTGGCACAAGGTCAGCAATTCTGGGAGTAGGAGGCAAACTGAATACTTCGACCCCAATCTTCAACTGGTATTTATTTTATCAATCCTGAAAGGATGAAAGGCAAAGTTGGCCTTCTGAGCATTTCATCTCAGATGGACAAAATAACACTAGGCATTTTGCCCTGCATGCTAACAATTCTACCTGCTCACCATCTTAATCTGTTTTAATATGTTGCATTACAAAAGTGGCCAGCTGGTAGAAACTTTAGCATGCTGAGCGAAATGCTTAGCAGTACTTCATCTGTCTTAATATTCTGAGTTCAAATTCCACCAAGGTCAACTTTGCCTTTCATCCTTTCGCGGTCAATAAATTAAGTACCAGTTGCATACTGTGGTTGATCTAATCGACTGGCCTCCTCTCCAAACATTTCAGGCTTTGTGCCTAGAGTTGTAAAGGTTATTATATCTGTGTTAAGGTGGCAATCTGGCAGAAACTTTAGCATGCTGGGTGAAATGCTTAGCAATATTTTGTCTCTCTTTACGTTCTGAGTTCAAATTCCGCCAAGGTCAACTTTGCCTTTCATCCTTTCGGGGTCAATAAATTAAGTACCAGTTGCGTACTGGTCCCCCTTCCCCCAAAATTTCGGGCCTTGTGCTTAGATTAGAAAAGAATATATTACATTACATTGTTGTTCTTCACCCAATATATGCATGAATATATGTGTGAATCTGCATGTATGTGCATATGTATGTGTGTGTACATATATATGAGAAAGTAAGCAGGGATGTCAGGAAGGGCATCGCTGTTACACTTTCAGAAGGGAAGGGTCTTCCTTTGATTCTGACATGCAATGTCTGTGCAAGACTCTCCATCAGTAAAGCTGGACTCATGAGTCATCTTCGTAGTCATAAAACGAGAAAGATGAGTGACAACCTGGTCACTGGTGGTGGTATAACAGACCATACTAATCATAACTGTCGGGCATGTGGAAGAGAGTGTAATTCGGCAGGAGGACTTAAACGATATGCAAAGGTACATGAAGCCCAGTTACAACTACAGCTGGCTATTACCAGTAAAGGTTTTAGTTGCCAATTTTGTACAAGACATTGTAGATCTTTAGCTGGGCTAAAAAGTCACATTCGATCACAGCAAGCTTCGTGCAATGGCCATACTTGATAATGAGCAGCCATAACATAATGTACATATATGTATGTGTGTTCATATGTATGTGTGCATATGTGTGCTTGGCAACATGCTTCGTAACCCCTTTTATCTAATATATCTTGCATTGCATGTATGGGACAATGTGGACAATTAAAAAAGGAAGTGGACTGGCAGAATTATTAGAGTTTTAAACAAAATAATAATGTGTTTGTTCTGACACTTTCCATTCTGAATTCAAATGTTGCTGGAGTCAATTTTGCCTGTCACACATCAAGTGTCAATAAAATAAACTACCTTTCGTGTATTGATGACAGTTTAATTTCTAACTCCATTCCTAAAATTTCTGACCTTGGACCTTGTATCAGTGCAATATTTTTTTTTTTCTGAGAGAATTGTTAAAATGTTGGAAAAATGTGTTGTAGTATTTGTTCTAATACGTTTTTTTCCTGAGTTTTTAAATTTCTGCCAACGTTAAATTAGCCTTCCGCCTTTTCTGAGTCAGTGTAAGGCAGCACCAGTCAAGTATTAGGGTCAATGGTATCAATTAACCACTGCACCTTAAAATTACAGCCTTGTGCTTAAGTAAGAAATTCTTCTTCTTCTTCTTCTTTTCTTCTTCTTCTTCTTCTTCTTCTTCTTCTTCTTCTTCTTCTTCTTCTACTTCTTCTTCTTCTTTTCTTCTTCTTTTTATTATTATTATTATTTTTATTATTATTATTATTATTATTATTATTACTTTTATTATTATTATTATTATTATTTATTATTATTATTATCATCATTATTATTATAATTATCATTATTATCATCATCATCATCATCATCATTATTATTATTATTATTATTATTATTATTATATTATAATTATCATTATTATTATTATTATTATTATTATTATATTATTATTATTATTATTGTTATTATTATTATTTACTGAGAGAGCACTGCATGTCATCAAAGTGACACTGGGGTAAAATATACGAAGTCCAATATACCCATCATGACTACCCATGTGATAAGGGTACACCAGGCATATGCATCACAATCATACAGTGATCTCATATCAAGATAAACAGTATATGACCTTGTCGGTGAGGACCAGTTAAAATTTTCTTCAGGTCAAGTAGCTCATCCTGCACAAATGGTCCTTGAATAAAGGTTGTTTGATATTGAATGAGACACCTATGTTTCCAGAGGTGAATTATTCAAACCCAAAAGAATTCCTCTCGACACACAAGGCTGTGATGCTCCACCACTACTTCTGCTCATGATCAGAGATGCACATATCGTCTGCCACTAAGCGACATGTTCAACTGGTTATGGTCAAGCAAATCTGACAAGCAATCTGTGGTACTGAGCAGAATATTTTATTATTATTATTATTATTATTATTATTATAATTATTATAATTATTATATTATTATCATCATCATCATCATCATTATTATTATTATTATTATTATTATTATTATTATTATTATAATTATCATTATTATTATTATTATTATTATTATTATTATTATTATTATTATTATTGTTATTATTATTATTTACTGAGAGAGCACTGCATGTCATCAAAGTGACACTGGGGTAAAATATACGAAGTCCAATATACCCATCATGACTACCCATGTGATAAGGGTACACCAGGCATATGCATCACAATCATACAGTGATCTCATATCAAGATAAACAGCATATGACCTTGTCGGTGAGGACCAGTTAAAATTTTCTTCAGGTCAAGTAGCTCATCCTGCACAAATGGTCCTTGAATAAAGGTTGTTTGATATTGAATGAGACACCTATGTTTCCAGAGGTGAATTATTCAAACCCAAAAGAATTCCTCTCGACACACAAGGCTGTGATGCTCCACCACTACTTCTGCTCATGATCAGAGATGCACATATCATCTGCCACTAAGCGACATGTTCAACTGGTTATGGTCAAGCAAATCTGACAAGCAATCTGTGGTACTGAGCAGAATATTTTATTATTATTATTATTATTATTATTATTATAATTATTATTATTATTATTATTATTATTATTATTATATTATTATCATTATTATATTATTATATTATTATTATTATTATTATTATTATATTATTGTTATTATTATTATTATTGTTATTGTTATTGTTATTATTATTATTATTATTATTATTATTATTATTATTATTATTATTGTTAAACGTGGAAAAGGAGATTCTTCCTTCAACTTCTGAGAACTTTGTCAATTAAAATGATGGCTACAGATTGATAATGCCTCAATTTACACTCAGTAAATATTATGTCCATGCTTTATAATTCTTTCATGTTAACTAAGATTTCTGCTTCTTAATTTCAATAAGAATTTAATGAAATAGGAGTATAGTGCATTAATTCTGCATTTGAAAGTTTCATTTACTAAATTACAAGTGAATTTCTCCTCTTTTACTGAATATGTATGAATATTAAACAATGGCGAGATTATTGATTATATAAATGTCATTGATTCCTTACTTTGCAACTAGGCTAGAATCAGATGTTTCAGAAACATAGTTCATTGAATCAACCCAAGTACATTATAGATTCTTATTTAAGAGATCTATGGGATGGGTGGCAGCTGGTCTTGGGTGGGATAAAGGTAAATATGCTGCAAAGTATAGTCAGTTTCGACTGGATTCAATCTTGTGACTAACTATAAATTATGACAATACCAGTGTTAGAGTTGGTGACTAGAAAAGCATATGGCCACAGGTATTCCATATTAACCAATATGAGCATGGAAAAGTGGACATTACAGTGATGATGAAGATCATGACTGATTATAAAACCTCTGAGACTTGTAGGAGGGTGGAAGAAATGTATCCCCTACTAGAAACCTGGTTCAAACACTTGCAATAGAGTGGAGTCTACTACAGTCACCTTAGAACAAGGGGTGATAGCTCAGTGGTTAGAGCATCGGGCTATCATTCATGAGGTAGTGATTTCAATTCCTGGACCGGGCTGTGTGCTGTGTTCTTGAGCAAGACACTGTATTTCTCATTGCTCCAGTTCACTCAGCTGTAGAAATGACTTCCAGCATCATTGGTGCCAAGCTATATAGGCTTTTGCCTTTCCCATCAGTAGTGTGGAGAGGGGAGGCTGGTATGCATGGGTGGGTACTGGTCTTCCATAACCAACCTTGTCCAGACTTGTGCTTTGGAGGGTAATTTTCAAGGGGTCTTTACTCTTTTTATTGTTCCAGGGAAAGATTTAAATCTAATGACAAAGCAGGTTACAGCAGCATTTGAACTCAAAATACAAGAGTCCAGAACTACTATTGCTAGGCCTTGAGTTCAACATTCTAATAATTTCACCATTTCACTACCTTGGTTGGTATTTTATTTATAGCCTCCTTCAGGATGAAAGGTAAAGTTGACCTTGGTAAGCATTGAACTTAGAATGCAAGAAGGTAGAATAAATACTGCAAGACATTTTGAATGATGCTGCTGCTACTCTGACCATTTGCTGGTTACTTTCAAGAAGTTTATATTTACTTAAGTACTGTTTTTTTTATATATATTTCCATGCAGATTGTGTCTCTGAGTAATTAACTTCAGGGATTTGTTTGTTTTGTTTTTTTTCTAAAATTAGATATTAAGTATTTCGTTCTTGGTATTGACTTAAAAATATTTTATTGAAATAGTTGATGTCTCTAATATGTTGTCCCACAACCATATCCAAGCCTAGGGCAGGAATCAAACAAATAAACAAACAATAAAGGAATAATGTACTAATAAGACCAGAAACTTAAGGCAAAGGAGGCAGTCAATTAAATCAAACTCAGTCCTTGACTGGTATTTTGTTTCATCAAAGCCAGAAGCAAATTTGGTTTTATACAAATCTGAACTCAAAAAAGGGCCAGAAAAAAAAAAGAAACATCATTTCACATATTTGTCTGATGCTCTCATTATTCTGCCAGTTCTTCCACCTTCTTGGACTGGGCTAAACTAAGAATTGACAGAAATGTTAATGTGTACATGACTTCTTCTTCTTCTTCTTCTTCTTCTTCTTCTTCTTCTTCTTCTTCTTCTTCTTCTTCTTCTTCTTCTTCTTCTTCTTCTTCTTCTTCTTCTTCTTCTTCTTCTTCTTCTTCTTCTTCTTCTTCTTCTTCTTCTTCTTCTTCAACAAGAGATTTTTTTTTATTCAACAAGCGATTTGGGTGTCAAGTTCAAAGGGTAAGGTCAACCAGTTTAACATCTTTTTATATGCTGTCTGTAAGGCTGGAAAAACTATAAGAGAGAGAGAGAGAGACAGTAAGTCTAATATGAGCTGATGTGGGAGGGACTCACTGGAAACAGCTGTAGGGGATTGACACATCATCCATCTGTTATTTGCTGAAAACATGTGTTGAACAAGATTTGATATTTTGATGTCAGGAAATTTCCCTTATAACTGCATATAGGTTGATTGAATTTGAAATATTCTTCTTAGATATAGTATACTGGTAATAATATATGATATATTTAAACTAGAGACCACTTCTGGTTGCTTTGATCTATTGGAGGCTTGAGATATTTTTTCCAGGAGCTGATCTTCACACATCCTAACAACCCAATGCATACATTCATATATGTGTACACACACGCACACACTCACTCACACACATTCACACATACACACGCACACATACACATACACACACACTCACACACACGTATGAATCCCTGAAGAGGATTCATGAGGAATCTTTGAAAGGGACAAAATTGGTAAATGAAGTTTTTATCCCAATCCTGACTACCTTCATTTTTTTAATATATAAAATCTATACAACACTTCAGGCAATTTATGCATGCACACACACACACACACACACACACACACACACACACACACACACACACACACACACACACACACACACAGTTTTAATATTCTGCTACATTCAGTTTTAGCCTTTCATCCTTTTGGGGGCTAAATAAAGTACCTGTCAAAGAACTGGATTAAATTTTATACAAAATTCGTGGAAGTATGCGATTATTAGAAATCAATATTTATTGCCAATTACTCATGGAACCTTGCAGCTTTCTGAGCCTGTGGTGGAGTGCAAAACTATCAATCAGTTCGTGGATAGTTCCTATCATGTTACTCCCTGTTGGTTTGCTATGTCTCTGACAGATATATAATTGGCAAGGCTTAGATCTGGGCCAGCCCTGATTGATTAGATATATGATTAACTCTTTTAATACCAACCTGTCTGACGCCACCTCAAGTTTTCTGAAAGAAACTCTATTTTGAAGTGATCGAAATTATAATCTTCCATCAAAATTTCAGGTTAATTTATGTTCCAAACACCAGTTTAATAACGACAGTTATTTTTGTAAATTATATATAATTTTTAAAATGGATGTAAGCGAAGTTAGTGCACTTCAAGAGAAATATGGTAAGAAAAGGGTTAAAGCATGCCAGTCTTGAAATTCTCATTTTTTTCCCCTGCTGATTTTGTCAATTAATTATGTTATGAACACATGGCTGAATTCTAGAAACACATTTACTCTACTTAGATATTAGTTTAATGGACAGTTGATAAAATAACTGGGTGCAAATTATTAACTGTCAGATGACCCAACATCATCATATCTACAGTTTATGCTACTCCATGTTCCTTAATTATTACAATGAAATAAGTATTACAGGGTTCTTGGCAAGATTTGATGGTTTAAAATAAAGGGGAAAAAACACGACATGCTATCCAAAGATAAAAGTATATAAAGGAATCAAAAACTATTAACTAAATTATGAATGGGTCATAACATTTGACTCAAAGTAACCACCCACAGCTTCCCCCGAAAGACAGTTTCAGAACCTGGTGCATGAGTTCCTCACTGTGCTCTTGAGAAGGTCTTTGAAGACCTCTTTGACTTTGACCACCAGCTCAGCCTTGGTGCTACTGGTAAAATAATTGGTGTTTTTCTAAACCATTTCACACACATAGTAATTCATGGGATTAAAATCAGTAGAATTGGAAGGCCAGAAATTGGGTCTGGTGAATTCATAGGAATTCTCTGACAACCACTTTTGACTATTTCTAGAGGTATGACAAGGAGCCGAACCCTGCTTCCATACATATGACCTTCCAGCAACAACCATCTCTAGTCAGGGATTGACACAGTCTCCAACAATTTTACATAGCTGTCTAAATTGAACCTAAAGATGTAGAGTGCTATGACATCTCAATCACAGGAGACACACCCAACAACCATCACAGTTTAAAGAACTTGGTTTTCATGATATCCATATCACATCATACAGCCTTTTATGTTCACAAAAGCATTGAACAATAGTCATGATGTCAGCATTTTGACACCCAGTGTAAATCATCATGATACAGTTAACTCTTTTCCTATATTCAGATGGTTTCCAGTACTCCATGGCAGCTAACCTTTTCTCTTAACTTTAATCTTTATGTATTTCAGTGCTTTTGACTGTTCATCAAGACATCAAGTTGTTCCTGAAAAAGAAGGAACATGAATCATTGTCAAAGTTAGTCTGAACATCCTGTAAAATTGTTGCAATTACAGTTTGCCCCTAGGTCATAAATAGTGGCAGAATCCTGCTTTATGCGCAGCATATAACCCTTTATAAATTTTTCAAGTTTCGGAATTTTCAGAAAATTTCTGTGCATTTGTGTTCTAACACAGGCGAAATCATACGATTATACAAAAACCAAAGAAATTTTTTTTTTTGACTTAAGAGGTATTTAGCTGTTATCTTTAGCACATCTCTTGACCACCTCATACAGTGTTTTTGTCACTCAGACATATTGATATTTATCTTTTCCCCATAAAGACATTTAATAGTCTATGTCTGGAATTTAAGCCAAAATTTTGAACTGTACGTATTTTAAACTGATTTGAAAAAAATTCAAAAATTCAAAAAACTTAAATTTTGAAAAGTTAAAAATTTTTTTTCGCATAGTTGTATGAATTCCTGCGTGTATAACACAAATTCACAAATATTTTCTGAAAATTTGAAAGAATAAAAAAATAATGAGGGGTTATATGCTGTGTGCAAAGCAGAATTCTGCTGAAGTAGCAACCAAATTTCACTTAAATCATTTTCTACTATCATAAAGGAAGGAAGGACATTTATAGAATATAAAGCTAAATATACAAAAAGCTGAAACATATAGGATTATAATTCTGTGTGAGAACGGTTATTAAGGGGTTAAAAAACCACAATAAAATCAGTATTAATGCTAACTTGAGGAAGTTTCTATGTGGTCACAGGTCTTCAAGAAATAGCAACTAAATCTTTCTAAAATTACAGAAGCTAGGAACATTACAGCTAGAAAGCCTATAATTATCAGTTTGCAAGATCAGTGCCAACTTGGTACTAAACGACAACTACAAGAATTTCATTAATTTTCTTCCTCAATTTCATTAACAATCTTGACCTTGTATCAGTCTCATAACAGTATAAAAGAGTCCCCAACTCTTTTCCTATTTGAGATTGATGTAAGAGATATTTCTGAGTTAATTTTCTTGTCTTCATATTATACACTCAGTAACATGAACAGTGATCAAGGCTCTTAATGTACTCTAAAAGATTGACGTAAATAATATTTTTGAGTCACGTATGCATTCAGTATTCAGCATGCTTTCAAGGATTATTAAAACCTGGAAAGAAATTAGATTCATCAATCATCTAATGAGAACAGCATTCTATAACAGGATAACGTCCCCATTTACACTAAGGAAAATTGAACATTATGTCCTTGGCTAATAATCCTTTATGATGTTTTGGCTACAGGATTTGCAATTTCAAAATTGAATATAATGCATTTAAGTTCATGGAAAAGAAATAATACAGTGAAGTGATTTAATATGAAAAGTATTTCCAACAGATTGTCCTTCTTCGGTGAGAAAGTATTCAGAGACTAATACCATAGGCACAGAAATTGCCTTGGGATTACCCTTTGTCTGTTCTCTGAATAGGGACTATTTGTTCAAAATATTAGATTTTTCACTCTAATATTTAGTGTGAAAGCTAATTCACTGTAATTTATATTTATCTTTTATATAATCCTTGTTTCAGTCATTTGACTGTGGCTATGCTGAGGCATTACCTAGAATCGATCACTACTTATATTTGAGCCTGGGACTTATTCTGTGAATCTCCTTTGCCAAACTGCTAAGTTACAGGGACATAAAGAAACCAATACCACTTATCCAGGGAGAGGGTGAAAACACAATGACACACACACTCACACACATATATATGCAACAGGCTACTAAACCAACTCACAAGACTTTGGCCATCCAAAGGCTGTAACAGAAGATTTGCTGAAGATGCCATGCAGTGGGACTGAACCCAGAACCATGTGGTTGGAAAGTAAACTTTTTACTACACAGCCACACCTGTTCTTTACTTCTACAAACTTTGATAGATTAACTTTTGCTAATGTAGACTACTGCCATTTTTCTTCAGATCCAGGAACTTACATTATAGGACAGTAATTCCATTTATAAAAGTTTGATTTCTAATTCACTATATGTATTACTGTTATTGTCATCAATTTATATTTCATTGAGATCAGCTTTGTCTTTCATGATTTGATAAAGTATCAATCAACTTCAGTAGTAAATTGAATTGACTCTTTACTGAGTATTTGTTGTCTTGTGCAAATGTTAGGAATCATTATTATCATTTTCAATAGTTCCATGCTACTACTTTGCAATTAACTGTGCATGTATATTCCAGTGGAACAACATATTTTTTATTGTTTAATCTTAAATCATCCCTGATCAAAGATATTCCAATCATAACAGTCTTACATTTTTTTTCAGGTATTGTTTCTGGACACGCTTTTAGGAATTCATTGCATCATTTCCATATTTTAAAAATGGTAAGGTTTGGTAGAGGTATCTCCATCATAAGCATATGCTCAGAATTGTCTTTTGGTTAATGCAGAATGTTATTTGTATGCAATTCCGGATTTAACCTTACTAAGGCCCTGAGCTATACAATTCTTGGAGGATCTTCATTAAAAATTATGCCAGAAGTTTCTTCTAAAAAGCTGGAAATATATATAAATCTCTAAGCTATAACCAGTTTAATTTATGCTTAAATCTAGTGCTGTTTGTATTGTTATGTCTTATTTTTATATCATATTTTAACTGCTCAACTGAAAGCATCTGTGTGTGAGATCAACTTGGCCTTTCATCATACTGGGGTTGGTAAAATAAGGTAACCGTCAAATACTGAAATATTTGTTCTTATTGTGTGTGCTCTGAGTTCAAATCCTGCTGAGGCCATATTTGCTTGGTGAGTGAATGCAGAAACTATAATGATGTCATTTCAGATGCTTTGGTCTTCTTGTTCTGGCACCTCATCCTCCAAGTTCATATCTCACCATGGCCTATATGAGTAGTAAATTTAATTCATCACCTGGTCAAAAACCACCACCTGGCACTTTGTGTGCCTTTAGCAGAATTCGCTCTGGTTTGAGGGTATCTTCATCCCACCCAGTGCTTATGAAGAAACAAAAGCACTAACATCCATCATGACTAAAAGAATAAAAGATATTTCTGTGCGTTACTTTTTAATATTTTCAAAACATCTATTTTTGTTTCTCTTTTCAATTCCAGCATTCCGACTCTGCTTTAACTAATGAGCTGCACCTAAGCCTCAACAAGAGACATGAAGGAACAACAAAGTTTTGCATTCAAAGATGCTAACAGTTGAGGTACCATGCAATTGAAAGTGAGAAAAAGGAAAAACAATAGAATGAGCAACGATGCAGTTACATTTTCTTTTTCATAATTCGCTTATTTTGGGGCTGGGCGAAATATTTAGCAGCACTTTGTACTTCTTTATGATGTGAGTTCAAATTCCCCCGAGGTCCACTTTGCCTATCATTCTTTTGAGATTAATAAAATAAGTACCAGTTCAGCACTGGGGATAAAGCAACCAGCTTGCCTCGTCTCCCAAACTTACTGGCATTATACCAAAAAATTTGAAACCATTATTATTATTATTATTATTATTATTATTATTGAGTGAGAGAGCAGTTCATGCCATCAAAGTGACACTGGGGTAAAATATACGAAGCCCAATATACCCATCATGACTACCCGTCTGATAAAGGTACACCAGGCACATGCATCACAACCATATGTGCGCGACATGGTGATCTCATATCAAGATAAACAGCACATGACCTTGCAGGTGGGGCCCAGTTAGAATTTTCTTCAGGTTGAGTAGCCCATCCCGCTCAAACGGTCCCTGAATAAGGGTTGTTTAAGGATGTTGAAAGAACCACCCATGTTTCCAGAGGTGAACTATTCAAACCCCAAAGAATCCCTCTCAACACATGGCTATGATGCTCCCCCACTACTTCTGCTCGTGATCAGAGATGCACATATCGTCAGCCACTAAGGGACATGCTCAACTGGTTATGGTCAAACAACTGACAAGCAAATCTGTGGTATTGAGCAGAATATTTGCTGTAGCCCATCTTTTATACCAAGACAAAACAATGTACATGATAACACTTCCAATCAGTTAAGATCAGAAGCCATGAGAGCCACTGCCTGGTACTGCATCAGGGCAATTATTATTATTATTATTATTATTATTATTATTATTGTTATTATTATTATTATGATTATGATTATTATTATTATCATTATTATTATTATTATTATTATTATTATTATTATTATTATTATTATTATGATTATTATTATTATTATTATTATTATTATTATTATTATCATTATCATCATTACCATTATTATTATTATCATTATCATCATTACCATTATTATTATTATCATTATCATCATTACCATTATTATTATTATTATTATTCAGTAGTTTTATTTTTATAGCGTGCTTTCACTTCACTACTGAGCGCAGCTCTGTGTGCCTTGGGTATGTGCTGTGATTTGTTGTGATGCTCTGATGGTTATTGTATGGAAAGTGTTCTGCGTAGGATGTGTGCAGTGCTTAGTAGTGCAATTTTCTGTATGTTATATGTGTTTGTATGTCCTGGTGTTTTTGTTATGTATTTGTCTGAATATTTTTTTATCATGCCTAATGCACCTACTATGATAGGAATTGTTTCTGTTTTTAGATTACACATTCTGGTTACCTCTATTTCCAGGTCTTTGTATTTTGAAAGTTTCTCCATTTCTTTTAGAGACAAGTTGTCATCTGCCGGTATTGATACATCAATTAGAAAGCATTTTTTTTCTTCCTGATCTCTGACAACTATATCTGGTCTGTTGGCCTTAATTTCTCTATCTGTGTGTATCAGCATATCCCAGAGTATGGTTGCTTTCTCGTTTTCTGTGACCTTTTCTGGTGTGTGCCTATACCATCTTTTTTCTGTTGTTATTCCATAATGTTGGCATAGCTTCCAGTGTATGTAGGTTCCAACTCTGTCATGTCTGTGGATATATTCCTTCTTAGCCAAGACTGGGCAACCAGAGATAATATGATTTATTGTTTCTTGTCCATCTCCACATATTCTGCAGTTACTTGTTATATTTCTTTTCATTACATGTTTTTGGTAATTTCTGGTGGGGAGGCTTTGGTCTTGTGCTGCAATTAAAAATCCCTCTGTCTCTGCTTTGAGTCCTGAGCTTCTCAACTATTGCTGGGATTTTTCTTTGTCTATTTCTTTTGCATTTAGTTTAATCCAGTATTTACCATGAAGGGGCTTTTCTTGCCATCGTTTTATCATGGTTCTAAAAATATTATTATTATTATTACTATTATTATTATTATTATTATTATTATTATTATTATTATTATTATTATTATTATTATTATTATTATTATCATAATTATTATTATTAATATCATCATCATCATCATCATCATCATCATTATCATTATTCTTCTTCTCTTCTTCTTCTTCTTCTTATTATTATTATTATTATTACTATTTTAGCATGCCAGGTGAAATGCTTAATGATATTTCATCTGCCGCTACATTCTGAGTATAAATTAAGCTGAAGTTGACTTTGCTTTTCATCCTTTCAGAGTTGATGAAGTAAATGCTAATTAAACACCGGGGTTAATGTAATCAACTAGTTTCTTTTCACAAAATTTCAGGCCTTGTGCCTATAGTAGAAAAGATTATTATTATTATCATCATCATCATCATCATCATCATTATTGGATGAAACAGCAATGTTGTTATTTATTCAATATATTATGAAGTATTATCTCCGTAGTGTTTTTCTTAAGTTTGTATGAGTGGAATATAATTTGATGAAACAAATTTTATTACATTTAATACTGGATGTTGATAGAAAAATAAATTCCTTGTAATATGATGTAGGTAGTTCAATATCAGTGAAAATATATTAATATCATGAATGAATATAGAAAAAAGCTTTTTAGTTTTATATAATCTATTTAAGAGGAAAATAGTATTTGGTCAGACAAATTTTCATGTTTCTTCTCAAATCTTCCAAGTAAAAGCAAAGCCAAAGAGGAACCAATTGATGCTTACACAGGTTGGAATTACAGCCACTATCAAAATAGCCTGTGGGACTAGTAGGGGTGATTTTTAAACACATGGATCAATTTCACTGTATTGCACCATGGGCAAGTGTCACTTGTTATAGCTTTAGGCTGAACTAAACATTATGTGTGAAATTGGTAGATAGAAACTACACAGAAGCCTATTACACATACATACATACATACATGCATACATACATGCATGCATGCATATATATAAACATACATACATGTAAAGGAGTCCAATTTTCCTTTACAGTCATCATATGAACAGCACAGAAGTATAGTGAGAAGAACGTTGGTGCAAGGATAGCTCTTTGCTTCACACCAGTTTTTATGCCATGTGATGGTAATACTGATCTGCATGATACCTGTTTCTTTACTACCCACAGGGGGCTAAACACAGAGAGGACAAACAAGGACAGACAAACGGATTAAGTCAATTATATTGACCCCAGTGCGTAACTGGTACTTAATTTATCGACCCCGAAAGGATGAAAGGCAAAGTCGACCTCAGCGGAATTTGAACTGAGAATGTAACGGCAGACGAAATACCTATTTCTTTACTACCCACAGGAGGCTAAACACAGAGAGGACAAACAAGGACAGACAAACGGATTAAGTCAATTATATTGACCCCAGTGCGTAACTGGTACTTAATTTATCGACCCCGAAAGGATGAAAGGCAAAGTCGACCTCAGCGGAATTTGAACTCAGAACGTAGCAGCAGACGAAGTACCGCTAAGCATTTCACCTGGTGTGCTACCAATTCTGCCAGCTCGCCACCTTGCTGGTCTGCATGATACCGCTAAATATTTTATGTGGTCATGATAGAAGCAAATGATAGCAAGGAATTTCAGTGGAATGCAAAGTATTTGAAGTGCTTCCCATAGAGCTTCACAGTATTTGCTTTCAAAAGCTTTGGTTAAATTGTACATTGATATGAAACTACCATTGAGCTGACCATGTACTGAGCAGTAGATTTCTATAAATTTCTTTTTGCTTGAAAGATATGGATTATTTGTAAATGCTACATCAAGCAACTTGAACAGCTTCGTCGAGCAAAATATTTTTCTCTTCTAGATAATATTTAGGAATAAAAATAATCCAACATCCATGTCCCAAAGTAAGCATAAAAGACAACTATTAAGGCAACAGTCTTTAGGCACCAGGTACAACGAAATGATCATATTGAAAGGATGAACAATAAATGACTCCTGGGGATAACTTTCATTCTGAAGTGACACCAGGAAAGCATCATGGAAGACCACCACAGAGGTTCAAAGATGTCTTGAAGGAAAATTTTGCACATCACAGCATCCAACTAAAGGGGTTTGAAACTGTCACAAAGGATAGAAAGCAATGAAGTTCTGTCATTTTGGCTGTGAATTCTTTGAGTAAGACATAAAAGACAAGGATCACCAAAAACATCAGATTAGAGATAGATGGCCAGTCACCATCAGTGAAAGATCACTAATAGTTTCACCAAGGAATGTTAATAAATGCTTTGAAAATATATGGTTCTCTACAATCATCTGAGAACCCATGTTAGAAGAAAATGAAATAAAATAATTGAAGAGGTGGGATAATTTCTCAGAGCAAGCAAGTTCAAAACAAAAGGCAAATGTGTGTATGTGTGTGTGATTGCATAGATATTTATGTTGATATGTTTGTTTGTTTTTTGTCATCATTTGTGCAACAGTAATGTAATGTTTACATTTTCTATAAATATAACATTTATAGCTTGTCAATTTCATTGGTTTTGACTTGTGAAAGCCATTGGAATAAAAATAACTTACTTGGAAAACAAGTTAGGGTTGGCACCAACAAGTCCATCCAGTTATAGAATATTGCTTCGATAAGGCTCATCTTATCCAAACCTTATTTTAGGAAAAAGTGAATGCTAAAACTATTATTTTGATTATAATGGTGATGATGGGAATACAATAATGATATAGCTACCATTGATGATGACAATTGCAACAGTGATAGTAATTATAGCGGTGATGATGATGATGATGAGGAGGAGGAGGAGGAGGAAGAGAGAAAGAAGGAAAAGGAGTGGATGATGACGATGATGACCACAATGATAATGATGACAATAATGATGATAAGGCATATGAAAATGACAGTGTCAACGATGATGGCCATGAAGCAATGATGATGGTAGCAATGTTGTCCACCATGACGATGATAACTATGGTGATGACAATTATAATAACAACATCAATGATGATGATGATGACAATAATGATATGAATAAAAATCCTTTCTACTATAGGCACAAAGCCTGAAACTTGACGGTAGAAGACTAGTCAATTTCAGTGACCCCTGTGTATCACTGGTACTTAATTTATTGATTCTGAAAGAATGAAAGACAAAGTCGACCTCAGCGGAATTTGAACTCAGAACATAGTGACCGGCAAAATACAATTAAACATTTTGCCCAGCATGCCAATGATTCTATCAGCTTGCTGCCTTAAATAATATGAATAATAACAACACAATGATGATGATGGCTCTGTAAGAAATTTCCTTCACAACCACATGGTTCCATGTTCAGTCCCACTGTGTGGCATCTTGGGCAAGTGTCTTCTACTATAGCTGCAGGCTGATCAAAGACTTGTGAGTGGATTTGGCAGAAGGAAACTGAAAGAAGACCATAGTGTGTGTATATATATATATATATGTATATACATATACACACATATATATATATATATATATATATATATGTATGTATATATATATGGATGTGAGTGTATGTTTGTGTGTTTGTTTGTTTGTGTGTGTGCTTGTTTGTGTGTCTTTGTGTCTGTGTTTGTCCACCACCATTAGACTCCAGCATGGCGACAGTAAAATTGACTGAAACAAGTAAAAGAAAAGAGATAAATGATAATTAAAATTTAATTGCTTTAACAATCCTGTTATCAAAGTCTCGTTTACATGAATTTGTGTAATTTAGTTTTACTCATGAGCTTACAAATGAATATTCCATATCATGATATTACTGGGAAATTATCTCTTTTCAAAGGTTGCAAACTGTCACCTAAAAACGTGCAATGTGTCACTGTTGAAAAGCATATTATAGATTAGTTCTCAATCACTGTACTAGGTTGGTTTGCCCAACATAAATGAAATGAAACCAAAGCTTTCAGTAACACATTTAGAATAGAAACACTCTTAGAATGGATAGCAGGTCTACTTCTGCAGTTATAGCCCAAAGATTTTAGCCAACCAATTCGGTGTATCAGTGGTACTAATTCTGTTGACTACAAACAGATGAAAAATGATGGAGTATTATAAAAATGTAAAGACCCCGTTTGGTCATGAATAACCCTGGGATTGCACCTAGAAATTTTCTCTCCAAGGCACAAGTCCAGGAAAGGTTGTTTATGGAAGACCAGCAGTCACCCATGCGTACCAGCCTGCCTCTCTATACTACTGACGTTATCCAAGGGAAAGACAAAAGCTGATACAGCTTGGCACTAGTGACATTGCAACACATTTCTACAGCTGAGTGAACTGGAGCAATATGAAATAACGTTTCTTGCTCAAGAACACAAAGCACACAGCCTGACCTGGGAATCGAACTCACTACCTCATGATTGTGAGCCTAACACTCCAGCCACTGAGTCATCCACCTTCTATAACAAGGCATATATTCAGAATGGCAATTTCTCTCATTACACTGTGTATGTCTGTAAACCCAAGCCAATGAGAAATTTCTATAAAATAATTCAACTTGCTTTCTTCACAACAGCCAACAACAATGAATCAATAACAAGCAATTGTTCACTCACTTGATCTGCAAGAATTACCAGTTAACTCTTTCTGAAATGATATTCTAGGTGTTTAAAAAGAGGAAGAAAAGTTTAGATAATGTGGTGCTAGAGAAACCTTAAATATGAGACCAGGCTAATCAGAGCTGGAATGTCTTTGATCTTATGTATGCTCCAGCATGGCAAAGCAACAAGAACAACATATGCTACAACTAAATCATTGTCTGTTTTTGTCACTGGCATCATCGTTGTTGTTGGTGGCAGTGTTAGTGGTGTTTTGATGGTGGCATTGATGGTGGCGGTGTGGCAGTCAGCAGTGGCGTTATTGATGGTGGTGGTGGTGGTGGTGGTGGTGGTGGTATCAGTGGTGGCAATGGCATTGGCATCATTGTCGTCATCAGCGTCAGTGTCATCGTTTGTTGTCAGCATCGTCATCATCATCATCACTAACAGCCACCTCTGCCACCACCAGCCACCTCCACCGCCACCAGCCACCTCTACCACCACCACCAGCCACAACCATTTTAATTTCTTTTATTCTTTTATTGACTTCACTCATTGAAATACATCCACGCTGGGGCACCAGATTCATAGTTTCCCTAAGTCAGATCAACATTATTTGTTATAATCATTTGTACCCCATATTTATTTTATCAATCTCTAATTGTAGAACCACTAAGTTACAGGAGAGAAAGGAATGTTGCACAAATAAAAACTAATTCTTAGATTGATAAATACAAATATAAACAAAGTGATGGACACAGAAACACACCCACAGATAAATACACATACACACATGCAGGTACATGCTCACACAGACACATATACACACATGCACACACACGCACACACACACAATGTGTGTTAATGTACATATTTTATGTTTAATCACACATAAAATAGTCTGCTCATTTAAGAAACTAGTCTGGATATAAACAACAAAATCGTTAAAAACAGTAGCAAAAGTGACATCAAAAATGAACCAAGAAGATTATGTAAGGTAGCCTGATCTAAAATATCAGCTAAATTTCTCTCACTTTGTACTCGTATTGAATAAAAGTTGGGATAAATATAGTTGGAATGTAATTGACCATAGTGGTGCTCGGTAATGGGTTACACAAATGTGTTGTGATATTATTACTGGTTCTTTGCACTGTGTGTTCAAATCTCACTGGAGTTTGTTTTGCGTTTTATCTTTTCTAAAGGTCAATAAAATAAAGTACCAGCGCAGGGCAGCAGATTGCTGGAAATATAAGAACATTGGAAGAAGTACCTTGCAGTACATGTTTCAGCTCTTTGCATTCTTGGTTTCTTGTGGAGGCACATGGCTTAGTGGTTAGAGCAGCGGACTCACAGTTGAGGGATTGCGGGTTCAAATCTCAGACCGGGAGATGTGTGTGGGTTTATGAGCGAAACACCAAAGCTCCACGTGGCTCCGGCAGAAGGTAATGGCAAAATTCTGCTGATTCTTTCACCACAACTTTCTCTCACTCTTTCCTCCTGCATCCTGCAGCTCACCAGCGATGAACTGGTGTCCCATCCAGGTGGGGAACCTATTCACCAAGGAAACCGGGAACTGGCCCTATGAGCCAGGCGTGGCTCAAGAAGGAACAATTCTTGGTTTCTTGGCTGTTAGACTTAATCTATCACCCATATTCACAAAACTACCTAGTTATGAAGTGCCATGAGCAGAGTCCACTCAATTGTAAGTATTCAGGTCTGGCCTCTAGTTTGAGAAGAACTTCTAGCTGCCCTCTTCTCCACCAGAAGAAGGGTCATAAAGGCTTTCTTTCCTTCTCTGACTTAAACAACAAAATAAACAATAACAAAAACAGCAATATATTATTCAAATGATTTTAAAATTGGTCATTATTAGTCTGAACAAATTTTACAGCAAAGCAAGGGCAATTATCTTGCAATGAATGTGGTGTTTTATGAGATTAATTAGATTTAGATATTAACTAATAAATTGATAATTAAAACATCAAGTTATTTTAAAGGATATAATATTTCTCACCCAATTCCTTTCTTAGCAATATCTTCCCAATTGCACATTTGTGATAAACTTTCTAGTTAGTTTAGTCAATGCACAGAATGAAGATACATAATTTAATTTACCTGGCAAATATTAATTAGTGGAACACAAGTAAAATGCTGTAGATATCTTCCAAATGTGTTTAGGCCAAGATTGGTTCTCTTCATGATTGGAATCTATTCAAAATAAACAATTGGCATTAATTGCATCTGCTTCTATAGACATAGGCATTTTCTGCAACATCCATCTACTACTTTGTGGTGTATTGTTGCAGAATGATGTGATCATCTGCCTTTTAAATTATCACTGCACTGCTGCCGCTGCCACCATCACCACCACCACCACCATACTCATTATCATTATCCTTCCTCATTACTATCATCATCCTTATCATACTTATCATCATCACCATCAACCATTGTAGAAAATGGGCATTGGGTTGTGAATGCAATGTATATATATATATATTTATATATATATATACACACACACACACACACACACATATATATATATATCAATGTCCATTCAGTTTTATGTGAAACTCTGTGTGGTATCGTCACACTGTCCACGCTATTCAGCTGCAGCCCACTATGAACCACCAGAGCAAATGCAATCAACAAGACATGAATGCCTACATTTGCAAACATACACATGCCTACGTGCACACATACATGGCTTCTTATATGTATGTATGCTTGCAGAGATATAACCTTCTAATAAGTACGGTTGACTTATTCATGTATAAGCATTTCAAAAGCGGAATGAATTGGTTTACTGAGAGAAAGAGTTTATACTTAACATTTTGGGCAGGACTCTTCATCTGTGTGCAATGTTTTCTAATGGCATATGCATGATATGTGGTTAAGATTCTCATGTTGTAACCATGTGACTTTGAGTTCTATCCTAAAGCATGATAGCTTTTGGCAAGTGATATATATATAATATGAGGGAA
The DNA here is from genome assembly GCF_006345805.1 of Octopus sinensis. NCBI lineage: Eukaryota > Metazoa > Mollusca > Cephalopoda > Octopoda > Octopodidae > Octopus > Octopus sinensis. Next base: position 46,703,838 of record NC_043000.1, read on the forward strand.
TATTATTCCAAACTTACAGGGAAAATTTCAATTTAGAAATACTAAATCAAATTTCACAAAGTATAATATATATATAAATTAGAAAAAAAACACCTTTTATCAATTCAATAAGATATATATATATTTATGTATTGGCTTATGTTTGTCACTGCTTGATTTGCCTAATAGTGGTTTTATCTCTAATTTAATATAATATAATATATTTATACTATAAAATTGGATTTAATCCTAAATCTAATTTTTCCCTGTAAGTTTGGATTTATTCCCTAATATTATTATATATATATATATATAATATATATATATATACTATATCCCTGGATTCATTGATGCTTTGGGAGTGAATTTAGTAAATGGAAACTGTGTGGAAACTTATTGAATACATGTATATCTGTGTGTATGTGTGTGTGTACGTGTGTGTGTGTGTGAGAGTCTATGCATTTGTGTATGCTCCCCAACCACTTGACAACTCATGTTCTTTTGTTTTTTTACATTCTCGTAACTTAGCAATTTGGCAAAACAGATCATTTGAATAAAAATTAGACTTAAAACAAAATAAGTACTTCGATGTATTTGTTCAACTAACCCTGGTGTCCTAGCATAGTTGCAGTTCAATGACTGAAAGCTTGTAATGTAAACAATAAAAGATATATACATATAAATACATACATACATAAAATACACAATCTTTCTTCTGTTTTCACAGCTATATTGCATTTGAAATATTACTTTCTTGCCTGTAGTATGTATATATATATATATATATATATATATATATATATATATATATATTCTGAATTTATGTAAATGTTTATAGAATAATATATTGGTTGAATAAAGTTAAAATATGGTCCAGTTTACACATTTTTTATTATGGTATTTTAAAAAATATAAATCTATTTACAATGTTTAAGTGTGTTAAACATTGCAAAAATATTTTTTAATGTTCATAAAGTTCAATTAGCACTTTCATACGTTCGTAGTAATCATCAGATTTCAACATGTATTTAACTGACAGTTGAGTTATTGACAACTGTAGTAAAATGACTGACTTCTTTCTTTTTTTACCTCTTAGAAGGGTTCAACAAGCCAAATTTTGGAAATACAGTTTTGACCAATCCACATGCAGCTTAAACATCATGGTTTGCCAGGTGTACTGATATCACTGGTATAAATCCTGCTTTTATTTTAACCAAACTGCATGTGGTTTACATGTAATAGTTTTATGAGTAAACTTAGTTGGTTTTGTTCGTTTTTATTTCAATTGGTATGAGCCTTCTGTAATTTGTTTATATTCATATATTAAAGATATTCTTTAAACCACATCATTAACTGGTTGTTATATCATTATTGTTATTTCCGTTCAGAACAGGTTTGAACATTTTAATAAACCATTTTTGTTTTATCTTTCTTCCAACCTTACTTGTGTCATGTAGTTTGTGGGAAGGAAAAATTAGAAACATTTTCTGACCACATGTTTCTATGTGTTTTGCTCAATGGAATTTGGTAAACATTAGTGTTCTGGATTTTTTGTCTGTGGACTCATGAGCATTCTGATGATGCATTCCTCATCTCACTAATATATAGTTCCTTGCAATTCTGGCATTTAATGCAGTAGATCAAATTTCTGCTTTTGCAGTTCATATCTGCATTTGCGAAAATCTGAATTCTTACTAAATGTAGATATTTACATACATATACACTTGAACACATGCATGTGCATGAGTGGATGAATAGACAGGGAGTTGTGTACTTGTATGTAGGGGAGGGGAAAGAGAGTGGGAATGAGAAAGAGAAAGAGGATGCAGAAAAAATTGGGGAGAATTAAGAGAGGGCTATGTTAGAAGGCTAAACACATGTTGAACTGTACTCAAAGAGAAGCAAGTATCAACAAGAATGGTATTATATATTTAAAAATTTAGTCATATAGGTGCAGGCATAGTTGCATAGTAAGTACTTGTTTCCTGACCACATTGTTCTGAGTTCAGTCCCACTGCATGGCGCCTTAGGCAAGTGTCTTCTACTATAGCCTTGGCACAACCAAAGCCTAGCAAATGGATTTGGTAGATGGAAACTGAAAGAAGCTTGTCATGCATGTGTATTTAGGTGTGTGTGTTCATGTGTGCATGCATATGTGTATACGTCTTTGTATCTGTGTCCCCCACCATCACAACTTGATAACCTGTGTTGATGTGTCTACATCCTCAAGACTTAGCAGTTCAGAAAAAGAGACCAATAGAATAAGTGCCAGGCTTAAGAAAACAGTACTAGGGTTGATTCATGCAACTAAAATTTCTTCAGGTTGCCACAGCATGGCCACAGTTTAATGACTGAAAGAAGTAAACGAAAAAGGTAAAAGAAAGATACAATCTGTGCTGCTTATATTAAGCAATTAGAATATATCAAGACTTTTAGAAAACTTGCTTCTGTGGTTTTCTATGCTTGCTTCAGTTGGACGAATATGTTATTTGAGGCATTAGTTAACAACCCATTCTTGATACAAACACTTGTCAGTTTTTCAGGTAAAGAACCATTCATTCCACATAGCTTCTTTGAAGCCATGAATTGCTTGGACAATTTGTTGACAGAAGAAATTGGCAAAAACATCATCCAACTTGTTCCTGTTCAATAAATTGTACATACAAACAATCACACAGGTACAGCACATGAGCACACATACATACACACACTCATGTGTGTGTGTATGTGTGTGTATGTATATATATATATATATATATATATATATATATATAATATATATATATATATATATATAGAAAACCCACTAGAATGGAGCAAGCGCTAATCCGAATGATATGATATATATGTAAAAAATGTAATATATAATATATCTACAAATATGAACCATCTGATCTGATTACCTCAATTTTTCTATATATATATATATATATATATATATATATATATATATATATATATATATATATGTATATATATATATATATATATATATGACAGGCTTATTTCAGTTTCCATCTACCCAATCCACTCATAGGGCTTTGGTTGGCCAAAGGCTATAGTAGAAGACACTGTGTAGCCCAAGTTGCTACACAGTGGGACTGAACCTGGAACCATGTGGTTGAGAAGCAAGCTTCTTACCATGCAGCCATGCCTGTATATATATATATATATATATATATATATATATAATATATATATATATATATATATATATATATATATATATATATATATACATACATACATACATACACACACACACACATATAGTATTCTGTAAATCATACTTAACATGGATAAAGTGTGGAAAACAACACAACTGCAGTATTCATCTCAAGACAGCATCTCATATAGATATGTTGGGGTGAGAAGCACAGAAGAATATCAGCAGCAAAATGAAAAGTATCTTCTGATATAGAAAAATATGCAGTGAAACTAAACCCAAAACTGCTAACTATAAGTTTGGTATATTTTCTATATGGCTGTAGTACCACACACACACACACAAGGACCTTACCTTTTTCTCTGCAGTTTGTATATATTTTCTTTCATATAATGAACCTATGCTACCTTTCTTTGTTGGATCTTTGCTTATGAAGCATGTTTAAGAATAATTTTGGTTTCCTCAAACAACCAGTGCTTATACAAACAAATTATTGTTTATCCCCTTACATGCCTTTTGAGATTGTCATTGTATAACCACTTCAAGACATGACTTGGTTCCCATCATGCATCCCAGCACTCACAGTAATTGGTGAACTCATTAATTTTGTCTCATCATCTCATTAGGAATTTGTCTCATAAAATGGAACCGTTTTAAAAACTAGGGACCAAGGACTATTAGCCTTTTTCCAGAATGTAATTCAAACTTTTCATATGTTAATATCATATGACACTAAACCACATATTTATTAGTGAGGGTAAGTACTTTTTGTTTGAAGGTGGACGGATGACATGCAAAGTGGAATTCCAACAGGATATAGTTATCCAAACTCTGACTAATGAACATACAGTCTCATCTCTGTGTCATTGTATTGCAATGACAAAGACCTCCACTCTCTCTACCTATGTTGTGTTCTGTCTAAATCATCAAGCCCCACACTACCAGAACTTTCTAATATCAATATACCCAGTTTTTTCACCACAGAATTTCAGAATTCTGAAATTCTCCTTTTTTCCATACAAATGCCTTTCTTGAAGATGCTGAGTTGCAATGTTGTTGAGTGAAATGCTAATGACATCTACCACAGTTTTTGAGGGCCTTCACTAATGCTCCACCATCAGTAATATATATGCCATTAATATTCCTCCAAACCCATCTAATGTCAAAAAAGACTGACCTTTGCCCATGCATGCAAATCTCTTTTCCCTGTCACATCAATGTTTATACAAAGTGGAATGCATTAAATTGGGCCAATGGAGCTTGGCACATGCATCATTGCAAATGTTATCATAAAATCACAGTTCAGTTTAATCCAATGAAATTATACACAAGTGTCTTGATCCTAAGGAACTTTACAATACAGTGTCTGGAAAGGAAAAAAAGACCACCACTTTGCATTCTGATATTCCATTTCAGTTCATGTATAATACAAATTTTTTTTTTCAAGAAGAACTAAGTTACATTACAGTTTCCACAGAATAGACTTTACTATATCTAGTAAAGCTCAATGATTACTTTCAAATCTGCATTTTGTATGATTCTGTACGTGAGAAAATTTTTCAGTGTTTTAGACAGTAATTCTAATAAGTCTAACTAAATACACCTCTTTCTTTATATTATGTTACTAAAGAAAACCAGAGAATAGCATACAGGAAGTGATAAATAGTTCCTTAAATCTTTAGTAATCATGGTGTACAAAAATATTAGGTTGTGCAATTTTTTTTACTCATGATGAAAGTATGAGCGCACTGAATATATAATAAGTATAATTATTCCATACAGTATTATTTTAGGCACTGGTTGGAAAATGTATGCACATGTGCACAGCTTAGAGGGAATAGTGCAGAGAGATATTTTTTCCAGGATTTAATTGACCATAATTATGGGTGCACATTATACATGAGTGCATTCATAAATATGCATACACACACACAAATATGTATATACACTTACAAATTTGTAAGAACATACATATAAGTATAAAATCATAGATGCATCTATACACTGATGTGTGTATGAGTGTGTGCATATATATAAATACAGACAGATATTTATACACACACACACACACACACACACACATACAAATATATATACACTTACAAATATATAAATCTAAACTTACAAATACTTAAAACACAGATGCATCTATACACACGTGTGTGTATGAGTGTGTGCATACATAAAAATACAGACAGATATTTATGCACACACACACACATTTGTATTTACTGAAGGGAAAGAAACAAAAGAAAGAGATGAGAAAAGAGGCACTATCAAAGTGAAGCAGAGAAGTGAATGGAAAATGAACAAAAAAGGAGAGAGAGAGAGAGAAATTGGAAGATAGAAGCTGGTATATTGGCTTGTATATCAGTTCATGTTTAGTATAACCAAATAGAGTAGAAACAGTGGAGAAGACAGAGGAAGACAAAGATGAGAGAAAAAGATATGTGGTAAATGTTCAGTTGATATACAAATTATAAATGAGAAAATACATAAAGGGGAAAGACGTAGTTTGGGCTGCAAAGCATATTTGAATAATTAAACATAAGGAAAGATGAGTAGATGCTTTAGTATAGGGACAAAACATGTGCTTGTTAGTGTGTGTGTGTGTGGAAAAAGAAATGCAAAATTTATAATATTATGTTGGTTGAAACAGGAAAATGGATGATATTAAGTATACTATAAATTTATCTATATATCTATCTCTCTCACACACATATATATAGATATATATACACACACACACACAAACATACATATATATATACATATATACACACACACATATATACATATATATATATATATATATATATATACACACACACACATACACACATATAATATATATATATATATATATATACAGACATGCAGGAAGTAAATAGACACCTTTAATTTTCAAAATCTTTTATTTAATACACAAAGTGAACAATTGAAATGCAATCGATAGATAGGACTACCTCCTTTAGTATTTAGTTGACATTCCCTTTGCAGTTTTTACTTCAGAAACTCTTTTTGGCATTGAACTGGTGAGCTTTGTGATTGTCTCCTGTGGAATTTCTGCCCACTTTTCACACAACAATAGAAACAATTCATCTTTAGATTTAAGTTTCTGTCAAGTTTTTCGTATAGCTCTATTTAGTATGCTCCAAAGATTTTCAATTGGGTTCATGTCAGGAGATTGATTTGGCCAACGAAGCTTTTTCATCCCATTTTCAGTCAGCCATTGTTAATTTTTTTTGCTGTATGGTATGGAGTCCCATCTTCCATGAATTAAAATTTATTTTTCGTTATGTTATCGCGTGAACACATTGGAAGTAGTCCTTGCTTAAGTATTTCGATGTATTTTTCAGACCATTGCTGGTAACAGCTCTCCATACCATTACAGAGATACTGCCATGTTTCACAGTTGGTTGGATTCGTTTCAAATCAAATTCTTGATTGGGAAGCCTCCAGACCCAAACACGTCCACTGTCTGAAAATAATGCAAATCTGGGTTCATCTGAGAAAATCACTCAATCCTAAAATGAACTGGATTTTTCTGGCATCTCATTTCTTTATTTTCGTGATATTAATTGGTTGAAGGAGAGGTTTTCTTCTAGCAGTTCTTCCATAATATCCAAGCTTATGCAGATATGTAACACACGTTCTTGGACTAACTACTAACTGCTTTGCAATGTCAGAAGCCTTTGAATGGGGTTCGTTTTCCACAATTCTCTTCAAACCGCGAAGCTTCCTTTCCAAGAGACCAGGTCAATTCTTTTGATTCTTTTCCTTGTCTTTTGAATTGCACTATAATTCTATTAACTGTAGCAAGAGGAATTTGAAGATTTTGGGCAATTTTCCACTGGCTAAGACCAGTCTCAGATTGCCCGGCAATATGACCTCTTTGAAAATCTGACAGCTCTGCTGAATTTTTTGTGTGTGGCATGTTTACTCTTCACAAATATTTAATATAATGGCACCTGGAATGAAAAAGAATAATTACCTTGTAAATTCTACACCACTGAAAACATATTAAGATGCTTAGATAACAAATTTCTATTTACTATATCTATTTACTTCCTGCATATCTATATATATATATATTTATTATTATTATTAATAATAATAATAATAATAAAATATAATAATATAATAATATTAATAATGATAATGATAATGATAATAATAATAATAATAATAATAATAATAATAATAATGATAATAATAATAATAATAATAGTAGGGAATATAATTCCAAAATTTACAGGGAAAAATTCAATTTAACAATTTTAAATCAAATTTCACAATATATAATATATGTATATAATTTAGAGAAAAACCTCTCTATTAAACAATTCAATAAAGAAAGGTGTTATTCACACCATATAGAAAACATATACTATAAAAAAAACTTATTCTAAAAATCAATAAAGTGCAATACTATTTACTCTTTACTATTTAATGTACTTTATTGATTTTTAGAATAAGGTTTTTTTATATAGTATATGTTTACTATATGGTGTAAATAACATCTTCTTTATTGAATTGTTTAACAGATTTTCTCTAAATTATATGCTATATATATATTATGCATATATATATATATATTATACTAGCAATAAAGGGTTTAGCAACGAATTGCCTTACCACATACCGAATTTAGAAATAGCAGTCAAAGAGTTATAGCTATTTCTTCTACTAAAAGGGAGATCTCAGTAAAAACAGCAATTGGAAGGCAGACACAAACAGTAAGAGAGAATGAATTGACGGCAATCTATCATACAATTTTAAGTTATCTACGGACGTACGTTTCGAATCAAGTTTTTAGGAAGCATAAGAATTAAATATTAAATATTACATAATTCTATCTCACAAAACTTCTTTTCTCTTCAGCGTAGAATACTATAATCTAAATGATTATATATTGAATTTATATATATATACATATAAATACAAAAATGGGACAATAACGCAAAACATCCAGACAGTTAGGTGAAACAAAAAAGGGACAACAAAATATTCAGACAGACACTACAAGGAAAACAAGGACAGACCATTCAGAGTTTTCTATCCTCAATCGAGTTCCAGATTATCTTCACAATTTCAGCTGGTTATACTCAAGATTGCTCCAATCTGGCCAGCCCCAAGGAAAAAAATAAGCTAAGAGCATTAGATTCCTTGGAAGAAATCAGCGAATGTATACAAAAACAAGTACAGAAAAAAGAAAACAGAGAAATGTTACACAAATACAAATACAATTAACAGGACATAACAACAGGTGTCTTATGGGAAGAGATAGACAGATAAATAGACAAAGAGATAGCTTGATACATGTATGCAATTACAGACATACTCATATATACAAATATACATACATAGACATGTATACAGAAACAAATATATATGCATATATATACGTATAACACCCACACCCACACACGTACATACACATGTATATGAAACAGTTTGTTCATATTTAAATTATGTATTTCATTATATTAATTATATAATTATATAGATGCCAATGTCTGTATTTTAATTGTGCAAACAGCTGTAGGACTTAAAATGAAATTTTGAAATATCAGTGAATTCTTTGGTTTTTACCATTTCAAGTATGTGTGTGTGTGTGTATGAATTTCTTGGTTCACAAAGAAGCAATAAGTTACATGACTCAATAAAAAAAGATAGGGCATTCTGTAATACATTTTGACTGAATCGCTTTAAAATGTTTGTACTCTGAGTTTCACCTTTATATGCTTTTAGCTTTATATGCTTTTTGGCCTCTTACGTCATCGATTGGCTTTCTAGGCAGTTTTCTTTTACTTAATTCCCTAGTATGGCATTGGTCAACCTAACATTATATCGTACAAGAATCATACTTAAGAGACTATGCTGTGGGATTGAACTTGAAACCACATGGTTACAAAGCAGACTCCTTCACCATTCAGCCATGCTTACACTTACTTTAAAAAATTAGCTTTTCTATCATGGTATTTATTCTTTCTTGTACGATGTTTGCTCAGTTTTGCATTCATACTTATTGATATGACCAAGATGTTGTTTCAATCAATGTATAAATTCAGCAGACATTGGAAGCTTTTCCCTCACTTGTCAGGATTTCAATGTTGTGTCCTGGTACAAGGAGACCAGTAATAAGAGGTGAAATCTGAACCCAAGCAGCAAAGAACAGAAAAATGCAGAGGAAACCTTCTCATCAAATCTTCCCATCTGCAGAGGAAACCTTCTCACAAATCTTCCCATCTGCAAGACATTCTCTCTGTTATTCTAGCAACTCTGTCAGCTTGCTTCCATAGTTCACTGCTCTACTTTTCCTTTTAATTCCTTACCCTTGCGTCAAATACATTATTAAAGGAAATTGTATATTGAAGAGTCTTTTGGACATTATACAATCATTATTTCAATCTTTGACAGATGTTCAGTTGCAATGTAACTTAGAATTCTTTTGTTTGAAACACTAACTCATGCATATCTAGACACTTTTCATTTTTAGTTCATTCTTGCATTTATTGTATCTCCTATATAATTTATTCTTTCCATATTTCATTTTTTGAACATTTCCTTCATCTGTGTTTCTCTTCTTCTTCTTCTCTTCTTCTTCTTCTTCTTCTTCTTCTTCTTATTATTATTATTATTATTATTATTATTATTATTATTATTATTATTGTTCTTTTTTTTACTAACAACACTATTTCTCTCTCTCTCTGAGTTAATAATGAAATGTCATTTTATTTTCCTTTGTTCAGTTAACTTTCTAGTATTCTTCCTTGACAAAGCTATCGATATGCATGTACATTCATTCTCAGTATCACAATCACAAGCCAACATCAGAAATGAATCAATGAGGAACTTCTATAGAGTTATTTGACCTTGCTGATGACCAGCCAAATTTCCTTTCAACCAGTTTCCTACTAGCTTCTCTTAGTTCTAAAATCCTAGGGCAAAGTGCCCAAAATAAAACAGGATGCCCATGGCTATAATGTCATCTAAACGATAAAGTTCAAAGTGTACTGACACGCTACATATTTTACATCTGACCAGTCTGTTATATAATAATAATAACAGTAAAGATGATGATACTGATGACAATAATAGTAATGACACAGACTATAGCATCAATCTATTGCTCCAGGTGTTATGCATTATATATTACAGAATCGGAGATGTAGTAAGCAAGAAAATACTTGAGTATACCACATGGTTTTAAAATGCCAACGATGCAAAACTTGCAATTGTCAATGAAAATAAGAATAAGTAAAAGGAATAATGGCACTATCATAGAAGTATAGTAATATCTTGGCAATAGATCCATATATAATGAAAGGGGAAAAAATTCAAATGAAAAGGATAGGTAAATCCTTGGATCAAACGCACAAAACCAACATAGACAATAACTTTAATACCATACAATTCGACTTACATCACATCCACACCAGCTAGAAAGAGAATTTTAACATATTCTGTCATTGTAAATCAAAGAAATTTCCTTTGCAGTACTCTTTTATTCTTCTACTTGTTCCAATAATTTTACTGTGGCCATGCTCGAGCATCACCTTAAAGGGACTTTTAGTCAAAGAAATTGAACCCAGGATTTATTTTTTGTAAGCCTAGTACTTATTCTATTGGTCTCTTTTGCTGAACCATTAAGTTACGGTGACATAAACACACCAACATCGGTTGTCAAGTGATGGTGGTGTTAGGGAACAAATACAGGCACAAAGACACACACACATAAGTATATACTCATATATATTTATATATGACAAGCTTCTTTCAGTTTCTATCTACCAAATCCCCTCACGGGGCTTTAGTTGGCCTGAAACTCTAGTCGAAGATACTTGCCCAAGGTGCCATGCAGTGGGATTGAATCTGGAACTATGTGGTTGGGATGCAAGCTTCTTACCACGCAGTCATGCCTGCACCTTACTAGGTTCAATCCAAACATACCATTGATCTGAATGTTTTCAACCATCATTTCAGGTTGACCTATAAAATGTGAAAAAAAAAATTGATACAAAGAGAAAGATGGAAACTGTATTGTAGCATTTCGGATAGACAATACATGCTCTTACATGGCAGACTCAATTCATTGTCCAGTTTAAAACTACTACCTGACCATTGAGAGCTTTTAGAAGAATTCATTTAGTTACAAGCAATTTAACAGATCTTCTGGCTGAGGATAACCCAGAAATTGCAGTGTTTTCTTTTGTTTCTTGTAATTAACACATAAAAAATGAATGAAAAAATCTTTAGTGTTGTATTGGCAAATCATTTACAATAAATCCTAATTTTTAAATGGAGAAAACGTCTTAGATTTCAAAAAGAATATTTGTTTACTGTTTTACTATCTTGAGCTATTTGTAAATGGATAAAGTTAATAGTAGGCAGAGATTGAGAAAAGGTGGTATATAGAGAGAGTGTATAGACTTGTATGTATGTATGTGTGCATGTATGCATGTGCATCAGCTTTAAATTTTGTAACAGGTAAATCATTCAAAATTAATTCTTAACTATTAGGACATCAAATGTGAAATTTGTAGTCAGGTATATGGCAAACTTTGAGAGCTGCTCATTTTGTGCCATTATTATATATTGACAATCTTTATTTTTTGTTAGAAAGCTGACACGTCTATTTCTTTATTCTAATTAATTTTACACTTTTCAAAGTATTTATAAATCGTTTTGCTATGGATAAGTCGGAAATGTGAACAGTTTTGAAATAAGAGTTCTTTCTTGGAAATACAGCATCACAGCTAGCTCAGAACATTAATGGAGTATTTCATTCTAATGTTATTATAAAGCAGACAGTATCAAATTGGCTTGAAAAATTTCGTGCTGGTAACTTTGAACTCACAAATGAGCTACTCGGTTGACCAGAAACAAAGGTGGATAATGATGAACTAAAAGCCACCATCGAGTCAAATCTATTTCGAAGTGCCTGTGAATTATTGTTGTTGTTTGGTGTTAGCAAGCAAACAATATTCACTTACTTAGTTCAAATTGGTAAAGTGAAAAGTTGTATAAGTGGGTTCCACATGAAGTCAATGAAAATCAGAAACAGCAACGTTTGGAAGCCTGCATTATGCTACTTTCTCATCACAAAAATGAATCATTTTTGAATCGAATTGTCATATGAGAAATGGATCCAATACAGCTACCAAAAACGTTTGGCACAATGGTAGGACAAAGACGAGCCATCAAAACACAGTCCAAAAATCAAAATTCATCAAAAGAAGCTGATGGTGTGTTTGGTGGTCTGGCACAGGTGTGATTCATTATGATTTCATTAAACCTGGCTCATCAATCACAGCCGAAGTATACTGCAGCCAACAAATGATGCAGAAACTTACAAAAAAAAAAAGAAAGAAAAATCAGCCTAGATTAGTCAACAGATCTACTCCTGTTTTATTGCAAGTCAACACCAGACCACACATTGCAAAAATGACATTGACAAAACTACAGGATTTGAAGTTGGAAGTTCTCTATCATTCACCATACTCAACTGATCTTGTCCCCACTGACTACCACTTCTGCCAGAATTTGCATAACGTTTTGATAGGAAAAAAATTTAATCCCTACGATGCTGTAAAACAGGCCATCCACGATTTTTTGATTCTAGATTGCCAGGTTTATACAGTTCTAGGTTGGACAAGATACTGCTGAAATGGTAAAATTGTATTGACAATATGGGTGCATACTTTGATGAATAAATCTATTTCTGTATTTATAAAACATTAGCAAACTTTTTCACTTTTCTACAAACTTCATACTTGACCACCTAATATATTTTAAATAGAGACAGTATCCTAATTTTTAGGAAATCTTGTCATTTAGTCTTTGCTATCTTGAGCAAGCATTTTCATGTGAGAAAGAGAGGGGAGAGAGAAATAAACAGGGAAGGGGCATAGTATAAATGATAACTGTTAACCAACATATACAGCTGGCTTGTTTCATGTTTATTTGGAAGACAAGATAATATAGAGTTTTTAAATGTTTGCACAAAGCAGGACAACTAAATATTGAAATATATCTTGATGACTAATCAAAACATGACACAAATACACTCACACATTAGTAAAGCTATATTGTGCTTCAATAAAATCAAACTATGTAGTTTGCACCAGATATGTCAATATGGTTGTACTGATTTAAGAAGACAGTAATTATATTAGTGTTCATATATTTAATATATGGGGCATAAAATAGCTAACAAGGAATAATTATATCCCCTATGAAAGACAATTGACATACTATCCAATTTGCTTCTCATTCACACCTAGTTCTATGAAAGCAAAGACCATCTATGCACTTGTTCAGGCTTACAGAATTGGGTGCCAAATTTTACTCAAATCATGCCATATCATCTTAAACATGGTAAAGGTGATATGAATATGATTATCTCTTGGTAACAAAGACATCTGTTTTCAATGAAGGGAAAATTTTGTGCCTGTGCCTGAACTAAAAGGCTACATGGTAGTGAAACATGGGTTTTGAATGTGGAGCATAGAAGAAGGTTGAAAAATAAATTAAAAAAAAAAAGAAACATGTAGGCTGCACTGGATAAATAATACTGGTTTCAAACTTTGGCACAAGGTCAGCAATTTCAGCGGTGGGGATAAGTCACTTACATCAACCCCAGTAATCATCTGGTACTTATTTTATAGACCCTGAAAGAATGAAAGGTAATGTTGACCTCATCCGAATTTGAACTCAGAAGATAACGACAGATGAAATGCCACTAAATATTTTGCCTGGTCTTCTAACAACCCTGCCAGCTCACTGCCTTATCACTGGATGAGTAATATTAATGTACGTGAATTATGGATCACAAATAAACAGAGAGAAAGCTGATTATAAGCAGAATCATCGGCAGTGTAGAACAGAAAAGATAGTGGCAAGCTGGCAGAAACGTTAGCGCACCAGGCAAAATGCTTAGCAGTATTTTGTCTGTCTTTATGTTCTGAGTTCAAATTCTGCCAAGGTCAACTTTGCCTTTCATCCTTTCAGGGTCAATAAATTAAGCACCAGTTGAGTACAGGGGTTGATCTAATCGACTGGCCCACTCCCCAAAAACTTTGGGCATTGTGCCTAGAGTAGAAGAGGATATTGTGATGCATACAAAAAAGGACATTTGGGTAAAAAGGTGGAATGGCCACAGTTAAAATGTCTTTGATAATTGGTTTGTCTGATCAGAATTGACTTGGTACTAAGCAACAACAATCACAAATATATACTTTGACCCCTACTATTTGACACACACATACTTGAAGATATCAAACTCTAAAGAAAGGTACTACAGGCTGTAATAATTCTTTATTACATTCCTTAATTTTTGCATTGACTGATTGGTTGAAATATTTTTTTTTATACTAGTTTCTATTAAAATAATATTAGGTGTGGCTGTTGGATAAGAAGTTTCCTTCAACCACATGATTCTAGGTTCAACCTCACCATATGACATTTTGGATAAGTGTGTTCTACTGCAGTCTTGGGCCAGGCAAAGCTTTGTGAGTTGATTTGGTAGAGGGAAGGGAAGCTGAAAGAACCTAGTTGTGTGTATTTGTCTTTGACAACTGGTACTGATGTGTTAACATCCTCATAACTTAGCAGTTTGGCAAAACAGGAACCAATAGAATGTGGCTAAAATTCTTCAAGGCAGTGGTCCAGCATGGCCACAGTTTGTGTGTGTGTGTGCTTAATACGTTTAGATTTTAGTTCCCATATATATTTACTAAGGCCAGTAGAATTAGTTAAATTTCTATTCTTAAAAGAATCCATGTGTTGAACCACCCTTATTTAAATTTTATTAGAAGTCGACCCTATGTAAATCGCATCTAAATTATAACTATTCCTATCATTATCATCAATCAAAGTCACTACACATTTATATACTACATCATCCAAATTACATTTTAAGTACAGTTACAGTTTTAGTCCATAAAAATTAGGTGTTAAGTACAATTTAAATTGGGAGTTAGTTTGTAAGGCAAAATCTTATTGAATAGGTAGTAATTGTTGTTTATTATGTACTAATGAATTTAAGGAGATATTATTAATTAATTAATAAAAAATTGTTAGTTCTCTAGATGAGCGAAAAATTAAATGTCGACATAAGTTAAATTACTTATATAATAAGTTTAGCTAATTTGTGTATATATATAAACCCTATGTTATGTTACTAATTGTTGTAGTGTAATATGTATAAATTAGCATGAGATTATATAGTGTATATTACATAATTAGAATAAGATTAAACTAAGATGTTTATAAAATAAATAATTGATTAATGAAAATACATTAAATTATAGAAATTTAACTTCATTTATGTATATTATTGTTACGTATTTTAGTTCTAAATTATTTAGACTTTAAAAATTTTCAGTAAATGGTATATTACAGTTAGTTTTTTTTTTCATATTCTCACAGCTAAAAACATTTTGTCATTTTCACAGCTTAAATACATATTTATATCTAATTATTCTATAATTTTTATTTATGCCATGTTCTCACGCTATAAATTTCTTATAAACACTAAGTTCTATGTTTTACGTTTAAAATTTTAGTCAACAGAAATTCTTCGATTAGATGAGTTATGATTTTATTTTAAGTAATATTGTTAAATTTTATTTGATTATTTATTGTTATAACAGGTATTTTTCTATATTTATTTGTTAATTATTATAAGTTAAGATACGTACATTTATTTTATTATTATTATTATTATTATTATTATTATTATTATTATTATTATTATTATTATTATTTTAGACCTGATGAGTGACTATATTTTTAAATAGAATTAATTTTAGATCGATTTAATTTTAAATCGAATTGATTTTATTATTATTATCTATTTGAAGATATAGACATGAAACATGCGTAGTCATTTTACAATTCATTGTTTATATATTTTATTGATTTTTTAGAATAATGTTTTTTATAGTAAATTTAATTTTTTCTATATGGTGTGAATAACGTTTTTCACTATTGAATTACTTAATAGAGGTTTTTCTCTAAATTATATACATATATTATATATTGTGAAATTTGATTTAGAATTGCTAAATTGAATTTTCCCTGTAAGTTTGGAATTATATTCCCTATTATTATTATTATTATTATTATTATTATTATTATTATTATATATAATTCATAGATACAAGACAATTATTCTCCATATAGAATACACTTCATAGTGTTCATAGGGTTTAAACTTGAGCAGGTAGAGGAGTATATGTAAGGACAAGCAAGTTAGATGAGTTGATATACAAAAAATATTAAATACAGTTAATACAAAAATGCACATATGTTTACTTACAGAAAGGTCTGACTTGCACGGAATAGAAATGGTATCAAGAATTAAAGGGGTTGAATATGAGATTTATGAGTCCAAGAGCTGTTTTTGGAGACTTGGTGGTCCCAAATAATGACTGTAAATTGATTCCATCATCGGATAATACCAGCCTCTGTCTTCATAGGAAGATATTACATTTGAGGTGCTGACAGAAAGAAGATTAAAGATGGAATTATTTTGTAGAGAACTAACTGTATCAGAAGTGTATTTAATATTTTTTGTATATCAGCTTGCCTAATTTGCTTGTCCTCTTACAATTACACCCTTCTCTCTCTCTCTTTCTCTCTCTCTCTCTCTCTCTCTCTCTGTATATTTGTGTGTGTGTCGTTGTGTCTGTGTTTGTCCACCCATCACCACTTCGCTACTGTTCAGCAACAGTTAAGCAAAATAATAAGTACTAGGCTTCAAAAGATAATAAGTCTTTGGGTCAATTTCTTTGACCAAAACCGTTCAAGGCAGTACCCCAGCATGGCCACAGTCAAATGAATGAAACAAATAAAGGATAAAAGGTGTGCAAATTCTAGCAACTGTAGATTTGCAAATAGAATTTTAAGCCTTCACCATATGTTGATTATAGAAAATAGTCCAATACTGGGGTATATGAAAACTGTAATGTAAAAAATGGGCATTTATATGTGTACCCATTTGTTTCATTACAAGGACTTATATGCCCTAATATTAGACTATTTTTATAGTCAATATAGAGTGAAGGCTTATAGCTCTATTTACATAATCATAAACATCTATAAATATATATGAGAAGGTGGCGAGCTGGCAGAATCCGTTGGCACACTGGGCGAATTGCTTAGCGGTATTTCGTCTGCTGTTACGTTTTGAGTTTAAATTCCGCTGAGGTCGACTTTGCCTTCCATTCTTTTGGGGTCGATAAATTAAGTACCAGTTACGTACTGGAGTTGATGTAACTGACTTAATCCCTTTGTCTGTCCTTGTTTGTCCCCTCTGTGTTTAGTCCCTTGTGGGCAATAAAGAAATAATACGAGACAATGTTTCATGAAAACTACACTACTATGAAATTGTATGCATGCTCCCTTTTTCCTCCCCACTATATCTAAATGATTAACTTTCTTGGTAAATTCTTTCAAATTCATAGTTTTCACACACTTTTAAAATTATAGGCCTATAATTCTGCAAAATAATCCAAACAATAGACTGAAGCATACCTGTATCATAAATTCAAAGAAGTTTGCTTACAGAATCCTGTCATATGATCAAGACTTAATAGTAATGATAAATTCAAGGAAATTTGCTTACAAAATTATATCATATGATCTGGCCTTAATAGTAATGATTGTTAAAAATAAATGGAATATGTGAATTTATATCTAACATCATAAATATAATCATCATCGTTTTAACATATATATTTCCATGCAGCTGGCACGTAATGTATTATATGGAACATTGCACATAACATGTGTGTATATACATTGTAAATAAATATGTGTGCATGTTCATGTTTGCACATGCACACGTATAATATATTATGTAGACACACATACATACATAAATACATCTATACATGCATAAACACACCTGTATGCATTTATATATGCTATTTCTCATTAAGACTCAGAGGTTCAAACAATCATAGAACCAATTAAATTTCAAAGTAAGAATGTTTGATGATTAGAAGAAAAAATGTCTATTATCTTTTAGTTTGGTTATATTTATAAATTTATGTTTCTGTTCATGGGAGTGATATTTCATGAAGATTTATGACTAATTCTGCTACAACCCAATTCTATATAACCTCAGGTGTTTAATCTGAGAAACAATTTACAGACAACTCATTATATTACTTTACTATTTGAAATGATCATAGAAGAGAATTGGAAAATAAGAACAAGTAGAATTTAGAAAAGTTTTGCTGATCTATTTAATATAATTGTTTGGCAAGCATAACTATAACATGAGCATCATGACATTATATGGAACCATTCGTTTATGTTGCGTACATTTTGTGTATGAATTTATGTACAGATGTGTGTGTATGTGTGTATGTGCGTGTCAGTGTGTGTAATGTGCTGCTGTTGTAGTTGTTTAGCCCCTGGTACTAGCTGATCAAGCAGGTTTTATGATCAAAATCTTCCCTATCATTGAGCAAACCTATAATCAAAGGCATTCTGACCAGGAACCCTTCATTTTTCTTTTTACTTTGTGCAAGGATCCCACAAGTACATTATGCAATGTGCCCTTCCATTTTCTTTTTATGGTAGAGTGTGAGTTGAAAGTCATATGGCTACTATCTCAAGCAGATCAAATGACTTTGTTTAAGTAAATATACAGGTAACTATATATGCTTGCTTTATATCAGCGGCGAGCTGGCAGACACGTTAGCATGCCGGGCGAAATGCTTAGTGGTATTTCATCTGTCGTTACGTTCTGAGTTCAAATTCCGCCAAGGTTGACTTTGCCTTTCATCCTTTCGGGGTCGATAAATAAAGTACCAGTTACGCACTGGAGTCGATATAATCGACTTAATCCCTTTGTCTGTCCTTGTTTGTTCCCTCTATGTTTAGCCCCTTGTGGGTGATAAAGAAATATATATATATTTGCTTTATGTGAGACTGCTTAAGTGATAAAAGCCATAGAATAATGCAACTATTCTCCTATTTTATGGTTGACATATTACTTTGTTGTAAGTCAATTTGTCTGATGTTTATTTCAACAAAATTTGTCAGCTAAGTTTTGGACTCCCATGAGTAGTGGCTTGGCAGAAGTGATAAAGCTTCAGAGAAAATAAATGCAGTATTTCATTCCATCTTTTAACATTCTGGCTTTAAATTTTACCTTGGCAAACTTTGACTTTAATCCTTCTGGGTTTGATAAAATAAATTACTAGTCATTTACTGGGATTGATATAACCAGCTGTTTCCTCCTCCCCTTCTTTCTCTTATATTAGAAAAACTATTTAAAATCTTAATAAATGAGAAGCTTTGATTTTTTTCTAACATTCAGATTTCTCTGTCTAATGTAATGTTTATTTACTCACATTGATTTGAGTTTGTTATACATTATTACCATGTAGCTTTCAAATTTCTATGATATGATTGTTTATTTTTAGAATGATATTATAGGGTAAGTTTGAGAGGTCAGATCTGGTCAGTTTGAAGATAAAGCAGGTAGATTATTTAGGCTGGATAAGGTCGGTTAAAATGCTAAATAGTTAAGATAGAAATGGAGAAGTTGATATGTAAAACATTAATGGAATAAAATTTCTTCTGTATCTTCATGTTATTTGCTTTATCTAGCATTGACCTTTAGCACACTGTAGGTGCATCATGTCACCATATGAGTTTTCTCCCCTGTAGTAACTGGGTAGTAGTAGGGGAAACAATTCTAGAGAAAATGCAGTGCTAAAGGTTAACTATTTAATTGATGCAGTTTCTAAATGTGGTCTGAGAGTAAAATATTGTGTTTGTGTCCCTCAAATAAATAAAGGAATGCATAAGCTGTTGTATCATTCAAAATTCTATTCAAAGGTTCATGGTGAAGACTATGTAAGAAATAGATCTTTTATTCAGCATTTATATTGAAATAACAGAAGACTCACTTTATCCAAGCTTCTTCCTGATTTAATAGAAACAAAGTATTATTTTCCTATATCTATACTTCAGGATGTTTCTTTATCTGGGCTCTATGATATATTTTATCTTTTTCTTCTTCTTTTCTTTCATCTTTTACTTGTTTTAGTCATTAGACTAGAACCATGATGGGGCACCACATTGAGGAATTTTTATTTGAATGAATTGACCACAGTATTTATATTTTGTTAAGCCCTTACTTATTGTATTGGTCTCTTTATATGAAACTGCTAAGTTATAAGGATGTAAATACACCAACACCGGTTGTCAAATGTTGTCAGGGACAAACACAGACACTGAGACACACATACATAGACATTCTTTTATTCTTTCATTTTTTAAAGTATTTCAGTCATTTGACTGCAGCCATGCTGGAGCACCTCTTTGATAGGTTTTAGTCAAACAAATCAACCTCAGGTTTTATTTCTTAAGCCAAATACTTATTCTGTCAGTCTCTTTTGCCAAACTGCTAAGTACAGGTACACAAACACACCAGCACCAGTTGTCAAGCAGTGATTGGAGGACAAACACAGACACAATGGCACACATACACATATATACATACATTTATACACACACACACACTTATATATATATATATAATGATCTTTGATGATAATGATGATGACCAAACAATGATTACTGTAGCTCTGTCAACAGAATTTGTGATTGATGACTTAGTCAAAACTTGTTTATTTATAAAAAACCAACTGGCTGTGTGGTGAGAAGCTTAATCACATGGTTGTGAGTTCAGTCCTGCTATGTGGTTCCTTGGGCCAAGTGTTTTCTACTATAATCTTGAGCCAGTCAAAACCTTGTGAGTGGATTTAGTAGATGGAAACTGAAAGAAGCTCATTGTAAATATATATATGTGTGTGTGTGTGTGTGCGTACGTGTTTTTCCCAACCATAACTTCACAACCAGTGTTGTGTACATCCTTGTAACTTAGCAACCTGTCAAAAGAGATTGATAGAATAAGTACCAGGTTTTAAAAAAGTACCGGGATTGATTCAGTCGACCACAACTTTTTCAAGGCACTGCTCCAGTATGGTCACAGACTAATAATTGAAACAAATAAAAATTAAAAGATAAATGACATCCAACTACACCATGCTCAAAATCCATGCTATAGGTTTTTCTTTACAGGTTTTTCTTTTGGGTAATATCTATGGGTATTGTAAAGTAATTACTAGCCCTTTCCATTGCAGTAGTGAAATAATTTATATGCTAGATTGTCTCAAGCTATGACCTTGCTTAATGAATTCTCACTTAGCAATAAGTTATTGATGTATTTCTAGGTGTGGGTTTTTGGTATCACACAGTAAGGGGTATGATTTCAAGTTAATGTGAATCAACTGGCTCCCAAATATGTGGAAGTGTTGGTGTGAACTGAAAGTCAAACTATGTGTGACGTCCAGAAATTTACAGTTGACAGGTTTACTCAAACTGTCATTTTTCAACAACTGTACTAAAATGTTCGCTATAACTGTCATCTCTCAACGAATGTACTAAAATATTGATGGAATTCATTTTCTGAGAATATTAAGTTTGCATTTACTCACACATCTCAATGTCACTGGATTCATCATCCATTATAGGGCAGCTCTAGTGCTGTTTTATTATTACCATAAAGTCTAATATGGTGAGCTGGCAGAATCATTCGGAGTGGCTGTGTGGTAAGTAGCTTGCTTACAAACCACATGGTTCCGGGTTCAGTTCCACTGTGTGGCACTTTAGACAAGTGTCTTCTACTGTAGCCTTGGGCCGACCAAAGCCTTATGAGGAGATTTGGTAGACGAAAACTGAAAGAAGCCCATCGTATATATATATATGTGTGTGTTGTGTGTGTGTTTATGTTTGTGTGTCTGCGTTTGTCCCCCTAACATCGCTTGACAACCGATGCTAGTGTGTTTACGTCCCCGTAACTTAGCAGTTCAGCAAAAGAGAATGATAGAATAAGTACTAGGCTTACAAAAAATAAATTCGGGAGTAGATTTACTCGACTAAAGGCAGTGCTCCAGCATAGCCACATTCAAATGACTGAAACAAGTAAAAGAATATGCTAGGCAAAATGCTTAATGGCATTTTGTCCATCTTTATGTTCTGAGTTCAAATTCAGCTGGGGTTGACTTTACCTTTCATCCTTTTGGAGTCAATAAATTAAGATCCAGTCAAACACTGGGCTCGATGCAATCAACTAGTTCCCACCCACAAAATTGCAGGCCTTGTGCCTTTAGTAGAAAGGATTATTGGTATTAGGTCTAGAAAATGTGGCAAACTGGCAAAACCATTAGCACAACTGACAAAATGTTTAGTACATTATTTACATTATTTACAATAGACAGATATTTGTCCTCATCTTGTTTGTTGTTAATACAAAGTTTCGGCTGATATACCCTCCAGCCTTCATCAGGTGTCTTGGGGGAAATTTCGAACCTGAGTTCTCATTCCTAAGGTATTTTTCGATGTTGTTGTTGTTGTTGTTGTTATTATTATTATTATTATTATTTATTATTATTATTATTATTATTATTATTATTATTATATTATTATTACTTCTACTACTACTATTATTCAGGTCACTGCCTAGAATCGAACTCAGAATCTTGGGGTTAATAGCCCGTGCTCTTAACTACTACGCGCACAGGCATATAGCATAGTGGTTAAGAGCACAGGCTACTAACCCCAAGATTCTGAGTTTGATTACAGGCAGTGACCTGAATAATAATAATAATAATGATAATAATAATAATAACATTGAAAAATACCTTAGGAATGAGAACCCAAGTTTGAAATTTCCCCAAGACACCTGATGAAGGCTGGAGGGTATATCAGCCGAAACATTGTGTTAACAACAAACAAGACGAGGACAAATATCTGTCAAATTTAAATAATGTAAATAAAGTAAATAATGTACATAATTCCTCATCTCTTAAATATAGAGCTGAAGTAAATTTATTTGACTAAAAGTCTTCAAGGTGATGCTTCAGCATGGCTGTGGTCTGATGACTGAAATAAGTAGATGGTAAAAGAAATATATGATCCATCTGGTTACCTTTCCCATTTATTCTGTTTACCCAGTTTCATCCAGAAGGCTTAGATAGACTTAGGAATATCTTAAAATGGTGCCATGCTGTGAGAATCTGAGATCCTCAAGATTGCAAGGAAAAATTCTTTATACTTAAGTTATAATAATAATAATAATAATAATGAAATTATTGTATACAGTGCTCAGGTGCACCACAGCTTGTCAAAAGTGCATATAAAGTATATGCAGTAATGTAGAAATGTCTGGAAAGTGAACAGTGCATGAGTCAGATACATGCTTGTGTGTGTATGGAGGGGAGAAAATCAGGTGTAGTGTTGGCGAATCTCAGGAAGCATGGAAATTTTGAAGGATGCAGTGCTCTGACAACTAACAACTGATGCCGGCAGTTTATTCCATGCTTCAGCAACTCTTAACGTGAAAAAATGTTTCCAAAATTCATGGGAGTTGTGCTGTTTTCTGACTTTGTAAACATGTCCATGGGTGTTAGACAGATGGAGTTTGGAAAGGTGTGTAGATCTAAAAGCAGAACCAGTTGAGAATTTAAAAAAATAATAAAGCTCTTAGGGTATCAGTAGTGATAAGAATGAACTCTGAACATCATAATTTTTGGAAAGGGGACAAAGACAAAGAATTCCTGTGGAAATAGCAAACTTACAATAATACTAGAAAGAAATGCAATAACAGGAGTAGCAATAGTAGCAAAAGCAGCAGCGGCAGTAGCCATGGCAGCAGAAGCAGTAGCAGCAGTAGTAATAGTAGTAATAGCGGCAGCAGCAGCAGCAACAAAAATTCTTGTAAATTCTCTCTATTTGAAGATAATGATCAAGACTATATAATCAAAGAAGGAAAAAAAGATTGAAGAGGAGAGAGAAGTTAAAAAAAAAAGAAAATAAGAAAAAAAAAAAAGGAAAAAGAAGAAAAAAAAAGAAACATAATGATGCTGATTTATTCTGACTAGCCTCATCCATTGAAATGTTGTAGAGAATAAAATGAGCACCAGAAATTAGAATAAAAGCTATTTTGTGCTATAAAAGGTCACTTATGATATTAATTTGTAAATCAATATTCTTGAAACGAGATTGGGAGATACTAAGTTTCTTTATAAAAAAAAAAAAAAGGAAAAAGAAGAAAAAAAAAGAAACATAATGATGCTGATTTATTCTGACTAGCCTCATCCATTGAAATGTTGTAGAGAATAAAATGAGCACCAGAAATTAGAATAAAAGCTATTTTGTGCTATAAAAGGTCACTTATGATATTAATTTGTAAATCAATATTCCTTGAAACGAGATTGGGAGATACTAAGTTTCTTTATTAAAAAAAAAAAGAAGGAAAACAAACAAACAAACAAACAAACAAAATGAAACAAAAATACATCACACACATAAATAAATAAATAAATAAATAAATCAACAAAATAAAGGAAAAATTGCATATTAGAAAAACAAAACAAAACAAAAAAAAACGAATTATATAAACAAAAACACAAGTTTCAAGGAAATGCTTATCTTACTAACAAGTATAAATAGAATAAAACTTGACAAATTGAACTTGGAATTATGATGATGATGATGATGATGATGATAATGATAATAATAATAATAATAATAATAATAATAATAATAATAATAATAATGATAATAATGATAATAATGATAATAATCATAATAATAATAATAATAATAATAATAATAATAATAATAATAATAATAATAATAATAATGTAATGATAATAATAAAGTTAGTTAAAAAATTCGCTCAAAAAAGATTAAGAGGAAAAGAAGAAAAAGTTTAAAGTAATTACAATGCTGAATATAAAGCTAGTAGTGACAAAATTGCTATAAAATGTTATCAAAATCATAATTATCTGCAATTATATGTAATTTGAAACTTTTAATCTTTTACTAGAGAAACAGAATAACATAATTTGTGACTTAAATATAGCATATTTTATGGAAGTTTTCATACAAGAATTAATATTGCAAAAGACTACTGAGAATATCAAGCCAACAAAAATTGTTATCATCGTTGTCGTCGTCATCATCATCATAATCAGTTACCACCACCACCACCACCAATGCCACCGTGTTCATCATCATCATCATCATCATCATCATCATCATCATCATCGTCCTTGTTGTCATGATGATGATCATCATCACGATCTTCATCATCATCTTCATCACCGTCATTGTTGTTGTCATTATTATTGATAGAAATGTATATATAAAAAGTAACACTGTATATATTAAACACTTCCAAATAATCTCCTGTAATTTTAATTTTTGAGACTTTATATTGCCTGGACTTTACCTTCCAAACTGTCTTATAAATATAAAATAATATTTAATAAAATGAATAAAGCACAAGCAAAACTAAACAGAATCTGTTGTGTTGGATTTAGTATGAAATGATCTTCTTCACAGGTGAGAATTAAAGGATATAACATGCTAATTATTACGGTGTTTTGGAGAGGATACTAGAAATCTGATTTCCTCCAAAAACAAACATATTTCTAAAATTCGTTATTTTAATTGTATATTAACTATGGATAGAAAGGCAGAGATATAGCAACAACAGGATGAGTAATTTGAATGTATGAGGTTCCATATAGCACATTATTGTGCAAGAGTTTTTCACCACAGTGTTTCTGGTTCTCATGGAGGCGCATGGTTTAATGGTTAGGATGTCAGCATCATGATCGTAAAATTGTGGTTTCGATTCCTGGACCGAGCAACGCATTGTGTTCTTGAGCAAAACACTTCATTTCATGTTGCTCCAGTTCACTCAGCTGGCAAAAATGAGTAACACTGTGATGGACTGGTGTCCTGTCCAGCTGGGGAACACATATGCCATTGAAACTGGGAAACCGGGCCCATGAGCCTGGCTAGGCTTTAAAAGAGCGCATTTATTTATTATTTATTTGGTTCTCACATGGCATGAAGTAGTCAGAGAGAGAAGCATTCATGATGCTTGTCTTATACACTATGCAATCTTTGAATAGCATTATCAAACTTGTGTAAAGCTGGTCTTCAAATAGGGTACCTTTCTTTCCTCAGCTCTACAGCTTGTAGTTCCACACATAGTAGGACAGAATTTGATAGCACAATTATGCTTTTGCAAGGGATTCAAACTGATACACCTTGAAAATACAGTAAGTACAGTGTCTTTACGCTGCTGTGCTCGATGTGCAGCAGTTGCTGATGTAAAGTATACCCTTTGGCAATTTTCCAAGGGGAAAACAAGGGATTAAATGCTGGTACATTTTTCATAAATAGGAAAGGCAAAAATGAGCCAGAAAACTTCATTGCCTTTAACATATTATTTCTACTGCATTGAATTGTTCCTCAAAGCTGTTATGCTTCTTTGAAGCAAATTTTGCAGCATCAAATTCCTTGTTTATGTGTTTGCAAGTATATTTTTGTATTACAGACTTCAACTTTACAGTGTGCTTTAAATGATTGTTGGCATTTTATAACCTTTGAACTCACAACTACACTTTAGCCGGCAAAAATTTCATATGACTATACCCTTGGAAGTTGCAAAAGTAGGTGGCCTCATAGTTTTATGTTTATGACATTATTTGGCAGAAACATCGCTTTTCCTTCAGTTATGGACACACAAAACAATGTGGCTTCCCAATTTTGCATCCCCCATATGTAAAAGTCAAATGAATTCATGCCAACTATAGCATGCTTTGAGCTCAAAATATTAATGCTATTCAATCAAGTTGGGAAGCCTCCTTCTTCAGTTGCTCTTGCTCAGTAAGAAGGATTGCCATCTTTACATGATTGAATATCCTTGATAAAAGGTCTTGTAAACCATTTGAAGTGCTTTTTGCCTTCCTATGAAAATGACTTATTTGTGAGACTATGCCATGTTGACCAAGTTCTCCCCCAGGGTATAAATTCATCTTTGGGCTTCTATTTTGCTGAATGACAATTTAAAATTCTAAGTTGGGTTCAGACTTCAATGCCTGCATGAAATTCTTGATGTAACTTACTTTTCATAGACCATCGTTCTTTCCTTTTTCTGGTCTCGTTTTTCTTTCACTTTCCCTTTTCTGTGCTTTTCCCTTTTTACTCTTTTACTTGTTTCAGTCATCTGACTGTGACTATGCTGGAGCACCGCCTTTTAGTCAAGCAAATCGACCCCCGGACTTATTCTTTGTAAGCCTAGTACTTATTCTATCGGTCTCTTTGCCGAACTGCTAAGTGACGAGGACGTAAACACACTAGCATTGGTTGTCAAGCGATGTTGGGGGGACAAACACAGACACACACACACACACATATATATGCATACGATAGGCTTCTTTCAGTGTCTGTCTACCAAATCCACTCACAAGGCTTTGGTCGTCCTGAGGCTATAGTAGAAGACACCTGCCCAAGGTGCCAGGCAGTGGGACTGAACCCAGAACCATGTGGTTGGTAAGCAAGCTACTTACCACAAACATTTTTATAATATGTTGCACTTGAACAGGTTACTGAATGCACACATTTGCAAGACCATTTGTATCTTTCTTTTACATAACAACAGTGATAACATTTAAAATTATCTTTCTTCGGATTCTCATTTATTTAAATTTGGGTTTTATTAATATAAGAACCACTAATAGAAGTAAAAATGTACATTTGGTCATAAATCTAATTTAAACCCACATTCACTAAATTTGGCATCGCGTTTAATTAAATTTAACTGAATATTTTAAAAAGGACTACAAAAAAATGAAAGAAAGAAGGAATGAGTGAGGAAAATTAGGATCCTGCTGTCAAACTATCCAACTCATGCCAGCATGGATTGCTGAAATGTGGAAAATGAAGGGGGTGAATGTGAAGTGGATAATGATGATGATGATGATGATGATGGTGGTGGTGGGGATGACGACGACGACGATGACAATGTTGTCTTTCTCTTCCTCATCATGATGAGGAAGAGAAAGACGACAGTGATATATATATATATATATATATATAATATATATATATATATAATATATATATATATCTATATATATATATATATTATATATATATATGTATATATATATATATATGTATAAATAATAAATATTAGGGAATAATCCAAATTTACAGGGAAAAAATCAGATTAGGATTAAATCGATTTTATAGTAAAATATTATAAAATATTATTCGAGACAAAACCACTATTTTGCAAAACAAACAAGGAAAGACTTAATCAATACATAAAATTTTAATAATAGTCAAAAAAACCGCCACTACAATCGTTTCTTGTCTTGATCGACAATCTTCAGGTGGACTTCCAATAATTCAGTGTCAAATTTGACACTGAATTATTGGAAGTCCACCTGAAGATTGTCGATCAAGACAAGAACGATTGTAGTGGCGGTTTTTTTGACTATTTATTAAATTTTATGTATTGATTAAGTCTTTCCTTGTTTGTTTTGCAAATAGTGGTTTTGTCTCGAATAATATTTTATATATATGTATATATATATATATATATATATATATGTGTGTGTGTGTAGAGAGAGAGAGAGAGAAAGAGAGAGAGAGATAGTTAGTAGTGGATTAAATGCTGGCATGTCTTTCATAAATAGGAAAGGCAAAACTGAGCCAGAAAACTTCATTGCCTTTAACGTATTATATTTGCTACATTGAATTGTTCCTCAAAGCTGTTATGCTTCTTTAAAGCCAATTTTGCAGCATCAAATTCCTTGTTTATGTGTTTGCAAGTATATCTTTGTATAAACAGACTTATTTAGACCTCTTATGGGTGGAACTACAAGCTTTGAAGTTGAGGAAAGAAAGGTACCGTATTTGAAGACCAGCTTTACACAAGTTTGATAATGGTATTCAAAGAGTGCATACTGTATAAGACAAACATCTTGGATGCTTCTCTCTCTGACTTTTTCATGCAATGAGAGAACCAGATTCATTTCAAGATCTTCAATTAAAGTGTGTGTGTGCGTATGTGTGTGTGCATATGTGTGTGTGTGTGTGTGGGGGGGAAGTCATCTTGGGCAAGTGTCTTCTACTATAGCCTTAAGGCAACCAAATCCTTGTGACTTGATTTGGTAGATGGAAACTGAAAGAAACCCATCGTATATGTATATGTGTGTGTGTGTGTGTTTGTTCCCCACTACCACTTGACAACTGGTGTTTGTGTGTTTACATCCCCATAACTTAGCAGTTAGGCAAAATAGATCAAAAGAATAAGTACCAGTATTTAAAAAAAAAAAGAATTGCTGTGTGAGTGTATAGGGAACTCAAAAATCACCCTTTCAAAAACATCTAGAATTTCAATCAAAAGAACTTGACCACATCCAAACAACTGTTCTTTAATGAATACAAAAGAACAAGCCCTGGAAATGCAATTATAATTTTTACTGAAGAAAGTCAAAAACAGCATCTGCTTTTTCAATTAAAACCTTGACTAATTCAAATACAAAAAATTCTTTTTCCTTCTCCATCTTAAAAGACGACTAAATACTAAACAAACAAGTCTGACCATACCAATACAAAAGCCATACCTTTTTATTTCCCCCTCCGTCTCGATATATAAATGTGTGTGTGTGTGTGTGTGTGTGTATGTATGTATAGATTCATATAGGTGCATGCATGTATGTATAAGTATATAGGAATATATAAATATATGCATGAGGGAGTATGGACATCAGAACAAAGAGGAGAGTAGTAAAAACTTCTATAAGAGAAAGACAAAATTGTCAGGTACTTAAGGTTACAAGTGAGTAGGTTAATAGTAGGAGTACAATGTTGTGTACTGACCTAGAGAATCCTATTCGAATGATTTGAGTTAATTTAGTCCTGATGTTCATTTCGTTTATAAGGGAACCTTAATATTCTAAGAAACTTGTTGCAAAATGATAATCAGTTCCTTTCACTTGTTTAGAAGTTGTGTGCCTTACAATAAGATTTGAGTTGATTCCTACATGCACAATCGACATTGCTTTTGTTCTCCTGTATAAGGGGAGGAAAATTTCACTATGTTCCATGTAATGAGTATTAAGTATTTTCGTTTTTAAAATGTCACGTGTACTCAGCCAGTGAAGTAGAGTAGTCCAAATTAGCGCTTTTGAACAAGTGAAGATGTGTGTCAAAGCATTTCTTAAAATGTTTGGTCATAGTGCCTGCGTATTCTCTCGTAGTTGAGCCTGTAATCACTTGGCATCTGTAAATAATATTCTTAGTAAAACAGTTTCCTTTCAGTGGACATTCCGTAACTATATTTTTACAATTACAACTTTTAGCTGTGGAGGATTGTCTGGTAATTAGTGCTGGATATGTTGGCGTTTGATATTTTTACGGAGTTAGATGTAGAAACACTTGTAGGTGATGTTAAGGAATGATTGCAGATTGGGCAACCAATTGGATTCAGTTGAAAGCCATTTTGCAGGAGAAAAAGAGTGATAGGGGCATATTATGGATAGGATCAGGACCAAGGGGATTTAGAAGTTGACCATTAGGCATTGGTTATATAACTTTTATAATTTTTAGTTTAATGATATTGATCCCAGCAATGGTATATGCAAGGTTTTGGGATTGTAAAGTATGAAATCTAAGTGGTATATTTGTTATATATATGGTTATATTTATAGTTCCGTGGAAAGTTGGTGTAAGGGCGAAGAGAAAATTGTAGGTAGATGACTTGTAAGCAGAAGATTATATGGGGGATTATACCAGGTTATTTTCCGTTCTCTTAATCCTAGCGCTGCTGGAAGTGTATGTAGTGTTATTAGAATTTGTAGTACTCTTATATCTTGGGAAATTAGAGTAAATTTCTTATATATGCATATAATTTTAGTTTGTTCATCGTTGTTGATGATGACCAAGGACAACACACGGGAGAAGAAGATGGAATACAGTGTCCAACTGTGATCAATCAGTCCTTACATGGTCGGAAGGATCTGTTGCAGGTTAATTACTGTTGCTCAGCTGGGAATAAATGCCAGGAGTTTCATTGTGCCCTAGAAATCCTGTTCTGTTCAAAAGAGGTCACACCTCTGTTGGTGAGCTCTGTTCTCTCCTCGTACGAAAAGAACAGGATACACACACACATATGTATATTTATATATATACATCGTAATCATCATTATTTAACGTCTGTTCTCCATGCAAGCATAGGTTGGGCAATATATATAGCTATGTATGTATAGATGTATCATATATGAATGTATCTTTTATATGTTTTACACACACGCATGCATGCACACAGACATGAGGCACAACAATGTCTATGTCCTTCCTTTTTTGAGATGTTAGGGTATGAATTTAGATAGATTTGGTTGCTGTCCCTAGAAGGTCAAGTAACTGCTTAAAGGTTTCCTCGTTGGATTGTATTTATTATTTTTAATAAATTTAAGAATTTAATTAATGTAAAAATAACACACATGGAATGAAAAGGGAGGTTTTTAATATTCATCACTTAATATTTTCAGGCACCCAACTCCAGTTGCCACAATTTACCTGACTGATGAAAAATAACAAAAAAAAAAAAGAAAGCAAAAGTTCTACTCCTACTTCAAAGTTGAGTGGTTAGCAGTAGCAAATGCATTCAGCTGTGAAATATAAATTGTTCCAGCAAGCAAAATCCATCCCAGCTATGGAAGCATGGAAAAATATTTGTAAAG
Organism: Octopus sinensis; assembly: GCF_006345805.1. Classification (NCBI taxonomy): domain Eukaryota; kingdom Metazoa; phylum Mollusca; class Cephalopoda; order Octopoda; family Octopodidae; genus Octopus; species Octopus sinensis. The sequence goes on from NC_043000.1 coordinate 46,735,632, forward strand.
AAACTGAAAAACGAAAAAAAGAAAAAAAGAAGAAAGGTGAAAGATATTCATCGTTAGACCAATATTTCAAAATGTATTTTATGAGTCTTGATTTCATCATTTTATTAATGTAACATCATCAAATTGAGTTATAAAAGTTAGTATTGTTGTTACTGTTGTTACTATCATCATCATTACCATCGTCGTCGTCATCATTATCATTGCTGTTATTATTATTATTGGTGGTGGTGGTTGTTGGTGTTGTTGTAGTTGTTGTTATTATTATTATTATTATTATTATTATTATTATTATTATTATTATTATATTATTATTATTAATTGCATGCGAATTGGCAGTGTCTTTAATATGCGGAATATGCTGCTTTGCTCTATTTCTTCCAACTATATATTCAATGAGTTCACATCCTGCTGAGGTCAGTATTCCTGTGTTGTTGTTTTTTCTTTTTTTTCTTCTTTCTCTTTGTTGGGATCTAGCAGAATTGTTAAACCATTGAATGAGATTGCACACTGCAATATCCGTTACAGCAACCCAGAAAGAAAAATAGGCAAAAATAAACATATAATAATTTTTTTAAATAAATGATAAAAACAATAACATTTCTGTCAGGACATACAAATGAAATGATGTATCAGCAATTGAGAAACTATGGGAAACATAGTTTCCTTGGGTTGATTGAAAGATCAGCAGCTGTGAGACAATATTATCATTGGCTATATATATATATATATAAAAAATTTGGTGGGGGTGTGTTCATACATGAGTAAATGTTGCCTACCATTGCACTATTTATATAAGCTCTAAAATTTGACAAAATATACATTATATGTTTTAGATACTCCACTTACTTCAAAAAGTGATATTCAGCTCATGTCACTTCATTCTCTGAAATTACACACAAATCTTCCACCTCCTTAACAAATTAAATCTGTTATCTCAGGGTTAGTAACCTCTGCTATAATATTACCCAATCTATGATCAGAAATGGAATGCTTCATAAAGATGTTTGCACTGCAGATAATTCATGCAGCATAGAGATTTTCTCGTTAATAAGCACCATGTTGAAATTACACTCTGCTGAATCAATTTTTCAATATGTTTGCTTCCTGCCATAGACTAAGATGCCTCAATCATCATTGATATTAATCAAAATAACTTCAACATTATATCCTAAGCTAACAACTATATATTCCTGCTCCTTCATTTAAAAATATAAATTGAGCTTAATTAGAATTATGAAATAACTTTATTCCTAAAATCTCTCATTTTTTAATGTGCATTATTGCTTTGGTCTGTGCACCAGTTGTATATTACACATTGCTGCATTAACCACCTGCTATATTTTGAAACAGCTGTTAAGTTATATCAAGATTTATACTTCTTTGACAAATATGTTTGTATTTTAACTGATGCAACATCATTTATAAGCGATTTAATTCCTTATATAAGTGTTTGTCTACATTTCACTTATTTGTTACACACTCAAGCTATACATTTCTTACAACTTTTGTTCTGCATCATATCATTTTTCACTCTGATCAAAATTCTGGATTTTATGAATCTGTACTAGCATCTTCTTGTCCTTTGCATGTATACATATATGTATATGTGCATGCGCATTTGTATGTATATATATATATATATATATATATATATATATGTACTAAAGAGAGGCAAAAGATAAGTTATCAATATATATTTAGTTTTGAAATCATATGCACCAGAATATGTGCTAAAATATATATATATAAAAATATACTCAAAATAAACATTTTTAATATATATATATTTCTATGTATATATTTTCAATGTATTTTAATAAATTTTGAGTATATTTTTATATCTTTTATTTTTTACCGGTTTCAGCACATAATCTGATGCATATGATTTTAAAACTGAATATATTTTGATAACTAATCCATTGTCTCTCTTTAGCATTTCTCTATTTTTCTATAGCTCAGTCACACAGCACTTCAATATGACCTATATAGAGAGATAATTCTATCTCTGAAAAATATTATATATGTTTGTGTGTGTGTATACACACACATATTATATATATATATATATATATATATATATATATAATATATATATATATATATATACATATATATATATATATGTATAAAAAGCACCCACTACACTCACAGAGTGGTTGGTGTTAGGAAGGGCATCCAGCTGTAGAAACATTGCCAGATAAGACTGGAGCCTGGTGCAGCCTTCTGGCTTCCCAGATCCCCGGTCGAACCATCCAACCCATGCTAGCATGGAGAACAGACGTTAAACGATGATGATGATGATGATGATATATAAGCCAATAACAGTGAGAATGGGTGCTCAACACTACATTGGGGGATAAATATTCTTCATTTGTTGGTTAACAAGGCTGTCATTTGTTTCATGCCAGGGATTTTCAGCAAGTAGCAAGCCTGCCACATGCATGGGACGTTAATATTCACCTCTATCTTGGATAAAAATACAACAAAGTTGTACAGAACTCCTAATTGTTATCTCCCTTGCATTAGAATATGAAAACACACACAAATGCCCGTGTGCATCTATGCCAAATATGTGCACACATACACACACACTGAAACATACATCTACTTTATGGATTTTGTTCATGTTTGTGTATATGCACTTAATTGTTTGTATTTGTTTGTATTTGCACATACATGCAGGTAACTGCAGATTTTTACATACTTTTTGCATATTTTGACATCAGACATCATCCATGGGGTGCTGAATTCATGAGATTGTATGTTCATGAGCCTATGTATCATGCGGTATCATACACATTTTCTTATATACATACACACACATATATGGAGTTTCACACATTTTGACTTCAAACTTGGTCCAGGAGATTATTATATAATACTCTATATATAATTCAAGGATTGCAGATTTGTGATTTTGTGTATATCATGTGATGTCATGAATGTATGAAGCACGTATGTCTATGTAATGAGAGAGTTCATCTTATTTTTATGGGGGGAATGTGTCTTTTATGCTTAATGTTCATATGATACATATAATTTATATTCAGAGAAAAACTGGAGGGTGGCAAAGTAAGTGGAGGGTTGTGCCTGAAGTTTCAAAGTATGAATTGTCAGTTATGCATGCAGTGGATGCTTAGTCCCTAATATTTATAACATTCACTACTGTTTTATGATATTTAGTTTTTCTATAATGTAAACCTCACATTTGCTATCCATTCCCTTGCATTTTCCAGTCTTTGCAATAATACTCTAGTTTATCTAGGAGTTTCTTACGCCTCTCACTTTAAGTGCCCACTCCATGTTGGATAAAGAGTGTATATACATTATTTACATTATTTACATATGACGGATATTTGTCCTCATCTTGTTTGTTGTTAACACAACGTTTCAGCTGATATACCCTCCAGCCTTCATCAGGTGTCTTGGGGAAATTTCAAACAAGATAAGGACAAACATATGTCAAATGTAAATAATATAAATGATGTACATAATTCCTCTTCTCTTAAATATAGAACTGGTAAGTTGTGTATGTTTTGCTTTTATTTCTGAATGAAGTCAAATGCTGTATATATCACTCTTTCAAGGTACTTCCTGTCATTCCAATATAGGATTTTGCTATTCTGTTCAAATTCGTAATGTTGGCGTTGTACACTAGTTCTTTTCCAGTCATCTGTCCTGAGATTTACAATTACAGGATCTTTGAATATAGTCGACCCTCTATTTGGGGGTGAGGGGTAAATATTACTAACTTTAACCGCATTTCTGTTGAGTATCTTTGTGGTATTTATGTGAGTGAAGAAACTGGTCTTCTATGAATCTTAAGAATTTTATGCTTGCCACAATGATAGTTTGAGTTCAACTAAGGAAAGCCATCTTGTCATGACCTTGATTTTTGTTCTTATCTTTTGCACACAAACAGGCAATAAGACTAGAAAATTGGAAGAGATGGGTAAATGTTATTAGTGGCAGAGATAGCAATTTGCTTAATATTTACTAATATCATAAAAAATACTTAATTTAATTAAATTCTTATTTTTTAATAACTTTAATCTACTCTCTGGCTCTTAATTGAAATCTTAAGCACAAGGAAATGCAGTATTTAAAATGATGTTTTATATACCATAGAAATTCTACTGCTCTCACATAAGCAAGTACACACAATTGCATACATGCACACATGTAGACAAGAAGCAAAGTAATCAGATTTAAAAAAGAAAACACTAGAGTCATAGCACTTATCTCAATGTCATTCATGTCATGTAAGTAGGTGCAGTTATAAATTAGTGTGGTGCACATCTTTATTTGGAGTAATGGAAATAGTGTACTGATAAAAAAAAAAGGGTGCTTAGCCAGGCTACAGTGCTGAGTAAAACTGTTTGGGTACACTGCTACCCTGTAAAAAATATATCAAGGAAATATATTAGAACTATATCAGTATAATTACATGGCATTTAATTTAATTGATAATTTTTGTATGCTAAATCTTCAAGTGTACAAAGATGCAGTAAACAACAATATTTCCACCACCATCGCCAATACACCAGCACCATCACCATTTCCACTACCAGCACCATCTACAACAACAACAACTAAAATTACAGAGAGCAACAATAACAAATGTTATGTCAGAATCAAATTGTACATTTGCAAAAAGTTTGTATTACTAATGGAAAAAAATATTTCACATCATTTGTAAATTTTTATTCCATGCTCTTTATTTTTCTATCATCAGTGGAGCTATAGAAGAAATGGAATTTGACAAATGTTGTTTTGTATTAACTATTACAAATTGCTGGACAGAACTGCTATTATTTCTCTTTGAGTTGAGATATTAAGCTTATCCGATTCCAATTGTTTTTCAATAATGTTTAGCATTCTTAGATTACTGCTAAATGTTGAAATCATTACACATATTATACAACAAGAGATAGGAGCTTAAATTGACTGTGCAAATGCAATGAATATGGATAGAGTAGTTTTGTTTATTGATTGATTTGCTTCACTAGAAAGAGCAGTAATGCAAAAGCTTTTTAAAAGAGAGATTTATTATATATTGTGGACATAAAGTTATGTTTGTTAGTGTGTTCTTGTGTTCTATCAGTGCCAGTAAAGAATTTCAAAATTTCAAATAAATTTCAGTATTTGGATTTGTTTTGCATTAGCATGCAAATTATTTGCAAGAATGATATAAAGAAATCATGCAATTATTTAACAGAATCATATTGTGTTTATTATTATTTTTTAAATTTTTATCTTGAAGTAAATTATATTTATGTGTTCCTTGTGAAAGTGCAATTAGAGATGACATTTTCTTTTCTAAAATCTGTGCTGAAATTCAATGAAGTAATTAAAAATTCTAGGTCAAATTAACATATTAAAAAGTATTTATGACTGATCTATAATGAATAGAGACTGGGTATTGTATGAATTTAAATGTGTAACAACGTGTCTCTATACATTACCATATACATAAATATGCACACTTATAGTTACTATATAACATAAAAGTGTGAGTTGGTAGAAACATCTGAGCATTGTATAGAATACCATGCAGTAATTCTCCCATATATCTGCATTCAAAGTTCCAATCTTGCCAAGACCAGTTTTGCCTTTCAAGCTTTCAGATATGATAACTAATGGTAATGATAAATAATTCTTCCTTCTATAAGCACAATGCCCAAAATTTTGAGTGGGAGAGCTAGTTGAGCAACCAAGGTGCTCAACTGATACTTACTTTATCAACTCCAAAAGGATGAAATTTGAAGTCAACCGTTGTGACACTTGAACTCAGATTGTGAAGCCAGAGGAAATTCCATAAAGCATTTTCTCCAGTGTGCTTATGTTTCCACCAGCTCGTTGCCTTAAATGATAATGATAAGTAATAAAAAAAATATACTATGAAGTGGGTTTAGCAGTGTTGGATGAGATGTCTTGCTGTATCTGTTTGTATTTTCAGTTCCTGTCACTGACATCCTTATAGCAGGAAACAGCAATTTAATGCCAGATGGAAGCTAGATGATTATGAGGGACATCTGGCTGCTATAGCTAGTAATTATATAAAGGCTGTAATCTAACTTCAGATCAGTCCTGAATGTTGCTGATCAATGATTAAGAGATCGATGATCAAGAGATCGATAATCAAGAGATGTTCTAGTCATGATGATCAGGACTATATTAACCAAGATACTCTTCCTATGCTTAAGAGTATAGAGTAAGATTTGAAGAAGACAAGTTTGGTATATTCTTGTGAGTGAGGCAGTAACATATAGAGGCTCTTTCATTAACATTTTGTGGCATTCATTTACTTTCAAAATATTTCCATTTTTCTATTTCTTTGATTAGTTCTTTTAATTTTTCCACAATATATATAATTTTAAGCTAAAATGAGATGGAGACAAATATGATTAATTTTGAAACATATAAAGCAATATTGCAACAAATTAAATTGAGTTTTAAAAAACTCTAATTAGTTTTGTTTGTTTTCCTTAAGAAATTATATGTTGCTATGTAAACAAAATGTTTTAACTTTCTGAAAGTAGAATTTAAATGTCAATGACATTTTTATAATTTTATGTAAGTCATTCTTATTTGTAAATCATTTTGGAAAATAACTTATTATATGTATACTAATGTATAAAAGTGTGTTTTGCATGTATGCTTGTGTGAAGATAGATCTTGGAATGTTTGTGATATTTGAGAGAATCAGGTGGCATGCACTCACTGCTGATATCTTGAAAGTGTGCCTCATACATGTGTGTGTGTATTATATACCCATATGTATGCACATATATACATATGCATATACACACATCTATATATGCATATGTACATACATATATATATATATATTATATATATATATATACACATACACATACATGCACACACACATATATACGTATATATATGTAGATATGTTTATATATATATATATATACATAATATATATTATATATATATATATATATATACATAATATATATATATATATATATATATATATAATATATATATATATAGGCAGCTGAAATACTTGACTTTATAAATGTAATTATCTTGAAAATGGACCCATATAAGTTAAACATTCAAAAGTGGTATACAGAGACACAGAAAGAACCTTGGAACAATTCTTTGGAAGATAAACATTAGCTTGCTTTTAGCATAATTACTCAAACTTTTCTCTATTTGCTTTGTTTTATGACTGATGTTTGCAAGAGACAAAGGAGATATTTATAAGAATAATTTATGGTTATTTCTAGTTTCAATTACTTTCTAAAACACTCTTCTTTACTTGTAAAATTGAATAGCAATTCCTGCTTATATTGTAATTTCACAATGAAGTTTCATGTTTAGCACATACACTGTTTGGGTTTACTTTGACAGTGTAAAATTACTCTTATTCTTCATGAAAAACAATACCTTTACTTTAATAACACTATCTGGTTGACTAACTCTCCGAAATAGAGAGTAAACTATTTTATGACATTGCATTGTCTTTATCAGTCTCTTCTCTCTCCCTTTCTTCTTCTCTAGGTTTTTCTGGCTCCATCTTCTTCCTTTTATTTGCCTACTTTTGTATTTCTTTATATAGCACTTAATTTCTAAATTACAAAAAATTCCCTTTTTAAATAGATTTAATTCTAAACATGTAGTACAAAGTGCCTTTTGGAACCACAAACTATGTATTCTAAACATTGCAATGAGATAAACTTGGATATCATTTCACAAGTAAATGCCATTTCTTTATATAAATATAATTATTGTTGAAGTATATTAGAAACATTCTGAATTCAAACTTGTGTTTTAAATAAAAATATTAATTTGTGTTATATACAGACAGCTTATTGAAAGTGAAATTACACTACATGTTAGTATTCTCTGAATTATTGTAATGATATATTTGTTTCTGAATAAATTTTCGTTGTTTATTTTTATTACATTTTTATCCAAATGAAATCACCAGAGTACTCTGTTTTTATAGCTTTCAACAAAGAAAAGTTTAGGAATCACATATCTTTCAAGAAATATAACTTGAAGATAACTAAACTTGATCTATGAATTTAAAGACATTCATGATTGATGCAACAACTGAAATGGTACTTTGATGCTGTTGTTGTTAGATAGATTCAAACATCATTCATCAAATGGATCTATGTCACAGAAGAAGCGAATTGAAGGCCTTGAAGAGACACTCAAGTATTAAATGTGTAACATATCTTCCATTTTCCAGCCACAGTTTGTCCACAATGCTAATAATACTTAAACTCTTATCTCAATGGATCAGAAGAATAGATATTGACAGGAAGCATAACTACGAAGCTGATCATCAATTATATTGTATTGGCTAACCTTGTGTTATATTATGCCTTTAAATCTAATATGCTGCCTTTCTCAGATCCTTTAGCTTGCAATGTTTGTAAAGTTCTGTTTAGATAACTTTAGGCTACAGCCAACCCATCCCAAACCACACTATGCTTTCCTATACCATACCATTCCTTTTGTTCTAAAGCTTAACACTGAAAGACATGAAGCTCTTGTATTTAAGATAGTAGAAAATTACTTTGAAAGGCAAGATTTATTGAACTGCTGAATTTAGCATTTGTACCTGTACCTCTTACAGAAGTATCTTCTTAAAACAATTTTTATCTCAGTTATGAACAACTTCTGCATGACCTTATTTAACTTTAAAATTTAACAATGAAACTTACCCATTAATATTGCTTTCATCAAAGTTTATGACAATATAATAATGCCTGTAAACTTTGAGCATAAACATTATTTTTTAAAAATCTGTAATTTTATTCATATTAGCTGATGTTGACTATGGTTATGCCTTTTTCTCCATTTTCACAATAAAATGAACACTTGTTTCTTCAGATCATTTTCTGTGAATGCCAAAAGGAAAGAATTAACTAGGCTAATTGGATTTCAGTTGAACTCTTCATTAGTAATGAATCGATGGCTTTTTGATGACTTGATCTGGTTGAAAAGTTCTCTCTTCATTTTTATCTGAATATTGTGTCAGGATGATCTTTGGAGATTTGTTGCTGTTGTCATCTTGTAACAGCAATTCACTCATTGATAAGCACAGCAGAACAGATTAATGAACAGTGGCCTAACATGAATTATATTTTTCCCTTTCAAGTTCTTTTGTAAATAATCAAGTTGTAGTTGTTTTTGTTTAACATCAGGTCATCTCTGATCAAACAGGCCTATTTCCACAAGCATTATTGCTATGACCATCTCATCTTTTCATACGTAGTTTATCACAGACTATTTTACTTAATATATCCTTATTTTCTAAAGAAAGTAGAGTATGAATTGAATGATATTTGGCAGCTATTCCTAGCAATTTGAGCAACTACATGGAGGCGTTAGTTTAGCTGAAGAATTTTTGCTTGGTATCTGATCATCAGTATTGTGTAATATCCTTGGCTAATGCTCTTAACTTGGCAAAAAGTGCTTCATGACATTTTCAAGGATAAGTTCAGTTCATCTTCTAGTGATTTGAAAGAAGGCATTGAGATGTTATCCCAGTGGTAAACTTTACAATACTCAACTTTTACAATTAACTGCACCACGGGGATTTAAAATTTTATTTTAAATTTATTTACTGGTTTGTTATTACGAGGAAGTAACTGGGGGATAGATGCAGTAAATAGATGCAGATTAATAGTTAGGTTTGAGGAACAGTGGCCACTGTAATATCAGGGGATAAAAGAGACAATGAGCAATATTTCTGTGGTGCAAGGACTGAGGTTTGTTAGTGAGTAACTGCATGACAAACAATTATATAGCTTTATTTTGAATGTGGTCTTGTAATTTCTGTATGTGTGACATCTGTACTGTCCCAAATGAGATAGAAGAAATCTATTGTGATTCTTGCTTGATTTTTGTAGACGGCTAGAAGTTACAAGAAGTTTTGCCATGAGAAGAATGTGTGCTCGTAAAGGATGATCCTAAGCGACTGTGAGGCCTAACATTTGTGGTTACCTTTAGTGTTCCAGTTGCATATTATTTGCATTTGCAGGAAGTGTACAATATTGATTTCCTGATTGGTGTTGCAATTTACTCATTGTGTAATTGAAGGAGACTAGATTAGTATGACCCCATTGGAGAATGTTTTCAAGGTGTCTGTGCATAAAGCTAGTGTATGTTTAGTATGTAATATCTGAATAACATAAAGATAACACTTGGGTGGTAAACATAATCTGTTGCCTGGTTTAGTACCACCATCTACATATTGAGTGCTTTTACCTTTGTACATTTTTTTTGTAAGCATTTGAACCAAGTTTCTAGCTTCCTCCCCTCTGCACACTAATGTTGGAGGCCATTATGGGTACAATTATTCCCTCCTTGACTAAATAGTAAATAAAATATATATTTAGGATGGAATGAGATGTAGTGTCATGTACATAGGTATGTAGCTTCTTATGGCATATAGGCCACTGATATATAGGAACAAAAGCAAACCTTGAGCTACATTAGAGGTGACAGAATATGGGCCAGAGAGTGCTCCAACCCAACACACACATACACTGTGACAGAGAGATCATGCAGGAAAAGTCCTGGTTTTAGATGTGAAATTCATGTGTTGCTAATGGACAGCATATTCATTCCTGTTAACTAAATTTTTTACAGAGAAGCTTAAAAAATAACCCTATCAACTCTTAGGAGACAAAGGCTGGAAGAACTTTTAGAAATAACAGGCAAATATCCCTCAAACTATGCATCTTGCAAAGAGATACTTTAGATACACAGTGTCTGAAATGAAAAGAAAGGTAGGAGAGTCATGGCAAGAATGGTTGCTTAACCAAGGATGACAAGCAATGATATGGAAGTGAAATGGTTTTATTCAAAAGTCATTTATAAATTTTTACTTCATGTTTTTTGTTATTTGCATTTTTTAAGTTTCCATGTGAACCAAGCCTGTGGTAAAGTTTCATGTGATTTCTAAATATAACTAATTCATTTTAATTGTTACAATTACAATTAAGATAAGCAAGAACAACTATTACCTATTTTTTATCTTTTTTCTAAAATTTTTCTATCAAATGCCTACATGACAAAAGTAAATGGAAAACATTCTACAGAACCGTTCCTAGGAACTATATGAGCAAAATAAAACTGTTAATAATATTTTCTGGCCTACCAATATAGTTTAGTATTAAAATTTACATCTCCTTAACAGGTAAGAAATTGCAGCCAAATCTTCCTCACAGTAAATCAGATGCCATTATACTAAAACTTTAAAGCTATATTGATAGTAAGTTGGTAGAATCATTCAAGCATTGGACAAAATACTTTGTGGTATTTGTTCTGGTTTAAATTCAAATCTCATGAAGTTCAACTTTGCCTTTCAACCTTCTAAAAGTTGACAAAATAAATAACAGTCTTGGGCATGGGACAAAATGCTTTGCCATATTTATTCCAATACTGAGGTAACAAGTTGGCAGAATTCTTAGCACACGGGAGGAAATATAGTTAGTCACATTTTGTCCATGTTTATGTTCTGAGTTCATATTCTGCTGAGATGAACTTTGCTTTTTATCCTTTCAGGCTCAAAAAAATAAGTACCAGTTGAGCACTGGGGTCAAAGTAATCGACTTCCCCTCTTCTAAACTTGTTAACCCTGTGCCAAAATTTAAAATCAATATTTATTCTAGTTTTTTATAAGTGTGTTTAGATCAATACAGATGCCAAGAGCTTTCAGCCCTTGCATTTCTCTTGGACAAACACAGTAGCATAAACTAGAGAGACTTACTGTATGGGCTTATACCTTTCTTCAATAAAAATTCCCCTTTTCCAAAACCCAAATTCGGGAGAGGAACTTACCAAAGGTAGATGCTTAGATTGCTAATTAATCTATGTTAGAAAAAAAAAACAATCCTCACACAGCTGAGCTGGAATGTCTTTGGCCATATATCTTATCAATCACTCAGGTCTAGATTGGCTTGTAGGTAGTACACTTAACCAGTCCACCAGTTTAACACCCTTCCTTACTATAGGTGTCTTCAGCAGTGTCCACTCATTTGGGAGCATTCAGGCCAGGCCTCCAACCAGAGATTAAGTTTCTACCACCAATCTCAAAACTCTAAAATATGTTCATAGATGCTGCTCTTATTCATCTGAATAAAACATTAAAGAACAACAAAAACAGTGATTAGTTTTAAGTTTCTAAATCTGTGCTTATTTTTTAATTATGTTTTACATAAAGAAATACTGAAGTCATTTGACTTGTCTAAAAGCCATCATTTATATTTAGTTGTAGAGTAAAGTGAATCTGCTCTAGTGTATAATTAATATCTACTTTATTAACTGCAAAGATGCATGGCCTAGTAGACAGGGTGTGGGATTTCCTATTGTAAAGCTGCAGGATCAAGTTAGTGATATGTTGTGCCCTTGAGTAAGATACTTCATTTTCTGTTCCTCCAATTACTCAAATGAAAATGAGTACAAGTAGTAGCTGCAGGCTAACCTTACAATGGATTGGTGTCCCTTCCAGATAGGAGTCTTGTACTTTTTGTCATCCAATACCATAATAAATCAAGATAACCTCTAACCTAACGAGCTTGTAAGCTCCAGACAGTCTTTAACTTTTATCATTACAAATATATATTTTGTCTGTGAAAGAATAGAAAGAAAAGTTATCAACTAAAGAATTTGAAACACAAAAAACACAACTAAGTGGCAATATGCATTTGGTCAAAAATATTATCATTTCTGTTCAACTTGTACAAAGAATTATTGATTTCAGTTTTGAGATATTTAATTTCATATCATTTCTAATAATTTATAATCCTGATATATTTAAGATGAAATTATGATATCACTAAGCAGGTCAGTTTAGATCATGTTGGTATTCATATCTCATTTAGAGGGAAAAAATATCACTCTGTTTTTTTGTTGGATAACTTGAAACACAAGAATTTGAAAAATTCTAAAAATTATAATTGAATGGCAAATTTAAATTAAAATATAGAAAGAAATAATTATAAAAATTAAAAGCTATAATAAATCTTACTGAAAAAAAATACGCACAGATAAAAAGTAAATATTTATAATTAAATCTCAGCATCTGACAAAGATTTTCAGCAATGAGCACTTGACCATCTATAGTTTTGCTATATTCTGTTTGAGGTGGGATTATTTGCCTGCTAGTTTAATTCTCATTGTTATCAGATATTTGCATAATTCAAGTAAAGTTTTCTTTCTTATTCTGACAGCTTCTCAATAAGGCCTTTGGGCTCCCTATTAAAACAGTTTAAATAATTTTCACGTTACAAAAGAAAAACAAAAAGAAAGAGAAAGAATCAACGCCACCCCACCACCTCATACTAACATTTCTTTCAAAAACATCATTCTATTATGATTTCTTTTCTTCCTCTTTCTTTTACCTTTATAAACATCGACAAAATTTAATAAATTGAAATAATTTGATTCAATTAAATCTTCAACTTGTTTCCTCGAGGGTTGGTTTTTGTGTGCACATAAATTGAAAAGTTCCTTCTTTTTCATCCATACATACATGTTTAGGTGATTGTATGTGTCTGTGCATTGATGTGTGTGTGTGTATTTATACACATGCACACACACACACACATATACTATATATGTAATATATAATATATTATCTGTATAATATTTTAATAGTTATAATTGTATGTGTGTATACATATATATATATATATATATATATATATATATATACTTATATGTACATATATAATATATATATCTATATTATATATATACTTATATGTACATATACAATATAGATATATATATATATACATATATGTACATATATATAATATATATATATATATATATATATATATATATATATATGTATGTATATATATGTATATATATATTATATATATACATATAAGTATATATATATCTATATATGTATGTACATTCATATGTACATATATGAGTGTGTTTGGGTGTGTATGTGTGTGCGTATTTCTTTCAATTTTTATGACCTATGAAATTTATTCATTATTTTTTTTTCCATTCCAATAAACATTGTAACATGGCATAACAAAATTTTAGGTCATGACTTTTTTTCCTCTTGTCAATCCTATCAGCAGTTTCAATCAAAATTTGAATTTATTGCAATATTTCCAATCAATTCAAATATTTAAAAGCATAAAATCTATTAAATACAATGTTAAATGTCCTTTATAATGGATAGAGCGAGTCAATAAAGAATGATTACTAAACAAAACTCCCAGGCCATCACTAAAAATCAGTACGATGCCCATAGAATAATGATTTTATTGTTAAATATTCCAGATTTTAAATTTGTTGCAAACAATTTATTCTCTAAAAGCATATATTATGAGTTCAAATTCACTGCTAATACTTTCAGTGTTTCAAGGCAGAACACTTTAATCTACACCATTCCACGTTCTTTAGCTGTGAATATTAGTTTCCAGATCATCTGCAAATGTTACCAGTGATACACATGTCTTCTGTCTAAGAGGAGATTCATCGCTCATCTATTTATCATCCAGAAATTAGAACAGAGAACAAATCAATAAAAGCAATCTCTTGAGGTAGAGTAAACATTTAAACGCATTCAACATATTCTTGCAGAGTTCTGAAAGGGTTTAATTATATATAATGCAAACTGTAAGAAAAAAAGAAAGAAAAAAGAAAAACTTATCCTAACAACCACATATTAATATGGTCAATATTTGAAGCAAGGCTCAAAAGTTTGCCACAGCCATTTTATTGTCTCTCTTTTATTATTGGTTTACATTTTGAAGCAATTACATTTACAAGTGTCAGCTTCCTTCCTGCCATTAACCATGCAGGTATAAAACAGGAATGGCCTCTATTTTAATTGCTCAGTCACAGCACACATAGCAATGCTGTACTGACAGCAAAGATTCTTAACTTTTAATAGTTGAGATAGTCATCATCATCATCATCATCGTTATCTTCATTGTCATCATTATCATCTCCCTCATCATCAACTTAATCATTATAAAAAGACAAGAAGAACTTTTTTCCTAGGACCACTCCAAAATGCACCAAAATGTCTTAAATGTGACTTTATACAAATATATTTCATTGAATGTTGCTTCATGTGACATTATTTATTTGATTATAGCTTGACCAAGCCTTACACACACCTGCATACATTTTGTATGTTGTTTTAATAACAATTGTTTCATTCTTCCAGGACTGCGAGTGACAGATTAGGTTTTTGTAGTAGACAAAGAGAAATGAGACAATAAAACATGCTTCCTAGGATCCATTCACATCCCGTCTTGTATTTTTACAGATGTCTATGAAGAGAATTTTTTCCTGGAACTAGTACCGTAGCAGAAGCTCTTCCTTTATCCAAATGCACTTTTACTCTTTACTATTTAGGTTACTCTGTCAAATGTAATACTTATTTCATATTGTTTGAACTTATATATTAACTCATAGCTTAGGTTCATGGTTCAAGTCTTGTCAGTGATCCAGTCATTCCAACAAAATCAAATTCACACTAATCATATCCAGCATACTTTAGATTAAAATCTTAATTAGTTAATGACACAATTGATTATTTTTACAATGATATTATGAGGTGGGTGTGAGAGGCCACATCTGACCAGTTGGAGTGTAAAACAGATGGAACATTTTGGCCAGATATGGCCAATTTAAATGCTAAAGTGTTAAGCATATTCAGTATGACTGTACGTGAACATATTTTATTTGATGCTGCTATGTATAACAATCTTCTTTTTAACACACACTGGAGTAAGCTTTATGCAC